>NW_017306404.1:990495-1046802 GCF_000935625.1 Nanorana parkeri | reverse complement strand
ATATAATGCATTGAAAAAAGCTTCTTCAGGTATTTACAAACACATGAAAAACTCAAAAAATTAAAAAAGAAAATTGAGACCACCATATAAAAAAACAGAAAATTGGAAGGCCCGCACAGAATACATCCTTTTGAAAAGATGTCCCCAGATATATTCAGAAAGTATTCATACCAGGAGAAATTCTGCAGAGATGTCCCAAACATGGTTCAAAATGTGGGGAAACACAAAAAGGTCATGAATATAGTGCCACCACAGGTTGTATAACTTCAGAGAGATACGTGTTGTATACAGATTTGACACCGACTATCCTATTATGGACATGTGCCAAAAAGGTTTTCATTAGAGTGGATTAAGTGGTCTCCAAAAGTCACATCAACTTCATAGGCTTGGTTAAAACCGTGCGTATTTGGATTGACGTTATGCACTCCTATCATTCTTAAACCAATAAATAAAACAAAGCGACTTCAGGCTACTTTCCAAAGGCAGGAGATAAGACAGGGCTGTCTGCTTTCCCCTTCATCCGAGGTTAGATTTTTGTTCTTACTTCAGAAACCATGTGTCTGTCATATCAGATCCAACTGTAACATTCAAGGTCTTTCATGTTGCCTGATCCACTTTTGTGCTACTCCACCACTCATATTACCAGAGTTCTGCAATGGCGCAGACACATGTTGACAAAATGTAGAGTACAAATGGAACAAGCCTGCTCTATTATTCCTCTTCAGTGCTTACGTTCGATCGGTTTGTCCATTCCACAACAGATTAAATCTCATCCATTGATAGGTATCACCTTCCGTATGATCTCTGCAATTGAAGGAGTACTTCCATTTGTAGGCAGTGCCAACTCCCTCATGACTTACCAGACATGATAATATAGCCTGTCCCTCTTAATTCCCTCTATACTTCTTTCTCCCCTCTTCTTTTTTCCTTCTCTCTCCCTCTTTTGCCTCCGCTAAACATTCACCACCACCCTGTCGCTTAGACCCTTCCTACACAAGTATTGAGGGAGGGCTACAACAGTGACATTTTTCATCTATCCACTATTCTATTAGTGACTCAACCTTCCACTCCAAAGGTATTGGGTGACTTGGTCTGTAGGGAAAAGAGGATAAAAATCCAGTAGACAGATGAAAAATCAAGGTGAGTTGAAATGTCAGTACTGCAACCAATAGGAACTAGAATCAATCCTCCAGTAGTGTGCTCTAATTGTAAACAAAAACTGGTTATTATGGGCAACTGTCGAGTAAAGCCAAACAGAACATCAGCAGCCATGTGGGTAAAACCAAACATAAAGCAATCAGTTACTGGGGTAAAGCAGCAGATAATGCTTTTCCTTGCAGAGATAAAGCCACAGATATCACCTTCCATCACAGCAGCAATGCCACTATTTATGTCTTTCATTACAGAAAAAAAGCCACAGACAAGGTCTTTCATTTCAGGGTTTAAACCCCAGATAATACCTTCAATCAGAGGGGTAAAGCCCCAGATAACACGTTCCATCACAGGGGTAAAACCTCAGATAACACCTTCCATCAGAGGGGTAAAGCCTCAGATACCACCTTCCATCACAGGGGTAAAACCACAGATAACACCTTCCATCACAGGGGTAAAACCCCATATAACACCTTCCATCACAGGGGTAAAGCCTCAGATACCACCTTCCATCACAGGGGTAAAGCCCCAGATAACACCTTCCATCACAGGGGTAAACCCCCAGATAACACCTTCCATCACAGGCGTAAAGCCCCATATAACACCTTCCATCACAGAGGTAAAGCCTCAGATACCACCTTCCATCACAGGGTAAAGCCTCAGATAACACCTTCCATCACAGGGGTAAAGCCCCAGATAACACCTTCCATCACAGGGGTAAAGCCTCAGATACCACCTTCCATCACAGGGGTAAAGCCTCTGGTGAACAACAAAAAACAACAAAGGAGCGCTACTACCCAAAGAAAGTCTGGTTGATAAATTGGAATGTTAGTGATGGGTATAGTAAAGAAAAAGAGTCACTCCTATTGGAGAAGCAGAATGATGATCACATCTATGTGGGAAAAGTTTTTTTCATTCACTATGGAATGGTAGCTGGACTATGGGATCACTGTTGAAGAATGGAACGATGATCATAGCTGTGTGAGAAAAGTTTTCCGCAGCATTCTTGGGTGTGGGTAATGCCAGGTCAATCAGAAGATGTTAGGCGGAGGGCAATCCTTGCAGCTGTTACTTTAGAAAGTGGGATCCTTAGTATGCATCGGTGAAGGACGGACTCAGCTGGCCAGCCTGAGCCGTGACGGCAGATTGGAAAAAATCCCTGCCGCCAGGTGTTATGAGGTGATGTGCCGCTGCTTTGTGGTGGTGGTGGTGAGGAGGGGGATCAAAGTGTGGGTGCCAAGTACTACTTACCCCGTGGTGGAGCGATGATGATGGAGCAGTGGGGTGGCTACGCCACGGGCGTAGTAGCACTCGGCACACCCACTTTGATCCCCCCACTACCCCACTAAGTAGAATAAGGACACTATTGATAGGTATTTGCCTAAACAGTGTATTCAGGTTGTATCCAATCAAATTGGCTCCTGCAGTTCGTAGTTGGAGTATTTTAATTTAGAAAAATATCTCCTTTACAGATCAAAAGGAAGGGTTCCAGGGCCTAAATGCTAGCATATACAACCCTATGGCTGTATCCTGGACCTGTCACTTGACAGGCATTTCTCTTCCTCCCAGAAGTGTACTCTACAATAACAGGCTATAGGCTCAAATCACCAATCTATAATGCATGTGTTTTTTGCCATAACAATCATTATTTCCAGCAGTGTGACTGCTATTTTTAGCTTTCATTGCTGGAAATAATGATCATTATGGCAATGATTGTTATGCTTGGTGAATTGAGCCTTCTGCCAGACCTTCAGCAGAGGCAGCAGCTGCACATATACTGAAGGTTTCTGTCGTACTTCAGCAGAAGCCAAGTGCTATAAAGTCCATGGATGAGAATGAGAAAGCTGAATAGCTTTCACAGCCACATCCACTAGGGAATATCAGAATACTTAATGTGACCTGTGAGTAGATCCTGGAATCGGGGCCCTGATTTCTCATGCCATAGGAAGGATTGGTTTCAGTGTAGTGGATCCTGAAGCTGGAGAGCTGAATATGTAAACATATGGATACCAATAAATTATGGTTAGTGTGAGGGTTATTATTAAAGTAACAGAGGGTTGGTGCAGGGGTTACAAGGAAGGTGAATGTAAGGGTTAGGGTAACAGGAAAATATAAAATGATTATAAATATACTACGATCTTATTACCACTCATGTTACGCCTTCCATTAACATAATAGTATAAAATAAACAAATGTCACAAAAATAAATCCCAAAGCTCCCCACTCCGCCTGTGCTAATCACTCTGGTGCCTAAACCTTCAGACTGTAACCTCTCTATCTGAAAATGCAAACCTTGTAAGTCCCCCTACTTCTAGTTGCTGGTAATTATGAAATATTAGCACTAGCTTGAAAGTTGTCATTAGCAGCCAGGCCGAGTGGCCATCTTTATTACCATGGTCAAGTGGCCTTGAGCTACAGCATGTTGCTAGTCAGTGGGAGGAAAAAAAGCCAGGTACTTATGTGAAGAAGGAATTCTTCTTCACTAGGTCTATAAGTTTTTAAATGTAGTTTTATATCTCTTGAGACTTCATTGTTTGACTGTAACTTTAGGCTGAACATAACAAAAAAGTAATTCAGTTATGTGTGTAAATTTCAACTTGAGCTATTGAAGTCTTTCCTGGCTTTTTTCAACAGGCTATAAAGAGATAAATGAAAAAGAGCCAAGAGCTCCATCTTCTGGCTACAAAATACAATATACCATTATACAATATTTACCTAATAAAAAAGAAAACATATTTTTAAATGTTACTTTTTAGTCCTGCCCATAATAAAGGAAGAAAACAACTACATTGATTTGATTGTTGCAAGTAATATTTATGGAATTCATATGTATGAAAGTAATATGTATGAAGTCCATGTTATTGAATGTGAAGCGTTATAGAAAGAGAATTAGGTCAGAATAACTCAAATTAGGACAACCCCTTTATTTGCCTCCATTTGAATTTGTTTACTTTATGAACCAGCCATTGTAAACAGTGGTTTGTCTGCCTAAGGGCTCGATTACTTATCCGAAGCAAACTCAGATGTTCTGGTGTTGTCATATCCAAAACTGAACTGAGTACAGAACTCAGGCCAAGCATATGTGCTCCCGCTTGATCTCCTTGGAGAATAGTTTATGGCATATAGAAACAATTAGTTACTGAACATGAGCAGATGCAGCGTCTGCAGGTTTCCTCTCACATTCACTCTACAGTCCATGAGAGGTGTTTCCTTTTGTGCTGGATAAAAATGTGTGGCTGTTTGGCACTAGGGTAAACGATCATCTGTTAAATAAAGAGTTAGTAAGAGATTATTGTCATAGGGCTGCCAGGAGGCCATGTGCAGCGGGCATGATTTACTGATGCAGACACAATGTGCGGCTTCCAAATGATCTGGATCGACAGCTGCAAGGGGCAGGGCCATCACAACAAAGGGACAGGGTGTAAATTATTAATAGGAGATTCCCCATTCTCCTACTGTCCAAAATAAACAATGTGGATGGTCTTAGAATCATATTTCATGCCACCCAAGGCATTTTACTGTGTTTTATATCTCTTTGTACACCCCACAAGCAGCACATAATAGCTTGTGTACTAGTATATTTTAGTGACCCATATTTCTACTAATGTTCATTGTTCTGTCTGTGTCTTGCTGCCGCCTCGGGCTTCTTCTGAGTCACTAAGTGTTTCTCTTTACTTCTTATCTAGGCCAGCAGCTATTGATATTCGCCCAAGACCCACTGAAGCGTAAGGAATTAGATAAGCAGTAAAATCCCATAGGACAGAGTAAATGAGTAGGTGCCTCTGGTCATTATGAGTTGGCATTTACTGGTGTCGGGTACTAAACAAGCTAAAATCTGTTACACTTCGCTTCTGAGACTTATCTTGGGAGTTAGCGCACAATTTCTGCAGAGGGCCTGTGTAAGTTGTATCAGTTTGTTTTCTTGTCTGTATTGCTTCAAACTGAAGGTACAGCTACTATAAATAAATTTGGTTTAAATTGTGTTTTCATTCGCTCAGGTGACCTAATATATATAGACTGCCTGGCCAAAAATAGTCACATGCTATTTTGTTGGCTCCCCTTTAGGTTTGATATCACCATGTATTCACCATGGTATCATTTCAATACGCTTATGCAATGTCCCAACATTTCTCTCTGTCCAGAGTTGCATACATTTTTCACCAAGATCTTGTAGTGATGATGGGAGAGTCAGACCACTGCGAAAAGTCTTCATCCCAAAGATGGGTTAAGGTCTGGACTCTGGTGGATTGGCATGTGTGAAAATAATGTCTTATGCTCCCTGAACTGCTCTTTCACAATTTGAGCCAAATGAATCCTGGCATTGTCATCTTGGAATATTTCCGTGCCATCGGGGAAGAGAAAAATCCATTTGTGGAAAAACCTTGTTGTTCAGTATATTCAAGCAGGCAGCTGACCTCATTTTTTGGGAACACAATATTTCTGAATCTAGACCTCACCACCTCAAGCAACCCCATATCATAGCATTGCCCCCACAGGCTTCTACAGTAGGCACTAAGCATTATGGGTGCATCACTTTCACTTCTCTTCTTACCCTTGCGTCCATCACTCTGGAGCAGGGTAAATCTGGACTCATCAGACCACATGGCCTGTTTCCATTGCTCCAGAGTCCGATCTTTATGCTCCTTAGCAATTTGAAGCCTGTTTTTTCAATCAGCCTCACTAATGATGAGTGGTTTTCTTAGGACTACACAGCTGTTTAGTCCCAATTCCTTGAGTACTCTTCGCATTGTATGTGTGGAAATGGTTTCACTTTCACCATTAAACATAGCCATGAGTTCTACCGTTTTTTTATGATTTAATTTTACAAAATGTTTAATTAACCTTCGATCATGATCACGCAAGAATTTTTTCGAACCACATTACTTCCTCAGAGATGATGGTTCACCACTATCCTTCCAGGTTTTAATAATGCGTTGGACAGTTCTTCACCTAATTTTAGTAGTTTCCGCAATCTCCTTATTTGTTTTTTCTGCTTATTGCACCCTTCTAAAACAGAGTTACATCTTTTCCATGACCACAGGAAATGTCTTCTGACATGGTTGTTTAAGAAATTAGAAGCTACCTATTGCAACAGTTAGGGTTAAAGAACTTGTTGCCAAATGAAACATATTCATCAATGCAGTAATTATCCAATGGAGGCTCTTACCTATTTACTTAGCTGAATCCAGGTGGGGACTTTTTTTTCGGCTAGTGTATGTATTATGGGTGAGACACTATTACACAATGTGTCCTCTGGCACTCATCAAGATGGCAGAAGAAGCCAGGAAGTTGTGGTTTATTCATCACACAAAAGTATGAAATAGCTCTTTTGTTTCCACTACTTCTTGACAATTTTAAGACTTTTTTAGAACTCTGGCTTCAGTGGAAGTTAGACATCTGCATGGTAAAAAGACAAATACACCTTTATTGATCTGCCCCAGGATTAGTAATTAGTTTACATGTTCAAGCATATAAAGTTACGTAATTCATATTATTAAAAACTACTGAAATTGAATGACACTTACTACAGTAACAGATCTGTCTGTACCATTTAAAAGGTTAAGTACTGCTACATAATGTTGAGATTTTACTGAAGCATTCTATTTACAGTACATAGTTCATGAAGTAACTGAAGTCTTTTTTAAGTAAAGTTTTCTCTCAAAAAGGAAACATAAATATGTTAGGGGCATATGTTCCCATGCTCCAGGGACGTGTGGTCAGGTGAGGCAGAGCCTCACCTAGTATTATGAAGAAAAAAGGTGTCAGCTTCAAGTCTGAAGACGACAGCTTTTTCTACATTCAGTGCGGCTTGTTACAGGTTACACAGCAGCGAAAGACTCCTCGCTGTGTAACCTCTCATGGACGGAGCGCTGCCTGTTAATTACAGGCAGTGCTGTATCCGGCTTTTGGCAGGTAGTTAGGTTACACAGCAGCGGGCTTCCCCACTGCTTGCGTAACCTAACTTGGCGAGGCAAGAGCTGTCACAGCCTCTACTCTGTGTTAGAGGCATGAGCTCTGGATGGCTTGGACTAATGGTAAAGTGCCATTGGTCCAAGCTGTCCAATCAAAAAAAAGAAAAAAAAAACCTACTGAGACCATCAATCTTGATGCCTCAGCAGTGACGAGCAAGTGAGGGACAGGGAGGCTCCTCCCTGGCTCCTCCCTTCCTCCTCCCCACACAGCTTGGTTACCGAGCTGGGGCAGGACGGGCGGAGCTTTGGCTGGATGGGGCGCAGTCTCGGCAGGACAGGGCGGAGCTTAGACGGGCTTGGGGGTGCCTCACCCAGCACAGAAGGCACAGCACGTCACTGCCATGTTCTGCAATATGGAAGGCCAAAGTTACAAACAAGCAGCAAGGAATGTGTTTATGTGTAGAGAAAGCACCATAGAAAGAACCAGGTTACCCAGTAACATGCTCAGTTAGTCTCTTTATATCTTACATGATAAACGGCCACATTGTGACAAACTAAAACTGTTACAATTACGAATATTTTTTTCTAAAAAATGTGATTCTTATTGTTACAGGTACTACATGCCTAATTGCCTTGCTGTCCGACAAGGAGCTCACGGTTGCAAATGTTGGGGATTCACGCGGAGTCTTGTGTGACAAGGATGGAAATGCTATTCCCTTATCACATGATCACAAACCATATCAGCTAAAGGAAAGAAAGCGGATTAAAAGAGCTGGTAAGATGCCGTCTGTCTTGATAGATTATATATATGCTTAAACTTTCACTCTCCGCTGCAGGCTGTCCAGGAAGATATACACTTTACTAAGCACATGTTAAAGGATATCTTAATATGTTGGATGGATTATGATGGAGCATAGCTTCTTCAGTTTATATATTTTAGACTGACAGCGGAATAGAAACAGTGGGGTATTCATCTATAAACGCTGGTAAGCGTTGGAGGAATCTGTTATATTTTCTTTGTTTAACTCGCAGGTTGAACGAAGAAAATGTACATGTGTATATCCAGCTTAATTATATACATCAGGCAGCTCAGACCGGTTAGTGCAATTAGTGGAAGGTGGTAAAGGAACAAGGGTTGAAACGGTTTGAACTGTGACCAGTCCAAGAGGTTTTTACGTGTATCACGCAAAATACTGATACTATAATTCAAAAGTTAAAACTGTAAGCTACCACATTTAATTTTGTGTTATTACACAATTATTTGCTCCTTATACAAAAACATTGATTCATTTCCGTGTTATATACAGCAAAGTCAACAGCTGAATTATGAAAACTAGGAACAGCTGGCACCACTATTGTTCATGTCTCCTTTATATAAGTACAGCTGGCAGCCGAGAGGAGGGGGCAAGTCTTTTTATATTATTATTACAAATCAAAAAGAAAACCGTTATCTGTTCTCCAATCTGATTATCTGCTTTTCTTTTCACCTACTGTATATCTAACAGAAAGCAGTTATTGCTATGTAAATGACTTGATTCTGCTATTCGTTTATTGAAAGCAATGACACAACTGCTAAAACATATTAAAGTTCAGCTTCATGAGCCGTGGACCAAAATTCAGTATACTGATTTAATTAGAGACATTAAATACTAAAATATACACCCATGGCCACCCCTCATGAACATCCTCTTCAGTCTGACTGCAGACCAACTAAATGTGGAAATGCTGCTTGTGAATGACCATCCTTCTTTCCTGGGCTGTACTAGATTCCTTTGCCAAACAGACACTACTTAACTTCCTCTAAATTTTAGGGAATTTCAAGCAATATTAAATGTAAGAATAGTTTTAATTCATAATTTTGGCATAATTAAATAGTGTCCTTCTGAGGAAGAGCAGATGGTCAGTTTACATAGACCAGTTCTGTGGCAAATACTATCTAAAATCTTGACACCCGTAGATCACCAGAAACAGGAGTCTAGACAGCCTGGAATAATTTAGTAAGTGTTCTGGTTTTGTACATATTTCGTATTCTTTATTTATGTTCAGAAATAAATAAGTACAATTTTTAAAATATATTATTTTTAGTCACAGTTTATGTAAACCCAACAACTAATCTCTTGATGCCATGTGTTGGGGATACGTAGGCTCCCACCAATGATTAGAAACCTTGCCAGCTATGACATTGAGGTCACATGGAGAATGGCTTCACTGCAAAAAAAATAAAAATAGGCATGCAGCTGTCACTGAAGATGCCACTGCAGCCTAAAGGTGTCAGTGCTCATCTGTTCAACACTGTAATTGTCAGATTAAAGGAGAAGTATGAGGTGAGTGCTTTTCACTCACCTCATAGTTCTAGGCGACCTGTGACAATGAGACTGTCACAGGTCGGCTCAGTAGATCGGGAGGTGAGCCAACACATACCGGCGTTCACTCACCTCTCGATCCTGTCACGGCTCTCTGTCGTGACAGGGGAGGGGCTGGATTCCCCCCTCACCGCTCCAATCCACCAGCGCTGACTGGCGGAACGGACGGGGGCGGGTACAGCTGGCTCTGCCTCTAGATAGGAAGAGCCAACTGTCAGTCACACAGCTAGGCGGATCCCGGCACAATTGTCGGGATCCGCTTCAGCTGCGGCATCTCAGTGCTACAGCTCGCGGTATACTGAGCCTAGGGTGACGGGAGGACGCTAAGGAAAAGCCTTAACCCCATAGTTCTACTTTAAGTTAGTTAAAAAAAAGTAAAAAATATATAATAAATTATTTTTATATATGTATATATATATATACAGTATACTATTAATATATATAAATTAGTCATAGTTATTGGTCAATTAATGCTGACACTGCTAAATTCAGTCATGTCATTTGTACATCTACACTTTTGTTTTGCACCTAGTGATCCTACCATAAAGGTTCTTGTGTGGGCAATTTCTGGCAAAGGTTAACAAAGCTCAGTCACTGTCTCTCAGTAGTGCGCCTGTGTTGCTACCTTGTCACATATGTCTATGATCAAGGAGTGGCTATTTTAACACATATTAAGCAGGCATGGTTGACTGTTATCACCATCAGGAAAACCGTCCTGGGATGAACCACGCAGCCATTGCTGAAGTATATGCATGGAGACAGGAAATGGCTGCGAGGAAACCTGCAGAAGGATGTCAGCAGTGAAACAAGTATTTTATTAAAATGACATTTAAAGGAGAACTATGGGTTTAAGGCTTTTCCCCATAGTTCTCCGTAGGGTAACGGGAGGACACAAACTAGCATCCTCCCGTCACCCTAAGCTCAGCTGTAGCTCGCGGTATACTGAGATGCTGCAGCTGAAACAGATCCCGACAATTATGTCTGGGTCCGCCCAGCTGTGTGAGTGACAGCTGGCTCTGCCTATCTAGAGGCAGAGCCAGCTGTACCCATCCCCTCCCCCGTCCGTTCCGCCAGTCAGAGCTGGAGGATCGGGGACGGGGGAATCCAGTCACGGCTCTGTGCCGTGACAGGATCAAGAAGTGAGCGAACGCCGGTATGTGTTCGCTCACCTCCCGATCTACTGAGCCGACCTGTGACAGTTTCATTGTCACAGGTTGGCTACAACTATGAGGATGAGTGAAAAGTACTCACCTCATAGTTCTCCTTTTAATAATGATGCGCAGTGTTTAGCAAACTAAATGTCATTCAATCTTCCGTCTACTTTAAATATAAAATATTGGAAATGTATGGGTCTCCCCAGTATGTATTTACTGGAATATGTGTAGAGTATTGAGCATGTCAAACGTAAGGAAAGAAGTTCATAGAAATGAAGCATGTTTGCTTTATTAGATAAGGGCCGAGTGAATCAATGAACGCTATACTTTTCTCACCCTTAGCCTCCCTCCAGAGCAGGTACTGCCAAATGACAACGTCCCCTCTGAACTGTCCGGCAGTATGATAAAATCAATAAGCAAGTTGCGTTGTGTTAATGAGAGTATTTCCCCACAATGTGATGTCAGCGTTTTACAAGTCCCCCTAACAACAGGTTTATCACCAAACTCCCATGTGTATGCTGCTAATAAAAGAACAAGATAACATTTTCTACACGTTATGCGTTCACTTGTATTGAAGGCTTACGTGGAATGTTAGTAAACACATAAAACTTACTTATTGCCCAAAACCTAATAACTGAGCAAACAAACTGGAAATCTATTAAATCCTGAACACATTCTATGTAGTTAGATATGACCTGAAAACCTAAACTTTAATAACCAGCATTCACGTTGTGATGTTTGGTGTAGGTGATGTTCTCATTTATTCCCTGGGATTAGTCCCCGTAGGTTTAGGAAGCATCCCAAAGATTTGTGTGCACTGCTGGAATGTGCTGTGATCAGCATAACATTTGGATACGGCTCAGTCTAATACTCAATCTTTTGTTTGTCGGATTTCTGTATGGGGGGAAAAAAACATAAGCGGAAAGTAGATGTAGAAGTAAATAACATCATATAGGAGTACTGCTTAGCATATATACATGTGGGTGTCCTCTCTTCCCTGGCTGGTATGCTGGAGTGTGTTCTATATGTACAGGAAACACCTGAAACTAATATGAATATGTCCTGTAAGACTATGTCCAACCTACTTTAACCATAGCATACTACTGCACACCTCGATATAATGCATGCATTTCCCCCCTCAGTCCTGCGCCCGGGGCAAGTGACCCCCCCGCACCCCCGGTTGTTACGCCACTGATGCATTGGATACATAAAAAGTTTATTTTGGAAATCTAAGTTCACTCAGTACCAGGCAGCAGCTGCTACGGTTAACAATAGCTTGGGCTGTATAAGAAAGAGAAGTTAATGACTCACATCTTTGCTTGATGTGTTCTCTAATGAAATCAATATAAATGCATAAAAAATCTCATCTCAGCACATGTGATAAGATGCATGTGAACACGTCATAAAGCATCTAAACTCACCACGATGTGAGTTGACATCCAATACAAAGTGTGTTACGATGCGCATTGACATCCAGTACAAAGTGCATTGCAGCACTAATTGAAAACGCACATTGACATATGTTGACATGCATTTTAATGTGCTACTTCCATTGCTTTCCATGGAAACTGCATTGGCAGTTCCAGGCTGAGGGCCAATTCACACTAATCTACAGTGCTTTTCTGTGCAGGCTACTGTCCGGTGTGTACAAAACACAAAAATTCCCCAGCCTCAACCTGCCAGCTAGCCTGCAACCAAACAAGTAGCCCTGTCAACAGTATGTGTTAAAAAACCAAACAAGTAGCCCTGTTGACAGGGCTACTTGTTTGGTTGCAGGCTGGCTGGCAGGTTGAGGCTGGGGAATTTTTGTGTTATGTATTGTTGTAAGCCTTCCCAATGTGCGCCCTGCTATAAAGGCCGGTTATAGATTCATGCATGTACCATTTTTTCTACTGTCCGGTGTGTACAGGCAGCAGAGGGGGGTCTTTACACTGTTTTAAAGCATCACACTGTTTACATTTTTTTATTTTTTATTTTATTGAAGTGTCATAAATGAATACATTTTTGACATGCTACAATATATAGTAACAGTATTACTTTTCAGAAATCCTGTTATTATTAAAAAGCAATTCAGTGACTTTGCCTAGGCTGAGATTATGACATCAGTCTGCAGCAAAGAGGAGGAAGCATTTCCTCAGGGCTAGTTCAAACCAATTACGGTGCATTCTAGAGCGGTAGCTGCTGGAACAAACTGTAATCACACACTAAACTCCCCCCTTAAGTCTGGGGCGGGAGGGGGCGTGGTGGTACATTGAAGTCAATGGCACCACAGCCACACCCCCCGCCCGCAGTGTGATTGGATGCGTGCCAAAACATTGGCTGCATTCCGGTCCAGTGCGGATGCAAAAAAATTGCTGCATGCCGTCCATAAGCTGCCTTCGGCTCACGTCACATACCTTCGGATCTAGAATGGCAGAAGCATACGTTCGGTAGTTCATTCACTGCTGTTCATCCCTATTGTCCAAGGAGGAAACAGCAGGGGTTGAAGAGCTGAACAATCGGCTCATCATTCGGTTTGGTAATTCTGTTCACTATCTAGTGAAGCAGAATAAAACATATTCCTGTAAACAAAAAACAAAACAGCGTGTAGTCCCCTCCCAAATGCATACCCTTTAGGTCTGGTAGGAAGGTTAAAGGGACCCCCAACGGCCAAAAAGAGATTTAAAAAAGTGTAGGGTTCCCCTCAAAAGTCAAACCAGACCTGTAAGGTCTGGTAGGAATGTAGGGGGTACCCCAAAACACAAAAAAGAAAGATGGTTCCCCCTAAAATTCCAGACCCTTTAATCTGAGCAGCAGAGCATGAAAGGTGGGGCAAGCCCCCGAACATGTTGATGAGAACAAGGGCTTTTTCCCAAAACCCTAGCCAGGTGGTTGTGGGGGTCGGTGGGTAGGGGGGCTTGTCTTCATCTGATTGCCCCCTTTCATAAAGGGGGCACCCAAATGTGAATGAGTAAGGGGTAGGTGTTACCCCTACTCATTCACCAAATAGTAAATAAACACGCAACCCTGTGAAAAAGTCCTTTATTTAAACAGACAGTTTTTGACAATTACTTTATTTTTTTAAAGTGTCAATCGATGTAATCCACAGGTCAATAACATCGTCCAGCAATGTAGATCCACATCAGTCACAATGAACGATGGCCGCCGACTTGCTGAAAGAAAAAAGATTCCCACCGCCCATAGACTCGTCCGATCCCACCGAACTCCTGCCGCAAAATGACAGATCTGACCCGACTGTAAGCAATTGGGCGGAGCGAGTTGTGATGTCATGGAGTTGTTCCGCTCATTTGTTTACATTCCATGACAGTTCTAATGGAATGCAAAAAAATGAGTGGAACAGGTGCCATGATGTCATGATTCGCTCCACCCATTTGTTTACATTTGGGTCAGATCTGTCATTTTGTGGCGTGAGTTTAGCGGGATCGGACGAGTCGGAAGGCAGTGTGAATTTTTTTCGCTCGGCGAGTCGCCGGTCGTCCATCGTGATTGACGTGGATCTACATCGCTGGGCGACATGTTTGACGATGGGTTACATTGATGGACCCTTTTATGCGGTTTTTTTTCATAAATAAAGGGCTTGTGTTTTTTGTTTACATAAAGGACTTTTTCATGGTCTTGTTTGTTTATTTCCTTTTTTATTTACTATTTGGTGAATGAGAAGGGGTAACAATTACCCCTTACTCATTCACAAGGGGGGGGCGGCATCTGGGTACCCACTTTATGAAAGGGGCACCCAGATGCAGATAAGCCTCTCTGCCCGCAGACCCCCGCAACCACCAGGCCAGGGTTGTGGGAAGTCGGGAAAGAGCCCTCCCCATGTTGACGCCGTGTGTCCTGGTATGGCACAGGGAGAGGGGGTGCTCCCTTGCCCCCCCCCTTTCCTGATCTGCCAGTGTGCTGCTTGGATTAAGGGTCTGGTAGGAACGTTAGGGGGGATCTCACTTTTTGGTATGAATTAGGGAGGGAAGTACACGCTTTTTTTTAAAAAAATCTATCTTTTAACAACATATTCACTGCTTCAGTCTGCTTCGGCAGACCATCCTCCTCTCTCTGGCTGTTTGTTGGCTGGCCGAGCCAGAGCATGTTCATTCCACTGCGCTACATTTGGTTGTTTAGTTTGGCTGCTGTACGCGCTTTTGAGAATAACGCGTACAGCAGCCATTAGGTCCATGAGAGAAATAGGTGGCTGAATTCTGCATTATTTAACAACAACTAAAACATCAGGTTTCGGTGGACTTGCCTTTCTTTTGGATCCGTAGAACTGGGACAGTTTTAAAATTCCTTTTGCTATCGTATACTTTTTCTCACATTGTACGAGAGTATAAAAATAAGGAAGCAATGGGTATGTACGTTTTACTGAGATCAATGGAATAAAGATATAGAAACCCAAGAATAAAAATGGAATAAATTGCAGCTTGCCAGTCCTTTGAGGTTGTGGCTGCATTTGTTTCCTTTTTTAAAGCTAAGCAAATTTTCTGCATGTACAGAAAAATGCCTGCTGATCGTGTGTCCTTGTAACTTCCTGTGCATTGAACTGAATTCTCAACCAATGTTACCAACTCTTTTCTGTAAACTACAAAGCAATGACCCTTTATGTAATAGAGCTTAGGAGACGGTGTGGTGTTTGTAGTCCTTATCAGGATGGCAGCTTAGGGTGACAATACTGTTCAATAGATTTAGTACAGTGAGTGAGCATTGGCCTGGTAGTGTGTTACTGGCAGGATTTCAAATAAAAGAAAAAAAGTCCCGGAATAAAGAAACCTAATGCAGCCATCACATCTAAAGACTGCTAAGCTGCAATATATTACATTTTTCTTTTGGGGTTTAGATATGTTTATATATTGTCGAATATTTTGGCTTTGTTGCCAATAGCAACCTAACCTGTTTCCTAGTGCATGTTTGAAAGTTAAAATGAGAATCTGATTGCTGTCTGCATTTTGACAAATGTGCTCACTGAACAGAAACTTCTATACACTTGTCAGTCACCTGTGCACAGTGCATTGTGATCTGAATAACGGCACTCCTTACTCCACTGTGTACAGAAGCAACAATCACACACATGGACAGATTTGTTGGAACCCTTCCACAAAAAAAGCAGAACCCACAATTTTCTCTGAAATAACTTAAAACTGAAAAAAGTAATTGGCATCTATCAGTATTTATTCCATGTTTAATAAAAATCAGGCAATCAACAATATATTAGACAAATAAATTATATGTGCAAAAAAAATAGTAGGGGACCCTAACCCAAATGTTGTTGCACAACCTTTGTATGCAATCACTGCAAATGAGTGATTACCGAAGCTCTCAATGACACTTCTGCACCTGCCAACAGGTAGTTTGCTCCACTTGAACAAACTGCTCCAGCTGTTTTAGGTTTTAAAGCTGCCTTATCCAGATTGTATGTTTCATCTCTTTCCATAGATATCTGATAGGACTCATAGAAGGCAACTTCAGAATAGTCCAATGTTTTGTCCTGAGCTATTCCTGGGTGCTTGTAGCTGTGTGTTTTGGGTCATTATTGTGTTCAAGGACCCACTACCTGGAATTGAGACCAAGTTTCCTGACACTGGGCAGTCAGAGTTTTTTAATAGTCTTGAGATTTTGTTTTGCTCCCTGCAGAGTAGTCCCAAAACATAACTAATCCTCCTCCATGTTTTACAGTAGGTACAGTGTTCTTTTTTGATGTGACTCCAGTTTTGTCTCATCTGTCAAAATGACTTTCTCTCAGAAGCATTGTGGCTTGTCAATATGCATTTTAGCAAATTCTAGTCTGACATTTTTATGTTTTTCTTTCACCAGCTGTGTCCTCCTGGGTCTTCTTCCTTTAAGTCCACTGTTGCTGAAAAAAGTGACAGATGGTGCAATCAGACATTGATGTACCTTGACCTTGCAATTCAGTTTGAATCTCTTTTCTTTGAAGATTTTCCTTGGCTTTTTGTCTACCATTCCCACCATCCTTCTGTTCAATCTGGGGTCCATTTTCCTCCTGCAGTCATGTTCAGGGAGGTTGACTCCAGTCCTATAGATCCTAAACTTCCTAATAATATTTGCAGCTGTAGTCACAGGAACATTAGGCTGCTTATAGATGGCCTTTTACCTTTACCTTTGACAGGATGGTATTTAATTCTCTTTCTGATTTCCTCAGACACCTCTCTCCATTGTTTACCCTGGTCCATGTTTAGTGGCAGTGTTACTGCTTTTCTCTATTTAAAATTGGCTTACTGACTGATTACAAGATTGAATTAATGCTAATTCGAGAAAGCGGTTGAAAATATCACTATGCGCCAATTATTTTTAATCTCTTCTATGGGTACCAACAAACCTGTCCAGGCCATTTAAAAATCTTTGTAAGAATAAGCAGTAATTTATCTCTTTTCACTCTTTGCATTACTTTATGACATACCAAAGGCAAAAGTTATACATGAGAGGATTCATTTTAATGTCATCACTTTTCAGGAGGAATGGAGCATTGTTTCAATAAGATGTATGGGTACCAACAAATTTGTCCATGTCTGTAGGCTGTACAAGAATGCTTTATCCATTGAATACCTTCTGTAAAAATAGCTAAAGGGAAGTGTTTGTGTATCCACTTCTGCTAAAACTGATAACTAATATGAATAATTGTTATTTTAGCTCTTTATAATTGTATCTATCTTCTATTTTCCAGCCAAGGTATTCTGTAACTGCCAAAAAAATGCAATTGCTTTCCTGCAACCATGGCAACTATCTTTAATTTGTAGTCAGGATTTCTAATCCCCTTGTTTTTGTAATTAGCTCACAGATTACCCTTCACAGATCTTGAGGTCAAATTACAGGAATTCGGATTCTTCTTTAGTGAGATGCATGAGCGAACTATGTATCTAAAGGGATACTAGTTCCTAATTCAGCACTGACACATGCTGTACCCCAATCAGCAATGATATTGCCACCTTTTTAAAAAGTGCACAGAAGTCGTTTTTCTTTCTATGTATAGAATAGGAGGTATGGATCTGCAATAAAGTTTGCTAAGATCCTCGAAATGTGTTTTAGATTTTTTAAAGTTCAAATCCAACTAAACCTTCTGTTTTGTTTTGATAGGAAATGGTTAGAAGCTCTGTCAAGTTTAGTTACATCTGTGCTCTTTTTCCACTCTCTTCCTGTTCTGTTGCAGACAAAGACAACAGCAAAAACACTTTTTGTGCCTTCCTGTCCCAGTGACAACCCTACTCCTCATGTATTCCCCGTTTGTCATGGGATTTCTCCCCAGTGGGGTCACAGTAGTAAAATAACCTGACTCTTAGGGGGTTGATTTACTAAAGGCTAGTAGGCTGTTCACTTTGCAAAGTTTCCCTTAGCTTAGTGAATGAGGTGAAGCTGTGCTGACTTTTGCCTTTAGTAAATCAACCTTATAGTCTCACTATCCAAAATAAAAGTGTTTTAGCTGGAGTTGGCCTTTTAGATTACTTTACAGAGAGTTTATTTTTTTAAGTGAGATACATTCACAGAATGCTATGATTCTTGAGGGTTGCCAGGAGTGTAGTATTCTCTATTACAGCACATGCTGATCACGTGACTACAGTAAAAGCAGAACTCCATACTGGTGATTTTGAACACTGATTTTGAAAACTGTAAGCACATGCACGAGAATGACCTTTCTCTCTTCCTGTAGACGATAAGTAGGTGAGCATCTGTATAAAAACAGAACTACATTTTTTCTTTAATGAAAGCACTCTGAAATTGTAAATTATAGGTGTTCAATGCATTCATACTTGCAAAACTTTGGTGTCTATTTATAAAAAAAAGTATCAGCAGGTATTTTTCTGTACTTGCAGAAAATGTGGTTAGCCTTAACAAAAGAAAACGAATGCAGCAAAAGACGCAAAAATGACCCGTGTCATTTTAATATGTGCAAAATATTATTTTCTGATATTTAGGTTGGCTATTGCAAGGCAAATGTAACATTGCCTAATACCCTAAGAACATTCGATCCCAATAGAAAATAGTCTGAGAACATTAGACCAGAAGAGAAAATAGCCTAAAACAATAGCCTTAGAAGATTCAACCTAAACAGAAGATAGCCTAAAACAATAGACAAGGAACATTCAACCATAAGAGAAAAGAACATTTTAATTTTCACTATATTTCTTTAAGGGGCAGAACCAGCACTGCCCAAAACAGTGTTGCGCCTCCCAGTCCTGTCCTGTGTTCTCCCTTCTCATTTGTTGACAGCTGCACCTTTTAAAACAAAATACATGAGAGAGAGAGGATTAGGCTGGGGAGAGAATTGCCTTATTACACACCCAATTCCTGGCAAAGAATTATAAAACTGTTCCTACTTCCTATAAGAGAATGCTCACTTCTTTCAGATGATAGCACCCCTTCATCACCTCCCATTAATTCCAATGAACAGAGTAGGTCAGGTTAATAATACTGTATAGGAGAGTAAACACAGTAATAACAACACAAGAAACACATAATATACATGAAATTGTGTAGCTTCATTTTTTGTTGACCAATTTTCCATTTTTTCTTCTGTTGTGCAGGTGGCTTCATTAGTTTCAATGGATCTTGGCGAGTTCAAGGGATTTTGGCAATGTCCCGTTCTTTGGGGGATTACCCTTTGAAGAACTTAAATGTCATTATATCAGACCCCGATATCCTAAGCTTCGACCTTGATAAGCTCCAGCCAGAATTCATGATCTTGGCGTCTGATGGGCTGTGGGACGCTTTCAGCAACGAAGAAGCTGTCCGGTTCATTAAGGAGCGCCTGGATGAACCTCACTTTGGAGCCAAAAGCATTGTGTTACAATCCTTCTACAGAGGATGCCCTGATAACATAACGGTCATGGTAGTAAAGTTCAGGAATAGCAGCAAAACAGATGAACAATGAATTGTCTGCAATCTATATATATATATACATATGTACAGACGGACTTAAGGCAAACTATTTTATTTTATCTAAGTAGGAAAAAATGTGGAAATGTTATTAAAGTTGTCTCATGGCCTCATATCAATGTCCCAAACCATAACATGGACTCATGCAGCTAAGATATCTATCCACTGTAAGACTATGAACACATAAAACGTACATATAAGATCCAACATTGTTACAAGGTTGAAAAGCAATTCTCTGTATTAAAAAGAAGTGTTACCCCCTTAAGACTTAACCTTTTTTTTGTTTGCTTTGCATCACAATATACTGGATCCAGAAAATCACATGTATGTTTCCATTGAATGTGCCAAGCAAGTAGTTAACATTCTGTTTATAAATTCTAAGCAGCAGGTAAACTATTCAAAGAGAACCCCTCTTGATAAGGTCCTTTTCACTCCTGTGTACATTCGACATGCACATTCAATTTTCAGCTGCTGCCCTAGGGTTTGGCAGTTGTTCGTAGCTCTTCCAGTTATCATCCAAATTGCAGATATCAGCCAACAGGCGCCTTGTGTGTTTGACCACCTGAGGAAAGAAAATTGCGCCCAAAATATATTGTAGAATATTCCTGAAGATTATTGTATGAGCTATTTATGTTTCCTTTCCTCAATCTATATTATTTTGTCAGCATAACTAAGTAATCATTTTATTTTGAACCAGAAGGGTTATATACCTTAGGATTTTTAGGTGTCCATTATATATCATTTAACATAATTGTATCAAGTAGGCTTATATAAAATCCATAAAGTTTATTTATCAAACACAGTGAATTTCAAAAGGTTTTTTACCTACATCTTAAAAACATTGTAGTAAGGAATTGAGTCTCGACCCCGGCTGTGGTATATCCCTCAGCGCCCTCACATCTAATGGACCTGCATTAGACATTATGACATCACAGGTCCTTAGACCACCAGAGCCCGTGGGAGAAGAGACTGCAGGAACCAGCCTAGCAGCCAGGCGGGACAAAGGATCAGGTGAGTATATCTTCTTTACTTTTGCCCCTAAACCCTCGCAGTGCAAGGGTAGCCCCACTGCAAGGGTTAATTTGAACAAATCTTGGAGTGTTTCTGTAACAAAAAAAAGTCATATTGTTGAAGAATCAGAACTTGAATATCCTCTGACATTTCTGAAGCTCAAAATGAGAAAATTGTGTCTATAAGAAGAGCACATGTTGCAGGAAATAGTCAGAAAAACACTAGTGAGATAGAAATCCACAATCACAGGAACTCATGCAGGGGAATTCAATATAAACTTGCAGTCTGGAGTCAGAACGCTCTGGTTTCTGAATGCTGGTAACAAGTTGGAGCATATTGTAAGGCCTCTGAGTGTTCTACGAGTCATTACTGTATCTTGACCTCTCTCAGGGAACAGAGTTTGAGCTGGAACTGAAGCCAAAACATTTTTTTTCATTGTGGATATAGTAAGTCAATTTATTTTTCCATCTGTGTCCCATTGGGGATATTTCTGCTCTCTTCCTGCCACATAGCCACAGCAGGAACTGAGAGGAGCTTAGTTGTCACCAGAACTAGTGTCCCCACTGATTTTCCTGGTGACAACTCAAAATTTGAGATTTTCTTTCACTTTCATCAGACAACAATGAAATCCCTATATTCTCTATCCAAAACTAAAAAAGAAGTCTGGGCTTTAATTCTACTATAACCTGTCATTATCAGAGACACAGAGGCTAGAAGATCATCTTGGTGCAACATGAGACCCTCGAGCACAAATGGTGATTAGACCCACCCTACTGTTATGTCGTTCACAGTCCATAGCTAAGTCTGCTTTAATCTTGTGAATTCAGCTGATAAACACTTTAGTTACACATTAACAAAGAGTCCAAGACATGCAAGAACTAGATTTTATCATTAATGATAGTGTAGAAACATGTTTAAAGACCTGCAGAGTAACTCATGTGATATGTATTTAGCAATTTTATCTGATATACCTGGGCATTGGGGAGCTTTGATCTTAAAGGAACCCTATTACGATAGAAATATGTAGGCTGACATTGCTGTTTTCTCCTGCTAGAATGCTAGTTGTTTGGCTTATAGTTTGCTTTCAGTTCTTTCTGCATTACTAACCCAGAACAAATATAGAGTCAAGTAGTTTTTAATGTCTTCTAGCATATATTTGCTGCATGCTTTTTCTGGATTGTGTTTTAGAAGGCTGAATTATGCCAAAGCCAACCACCTGAGAAGGAGGCTAGCAGGAGCTGTCCACGTATTCTTATTGATAGGTGTGCTGTAAACATCAGGCAACAAGTAAAATCAGTCAGCAATAACTACACTATATGGCCAAATATTTGTGAACACCATGTCATTACACCAATATATGCCTCCTGCACAAGGTTCCACTCTTCTAGGAGGGCTTTCCACAAGATTTGGAGTGTGTGTGCCTATTAAACCAAAAGAGCATTTGTAAAGTCCAGTTGGACAAGGAGACCACTCAAGTGACATCCTGATGCTAAACATCTAGTGGTTTGGACCCTCTATGACTTCATAGATTTCCTTCACCCTCCCTTGATCTTCATCAGAAAGAGTACAACTAAGGTGTTTGCTGTGAATATGAAATTTCTTCACTCTTAAGTCTCATTTTTGTAATTGAATACTGTATATAATCTTAAATTTGCCCAGGGATACATAGAAACAAGGCTGTGCAAAATAGTGAAGAATGAGAGCTGGTGCTGGACGTTCCTATTTTTTGCAGGTATCTAAGCATTTTGTTTTTCTTTTACACAATACGCAGTGCTTTCACATTTTTCCATATTATCACATTTATTATCAAAACACAAAAACAAATAAGAAAATATAAAGGAAACCGAATAAAGGCAATTTATCTCGAGCGGAAAGAAATGGATTTTCCTCAGACCAGAAGAAGCCAAAGTCTGACCACTCATCCTGCCCCTTTTTTGTGGTGGCCATGGAACTTTCTTTCATTTCTAATCTGTACAGTTCTGGTTAAAATTATCATACAAAAGGCACAGACAAGTCCAAATACTGCAATATTAAGTTATATATAGTGGCCCTCTCTGAACCCTTTCAATTTCCAATAGGCCTTGCACAAGGATAAAACTATTCCTATAGCTCATTCTTCCATAGCAATGTTTATACATCAGCAGGAATACACTGCAGACACAACAGACTCACTATGCCAAAACATCAGTCAGACCACAAACAGAAACAAGAGTAAAACATGCTTTTACAGCACAATATAAATAGCCCATGTATAATACCTGAGAACAAACAGCATATTACTATTTCCCAGAACACTTGCATTTATTATCGAATCTGCATGAGAAAAACCTTTTTCTATGGGTTACACTTTTAGTTTTCTTTCCTCCAGTTTTTAAACTGGCCCCTTTTTCCACCCTGAAATGTTTCATCAATGGGGCCATTACAACTGTTGATTTATTGTAACTTTACTGAATTTCTCTGTAGATAGCTTTTAAAATGAGATCTGATCATCTCAGTCTTGTTAATGAATAAAAACAGTATTATTTAACAAACAACCATCATTTTGTCTTGCCCTAATGTTTCTGAACAATTAAAGTACTTGATGGAAAAATATTTTAGTGACTAGTGTAACTCCTTTTGTTGCTCAAACCTGCACATCAGTAAAAGATGGTTTATCCCCTTCTGTATACATAACTTTTCCTCTTGATGTATATTAAAATTTGCCTTGCTGTACAACTTTTTCAGATTACACCACAGCATGTCAATAGGACTGAGGTCAGGACTCAGACCTGGTCAGTCTAACATACAGAAAGCCTTATACCTGAGCCACCTTTTTGTTGATTTACTTCTGTATTTTTGATAATTGTTTTGAAATATATGCTAGCTTATTGTGAGTTTTAAATTAAAAATAGACCTCCTGGCATTTTGTGTTATAACTACCTGATACAACTCTTTAATAATAAATAATCCCTTAATAATTGCAATACATGCAGGCCTTAATAACTGTATTGCATCCAGCAAAGAAGCCCAAGACCATTATACTCACTTCACAGTTGGGATAAGGTTTTTGTGCTGGTATGCACTGTGTTGATTGCTACAATTATAATATGTCTGTATACTAGACAGCTTATTTTGGCTCATCTAGCCCAAAAATATTTTTCAAGTAATGCTGTAAAATGTAGGCAGTCTTGAAAATCATGAAGCAAATGTTTGCTTTGTGTTTTCCTTTGCTTTTCCTATGGTAGCATCATAAATGCAGATGTTAATAAAGGTCAGAGACTCCTCAAGATCCTAAGCCTAAAGAATATAGAAAAGATGAAAGCACCTGACCGGCAACCCAAACTAGTTCTACTCTTACCCTTTTATATTGCAGTTTGTTGTCCAGTATTCTCTTCATTTATAAGGAGGGAGTTTTGAGTCCCTGAAATGCATTGGCTTTCTCTTTTGAACTCTTGTCATGTGCAATAAAGATTTACTGGACTTACCGTATATTAGATCTGTGGTGCTCCCCAGGGATGCCAGGGTGCCCCCAAGGATACCCCAGTTGACGCAATTCCTTTGCACTGATCGTTGAAGAAGTCCTACTGTTAGGAGGTGTAAACTAGCTACATGACTATAAACTGATGAAAGATCAAACTTTAGTCAAATTCCATTCTTAGGACCCTCAACATCTAATTTTCTGGCAAGTCCTCTGAAATGTTCTGCAGATTAGTCCATATTGCACATCAACAAAATTCTGCCAAAGGCTTTGATCTAGTTGAAATCATTTGTTCAGTAAAGATATGGTAAAGTGAAATGTTGTTATGTTAACACATAGTTATATTAAGATATTAGTTATCTGGAATCATTAGTCTTTTTTCTCTCTGTGACACTGATTATATAGTGCTGACTACTTCTTCAGTGCTCATAGGACATTAATTCATTCATACTGGTGACTGCCACCCCTAAGTGAGTTAATAATTTGATATATAATAGACATATAAACACAGAGGGGAACAATTATTGTGAAAATGAATAAACCTATAGGGAGCCTGTGGGAGAAAATCACAAAACAAACATATGCATGCTCCGCTGGGGAGACCAAACTGAGGCCCCCGGTTTTTCAAGGCAAGTATGCTATGTTTGATAAGCATTAAATTCTATGGCAACTTTTACCAAAAAGTAAAAACAGTGCCTGTTTAAAAAATTGTCAGACCGAAACCGAAAATGTTTTTCATTTTTTCAAATTTTTCAAATATTTTAGTTTTTATAAACGTTTTGATTTTGTATATTTTTTTATTTATTAATTAATTTTTTTCTAAATATTTTTATTTTTTACTTTACTTTTAGGGGCTTCAGGGAAAAATCTTTTTCTGCAGCCCCAGTTATCAATGAACAGGAATCCTCTATGAGTGTTCCTGTTCATTGATAACATGAGGACATTGTATGGTTACTATAACCACAACTATGAATGAACAGGGGGTGATGTAGATCACTCCCCATTCATTCATATTTGAGGATATAGTAACCATACTCTGTCCTCATGTTATGAACAGACACTCAGCAATCACTGATCACTGAGTGTTTGTACCTCGCTCTCCTTCCTGACAGCTGTCACAGGAGGCTGAGCGAGCAAAGCAGGAAAGAGAGCTCAGCCTCCTGTGACAGCGCAGGCTGTCTACACCCCCACACCGCTCTGCCGGACTGTGATAGGAGGCTGAGCGGTGTTGGAGGAGAGATGCCGGCCGCTCACAGCGCTCTCGTCCCACAGCGCTCGGCCGGCTGTCACACTTTCTCTCCTCCCCGCTGGGACACAGAGCAGCGCCCAGCGGCGAGGGAAGAAAGCAGGGATGCGCCGCTATATCGGCACAAAAATGGCACTTTCGTGATTTAGCCAAAAGTGCAATTTTCGGCTGATATGTTTTGGTGGACAATATATCGCTGGATCCCTAGTGGCAATGGAAGTGAATTGTGTTCCCCACTCTCTTTCCTGTTAGAGATCCATAATGAAATCATAGTCCTGTTTCCTTTCATGCTCAGTGCAGGAAGACATGCAGGGGCATATTAACCCTTGTGTGTATGCAGGAGCAGCTCATAGTAAATAGATTTGGGCCAACACCTTTTTTGGGGCAAGAGCAATAGAATAGCATAAGAGCAGTTTTAGACAGAATGCTCACAAAGATAACAGCAGGTCTGAAGCGGCGGTGCACCGGTAAATCTCCGCAGTGACCTGTGAGACCATGCTGAGTGTTGTAGTCTGTCCCTGACCTATTAAAAATCTGCTCATTACCTACTGTTTTTTTTACTATTGGGTCAACCTCATTGTGTACAATACACAAAGATGTAAAAGTATTTAGCTTATTGTGACACACATCAGGCTCACAGATAGCACACTAACAATATTTCACTTTCTTCATTTTTTCAGATAAACAGCTATTAGGGTGCATCACTCTATAATCCTCCCCACACGTGGCGATCTTCACATTGTGATGACTGCCCTGCCTCAAGGAAAAAAGAATGGCCATTAGAGATTTGCATTTCATAAAGCAGCATGTACCAATGCCATTATGGTTAATGGAAGCATTACAATCTGCCTTAGGCTATTTTTCTTATCCCAAGAAGTGTAAAAATTAGAACAGTCATATTTCTGCAACCGCAGGAATGTTAGTTTTCTGTAAAAATAGACTCTGCCTCTAGCTTCTTTTTTAAGATGACTAAATGGATCATTAAAGACAGTAGATTGTATTGTATCTTTCTGAAAGAACACCTGCAAATAAGTTTATCTTTTGAAAGTCATACACTATGCAGCATGTAAAATGACAAAGATGTTTCATCAGGTACAGGGAGAAACTGATACAGGGACTTTCAAAATGGATTATGATGTCATATGGTGATAGTGCCCCAATATTTGAATTAATAGGTATCTATACGTTTAGAAAGCATGTACAGGCTTTGTTTAACTCAAACTAGTAATTTTGCTGAGCTCTCTCATCATTTTTTGTAATCTCTAAGATATTTTAGAGATATGGTAGCTGCTATTTTAGCAGTTGATGCAGCCATTAAAGGGAGGCATTCTCTTTACTGAATTCTTACTCATTTTACATTGCAAAAATGCAACAGGAGTGCTCTGGTGAGAAGGTGGAAATTAAAGAACCTATTAACTTATCAGAATAAGTTAATTTGTGTCTAATCAATTATAACTTTTGTACATTCTTTTGATCATATTGTTAGAAGTAATGCTTTTTCTATAGCTAAATTCTGTGGAAGTTACAAACTACCATTGCAGTGGAGCTCACCTTGCACTGCAAGGGTGAAATGCTTGTTTTTGTCTCGTGTACCTTAAAGTCCTACCCCTTGCTCCCCTGGCAACTAGTACTCTCCTCTTCCCTCTGATGCTTCAGGTTGTGGGTGGACCCTCAGCATCCTCACTTAAAGTAGTATTAAAGTCACTTTTGTTTACATATATCTACTGCTAGCAAGCGCAAGCAATAGATATATGCAAAAACATATTAAAAAGTTACCAAATAGGTAATTACTTACCTGTGTCTCCGCAGCTCGCCCCCGTCTGAAGACGCAGGATGATGGGGCAGGCACATGCGCAGTAGAGATCTTCAGCGGGGAGAAGAGGGGAGACACAGTAGACCTGAATGCACCCAGCCGTGAGCGTACACATCAGACAGACACCGCAGGACATGAGGAGTTTTCGCTGGATTAGAGAACAGCACCAGCGCTGCAGGGACTCCTAAAAACTACTGAAAAGAAGATGGTCGGATGAAGAGACATCATTTGTGGGTAAGTCCTTAAAGCAGCATGGGGAGGGGGTAATTGTGACTTTAATGTCACGTTAAAATGCAGGACTGCTGGTCTTACAATGCATGTGATGGCATTAGAGTGTGACCAATGGACAGAGCGCTGAAGAGAATCAGCTTGGGGTACCTGTCGCAGGAAAGGAGGAGCCTGCAGGATTGAAGGATAAGGTAAATAAAACTGATTTTTTTTTTAAGGTACCCTAAATAAAAATGTGCATATAACTCTTCCAGTGGGGGTGAACCCCACTTCAAGGGTAGTTTGTAATTTCCTCGGAGCTTTACGTTACAAGGCATTGCAATAGGGGGTGTCTACAAAGTTTCACCTCCTTTACTTGCAAAGCTGCTGTGTTAATGTAAAATCCCAGCTGTAACTGTATTGCATCCAGCAAAGAAGCCCAAGACCATTATACTCACTTCACAGTTGGGATAAGGTTTTTGTGCTGGTATGCACTGTGTTGATTGCTACAATTATAATATGTCTGTATACTAGACAGCTTATTTTGGCTCATCTAGCCCAAAAATATTTTTCAAGTAATGCTGTAAAATGTAGGCAGTCTTGAAAATCATGAAGCAAATGTTTGCTTTGTGTTTTCCTTTGCTTTTCCTATGGTAGCATCATAAATGCAGATGTTAATAAAGGTCAGAGACTCCTCAAGATCCTAAGCCTAAAGAATATAGAAAAGATGAAAGCACCTGACCGGCAACCCAAACTAGTTCTACTCTTACCCTTTTATATTGCAGTTTGTTGTCCAGTATTCTCTTCATTTATAAGGAGGGAGTTTTGAGTCCCTGAAATGCATTGGCTTTCTCTTTTGAACTCTTGTCATGTGCAATAAAGATTTACTGGACTTACCGTATATTAGATCTGTGGTGCTCCCCAGGGATGCCAGGGTGCCCCCAAGGATACCCCAGTTGACGCAATTCCTTTGCACTGATCGTTGAAGAAGTCCTACTGTTAGGAGGTGTAAACTAGCTACATGACTATAAACTGATGAAAGATCAAACTTTAGTCAAATTCCATTCTTAGGACCCTCAACATCTAATTTTCTGGCAAGTCCTCTGAAATGTTCTGCAGATTAGTCCATATTGCACATCAACAAAATTCTGCCAAAGGCTTTGATCTAGTTGAAATCATTTGTTCAGTAAAGATATGGTAAAGTGAAATGTTGTTATGTTAACACATAGTTATATTAAGATATTAGTTATCTGGAATCATTAGTCTTTTTTCTCTCTGTGACACTGATTATATAGTGCTGACTACTTCTTCAGTGCTCATAGGACATTAATTCATTCATACTGGTGACTGC
Organism: Nanorana parkeri; assembly: GCF_000935625.1. Lineage (NCBI taxonomy): Eukaryota > Metazoa > Chordata > Amphibia > Anura > Dicroglossidae > Nanorana > Nanorana parkeri. Next base: position 1,018,259 of record NW_017306404.1, on the reverse strand, counting down.
CACCCCTAAGTGAGTTAATAATTTGATATATAATAGACATATAAACACAGAGGGGAACAATTATTGTGAAAATGAATAAACCTATAGGGAGCCTGTGGGAGAAAATCACAAAACAAACATATGCATGCTCCGCTGGGGAGACCAAACTGAGGCCCCCGGTTTTTCAAGGCAAGTATGCTATGTTTGATAAGCATTAAATTCTATGGCAACTTTTACCAAAAAGTAAAAACAGTGCCTGTTTAAAAAATTGTCAGACCGAAACCGAAAATGTTTTTCATTTTTTCAAATTTTTCAAATATTTTAGTTTTTATAAACGTTTTGATTTTTTATATTTTTTTATTTATTAATTAATTTTTTTCTAAATATTTTTATTTTTTACTTTACTTTTAGGGGCTTCAGGGAAAAATCTTTTTCTGCAGCCCCAGTTATCAATGAACAGGAATCCTCTATGAGTGTTCCTGTTCATTGATAACATGAGGACATTGTATGGTTACTATAACCACAACTATGAATGAACAGGGGGTGATGTAGATCACTCCCCATTCATTCATATTTGAGGATATAGTAACCATACTCTGTCCTCATGTTATGAACAGACACTCAGCAATCACTGATCACTGAGTGTTTGTACCTCGCTCTCCTTCCTGACAGCTGTCACAGGAGGCTGAGCGAGCAAAGCAGGAAAGAGAGCTCAGCCTCCTGTGACAGCGCAGGCTGTCTACACCCCCACACCGCTCTGCCGGACTGTGATAGGAGGCTGAGCGGTGTTGGAGGAGAGATGCCGGCCGCTCACAGCGCTCTCGTCCCACAGCGCTCGGCCGGCTGTCACACTTTCTCTCCTCCCCGCTGGGACACAGAGCAGCGCCCAGCGGCGAGGGAAGAAAGCAGGGATGCGCCGCTATATCGGCACAAAAATGGCACTTTCGTGATTTAGCCAAAAGTGCAATTTTCGGCTGATATGTTTTGGTGGACAATATATCGCTGGATCCCTAGTGGCAATGGAAGTGAATTGTGTTCCCCACTCTCTTTCCTGTTAGAGATCCATAATGAAATCATAGTCCTGTTTCCTTTCATGCTCAGTGCAGGAAGACATGCAGGGGCATATTAACCCTTGTGTGTATGCAGGAGCAGCTCATAGTAAATAGATTTGGGCCAACACCTTTTTTGGGGCAAGAGCAATAGAATAGCATAAGAGCAGTTTTAGACAGAATGCTCACAAAGATAACAGCAGGTCTGAAGCGGCGGTGCACCGGTAAATCTCCGCAGTGACCTGTGAGACCATGCTGAGTGTTGTAGTCTGTCCCTGACCTATTAAAAATCTGCTCATTACCTACTGTTTTTTTTACTATTGGGTCAACCTCATTGTGTACAATACACAAAGATGTAAAAGTATTTAGCTTATTGTGACACACATCAGGCTCACAGATAGCACACTAACAATATTTCACTTTCTTCATTTTTTCAGATAAACAGCTATTAGGGTGCATCACTCTATAATCCTCCCCACACGTGGCGATCTTCACATTGTGATGACTGCCCTGCCTCAAGGAAAAAAGAATGGCCATTAGAGATTTGCATTTCATAAAGCAGCATGTACCAATGCCATTATGGTTAATGGAAGCATTACAATCTGCCTTAGGCTATTTTTCTTATCCCAAGAAGTGTAAAAATTAGAACAGTCATATTTCTGCAACCGCAGGAATGTTAGTTTTCTGTAAAAATAGACTCTGCCTCTAGCTTCTTTTTTAAGATGACTAAATGGATCATTAAAGACAGTAGATTGTATTGTATCTTTCTGAAAGAACACCTGCAAATAAGTTTATCTTTTGAAAGTCATACACTATGCAGCATGTAAAATGACAAAGATGTTTCATCAGGTACAGGGAGAAACTGATACAGGGACTTTCAAAATGGATTATGATGTCATATGGTGATAGTGCCCCAATATTTGAATTAATAGGTATCTATACGTTTAGAAAGCATGTACAGGCTTTGTTTAACTCAAACTAGTAATTTTGCTGAGCTCTCTCATCATTTTTTGTAATCTCTAAGATATTTTAGAGATATGGTAGCTGCTATTTTAGCAGTTGATGCAGCCATTAAAGGGAGGCATTCTCTTTACTGAATTCTTACTCATTTTACATTGCAAAAATGCAACAGGAGTGCTCTGGTGAGAAGGTGGAAATTAAAGAACCTATTAACTTATCAGAATAAGTTAATTTGTGTCTAATCAATTATAACTTTTGTACATTCTTTTGATCATATTGTTAGAAGTAATGCTTTTTCTATAGCTAAATTCTGTGGAAGTTACAAACTACCATTGCAGTGGAGCTCACCTTGCACTGCAAGGGTGAAATGCTTGTTTTTGTCTCGTGTACCTTAAAGTCCTACCCCTTGCTCCCCTGGCAACTAGTACTCTCCTCTTCCCTCTGATGCTTCAGGTTGTGGGTGGACCCTCAGCATCCTCACTTAAAGTAGTATTAAAGTCACTTTTGTTTACATATATCTACTGCTAGCAAGCGCAAGCAATAGATATATGCAAAAACATATTAAAAAGTTACCAAATAGGTAATTACTTACCTGTGTCTCCGCAGCTCGCCCCCGTCTGAAGACGCAGGATGATGGGGCAGGCACATGCGCAGTAGAGATCTTCAGCGGGGAGAAGAGGGGAGACACAGTAGACCTGAATGCACCCAGCCGTGAGCGTACACATCAGACAGACACCGCAGGACATGAGGAGTTTTCGCTGGATTAGAGAACAGCACCAGCGCTGCAGGGACTCCTAAAAACTACTGAAAAGAAGATGGTCGGATGAAGAGACATCATTTGTGGGTAAGTCCTTAAAGCAGCATGGGGAGGGGGTAATTGTGACTTTAATGTCACGTTAAAATGCAGGACTGCTGGTCTTACAATGCATGTGATGGCATTAGAGTGTGACCAATGGACAGAGCGCTGAAGAGAATCAGCTTGGGGTACCTGTCGCAGGAAAGGAGGAGCCTGCAGGATTGAAGGATAAGGTAAATAAAACTGATTTTTTTTTTAAGGTACCCTAAATAAAAATGTGCATATAACTCTTCCAGTGGGGGTGAACCCCACTTCAAGGGTAGTTTGTAATTTCCTCGGAGCTTTACGTTACAAGGCATTGCAATAGGGGGTGTCTACAAAGTTTCACCTCCTTTACTTGCAAAGCTGCTGTGTTAATGTAAAATCCCAGCTGTTTTTATTTTTGTTATGGATAAAGTGAGAAAGGGTTAAAGTCTCTGTGATATTTTTTCTGGTTTCTTTGGTCCAGTTGGGGAGATTTCCCCTCACTTACTGTTTTAATAGCACAACAGTAAGTTAGGAAATCTTGCCAATTGTGATGCAGACAGCAGCAATAAACCTGACAGATTTTAACCCTTTCCTACTGTATGCTCTTGTTGAAGAAATTTTTTCCATCCAGTCCCTGTGACACAATGAGAAGTGAGAAGAACGTTACTGATGAAGATGCAGACATCAATAAAAACCTTCTGAGCCTGACGAAGGGGTACTGTTGAGACCCCGAAAGCGCTTGTACTGAATGGCAATTTGTCATTAAATAACTTTTTGCTTCAAAACTTTTTGGTGTGCTGGTGACAATCTTTACTACATTTGCATTATTCACGGTGCCGTCCGTGGTCGTTGCAAGCACCCACCTGCTTTGCAGGTTCACTACTATTCCGGTAAGGAGTGCAGCTGGTTTTCTACTACAAATCAATAAAAACCTGTCACACAGTCTCCGGCATCCCCATTTAATTTGAAGTTTTAAAAAAATGAGTTTAAGGGATAAAATGTTTGACTGTCTTAGGACAGGGAATTACTTGAAAGGAATGTATTGTCTGCCCTCAAATAGGCAGCTAATGCAGAAGTACGAGCACATATGCCAGAAGATCAAGTATGGGTTCAGTCAGCAGGATGACAAAATGTGGAGATCCAAAAATTGTTAGAGAACTATGGGGTCAGTGTTTTTCCCCATAGTTCTCCTTAGGGTAATGGGAGGACACAAACTTGCGTCCTCTCGTTACCCTAAGCTCAGTATACCACGAGCTACAGCTCTGGCAGCGCTGGCAGATCGGAGAGGGGAATCCAGCCCCTCCCCCTGTCACGGCAGAGAGCCGTGACAGGATCGAGAGGCGAGCGAACCCGGTATGTGTTCGCTCACCTCCCGATCTACTGAGCCGACCTGTGACAGTCTCATTGTCACAGGTCGGCTAGAACTATGAGGTGAGTGAAAAGCACTCACCTCATAGTTCTCCTTTAAGCTTGCTTTAAAACATCAGCCACCCAAAAGTGATTTTTTTTTTATAGTTGAAGTCTTGTGGGTTGAGCCAGGCTTAGGTTTCTTGTCTTGAATACCCCAACAGTAAGATCTTCCTGCCATATTTGCTGACCTTTCCCTGTCTACCTGGGAGTTTTGAGTTCTTCTGCCAGCTGTCTGCATAACATAAAATTAATACAAAATCCAGCAGGGAGACTGGGAACCCCTATTAATGGCTACAGGAAGTTTAAAGACCCAGGGACCCAGTTCAAAGAGCTCGCCTGTAGGGACCCTGAGAGGTATGAGAACTTATTAGAGGGTTTAACTGTCCAGCATCTACCAAAAAAACTATTAGTTTTTAGTTGGACTGACTTTTTAATGACTAAAAAATTACCTCTGCCCATATGGGATTTGTTTTCCTAATACAAATCACTCATAAAACAATTAACTAGTGTTTGCTTGAGTGGAAGAAGAATTGACCCATATGTGATTTCAGAATACCACACATTGCCTACTGAAATAATAATTTCTGGGCCACTGAGGGCAGCCAAGGTCACTGTGACAGCCAGACAGTCTGTCAATAGTATGGTAAACTGTGTTGTATTAGCATTTACGAACGCAGTTGATTACAATATTTTCATCAAGACAATGCCTGATTGTAGAAGTGATGCAGGCCTCTAAACATATTTTTGATTCAATGCTTATTAGAAGATATGAATGTATTGTTTCCTACAGAATACAACTGTATAGATGGTTGTTTGACTTTTAGTTATAAACAAAAGGGCAATTAAAGGTTTGTCCTGAAAATAGCTCCCTTGTTTTTTATGTAAAACCACCAATATCTTCTTAAAGTGGCACTCCAGCTAAATGCATGTTTAAAATGCATTTACATATATTCAAAGCAACTCTTTAATTCACACACTGAATAGCCAGGATGGAGACACCATTGTTTACTGTTCCAGCTTTGCTGCTTCCTGTGTCACCTGCTCATTAGACTATTGAGTACATCATCAGCATTGCTAAAGTCCGGCCTATGTCTCCAGTAAGCTGCCAACATTCCCCATAAGTCTTTTGTCTAGGGCGGTGTACTTTGAGGGATAATATAAAGGCATGTTTCAGAAGTACAGTATTAATATACATATCATTTTTTTAACAAATACCTCACAGGACGATACAACGTTAGATTTACTTTGTCCTCCAGACTACCTAAGCAGTGTTTAAGTTATTGCTGATTGTTATTCAGATAGGCACCTAATGCACAAGTACGGACACATATGCCAGTAGATCAAGAATGGGTTCAGGTAGCAGGATGACAAAATGTGGGTTATAGGTGAAGCCTTGTGGGCTGATCTAGCTTTGGTTTTCTTGTCTTGAATACTCCAACAGTAAGATCTTCCTGCTATTATTCCAGAGCATTCAACTTGGCAATAAGATTCGTTGAATGCTTTGAGAAAATATTTATGGTACGTTGGATTTCATGGATTCCTTCAGAAGTTATCAGATTATTATATTATAGTGATGACATATTTCATAGAATATTCTGTAGAAGCTGCACTATTCAGCACCTGCCTTATTAGAGTCGAATTCCTGACTCACTCCTATACAGACGAAATATACTATAAAAAGAAAAACAGTTCAGGATGAAGTTTAATAACACTGGACAACAAATCTTTTCAGGAGTTTTGCATCCTTTCGGTGATTATGATAGACCTCTTAAAGCTAAGCACAAATATAATTTCAGAATGACTGTATCACGTAGGAATCGTGAGAAATATTAAGTTCAATTTGAATCACTATAATGTTCATTGATACATAATTTCCAATATATTGTACAAGTTCAAGAGGACTGAAAGTGTTTTTCTGCTTAACAAGACTTAGACGATTTAAAATCCGGATCATTGTCACTGTTCGTACCTTGTTGGAACATTGCAGCATCCTCAGCATCTTCATCTGTTTTGTCAAAGCTCCATTTATCTGGTGGCTTTGGTGTGGCACTGGTCTCAAGGCTGAGGGCAGATTTGGGTACTCAATTGATTTCTTATTTTTAGCAGTGAAACCAGAGACATTAGTCAGACATAAGTAGCAGTCTGTTATGTGATCCTTCTGTTCTCACCGTATCATTGGGACAACAAATTACATTGACTTCTGAGTTCCTCTTAGCCAAGCTCTCAGATTGACAGCACATCTAGCACAACAAATGTGAGGAGCCCACCTCTTGTCCTGATCACTAATCTTACAACTTAAGTAGTGTTTATACTCTTTAACAAGTCAAATCATGGTGAGACTTTGAGACTTACAGGGCTATTCACAAAAGGGTGAAGAGTTTGGAGAAGGCCGGAGGAGTGAACAATGTAGGCCAAAATAGCTGAACTGGAAAGTGAGGTACATTGGAGAATTTTTCCAAATCAACTATGTTGTCCTAGATTGTTCACTTCTGCCTTCTCCAAACTCTTCACCCTTTTGTGAATAACCCTGTTAATTGTATGCTCGCCATAAATGTAGCAGAATGTGTCACAACTGTGTCAGCATTGGCGAGACATTTCTGATGTCAGCAAACTGTGCTACAACAATTATAACAGCATTTTTGTCTATGTTCAAGAAAAAAAGTTATACTCACCTGATGCTCCAAGCTGGCTTCTTCCTAGACCAGTCCTTCCACAGCCTCTCCCTCTCATCTGCGGCAGGGCCGTCTTTAACGCAGGGCACAAGGGGCAACTGCCCTTGGCCCCATAATTTACAGGGGCCCAAAGTAGCTGTCCCTTTAGCTCAAGCGTGAGACAGGAGAAGCCAAGCGGCACCGCTGACAGGGAGACCGTCCGGCCGTCTCCTTAGGTTACATTGTGATATGCATTATTGTTTGGTCTCTGTCGGTTATTTCATGTTGCATAATACCATCGTAGCTCTTGCACTTTCTTATAAAAAAGTAATACCAAATTTGTTAAAGTGTTCTGGAGGAGAATGACAGGGAAAAATCGTACCTCCGCTGGTCATGATTGCATGGCTGCAATATAATATAGTATATATAGTCCAAATCCCATTTTAATAGGCGCCACATAAGATCTTTTTACATTATACTCTTGTAGTCTGATCTTGCAGTGTGACGACAGTTATCTGTACCGTGACACTTTGTACTTTTATGATTACTCCCAGTCATATTTTTTGCATGCCCCAAGTTAGTAGTTTGCTGGTGTCTTCACAGTTCCTGGATGCCTTCTAACAATAAAGGATGTTAAGTGATCTGCTTTTATGTTTGTTTCCACGGACAAATACACATAAATAAAGCCAAAGAACCAAAAACGTCCTTTAATAAATTCATTAATGTTCATTTGCACTGATAAAGTATTAAAGCAAAGCAAGTTTTATTAATGCAGTTTAAAAAAAAGGTTAATTTCATAATTATTGCTTAGCATTTACATCCACATCACTAAACACTTGCAGCAAGGTTTATTTAGTACACTGCGCAGCAAGCGTTCAGTGATTTTACTAATGTATCCATGTCATTTATACTGCATGCATTGTGTTGCATTTACATTGCATGCCCCCGCACACATTCTGCACAGTGTACTGCATTTGCAACATATGCATTCTACGTATAATATATGAGGAGGCATTTGTAAAAATGAAATGCACCATGCAGTAATTGCTTGAGGACAAGCAACACTAATGCAATACAGATTTATGGACTTAGGACCCTGCAGGCTCCTAAGTCCATTGCGTTGCAGGCTCCTAAGTCCATTGCGTTGCAGGCTCCTAAGTCCATTGCGTTGCAGGCTCCTAAGTCCATTGCGTTGCAGGCTCCTCAGTCCATTGCGTTGCAGGGTCCTAAGTCCATTGCGTTGCTGAGTCCTGAGTTTATTGCGTTGCAGAATCTTGGGAGTCCATTGCGCTATTGCATTGATATGTGTTTTTATTTTAGTTTTTATTTTCAGGGGAAGGTGATGTAGGTGGATATGGGGGTCTGGAAGTGATGGAGCTGGGAAGGTTGTGGGGGCCCATCAGTAAAATCTTGCCCAGAGCCAAATTAATATTAAAGACGGCCCTGATCTGCGGTGGTCTGAGGTCCAATAAATCATCACGTCTATACATTCTGTATAGACGTGAGGATGCTGAGGAAGATTCCAATGTGCTGCGTACGGGGAGGCAGGCTGGAGGGAGCGATGTGACAGCTGACTGCCTCGGAACTTTGAGAGCGTATATCTTGTTTGTTTTGTCCCTGGACGCAAATGAGCACGTAACAGTGGTAGCCCCACTGCAAGGGTTAATAAAACGTTTTCTTGGAGATCTGCTTTAAATAGGACTGAAAATGGTTACCTAAAAATTAACAAGAGATTCAATTTGAAAACGTTTTATCAAAAAAGGTGACAGTGTCTTTTTACAGTGTATGTGAAGCCAAAATGTTTTTTAGAAATGGTAGGGAAGGATGAAGACCCCCTATCAAGTGTATCTTTTGTTGTCTGTGTCCTGTTTAGGAGATTTTCCTTCACTTCCTGCCTAAGAGACACAACAGGAAATATGAGGAACTCTCTAAACCAAAGTGAAATCCTTTCTTTGCCAGTGTGCGCACGCGCACACTGCCTGTTCAGCATTGCAGTCATCGTAAGCCCGCCCCTGGGCAGATCGTACATTTTTTTAAGTACTTTACAATCCTCGCAAGACAAAAGTCTTGCGAGGGTTGTTGAGTGTATGGGCACCTTAAGACAGATATCAATAGAACAGGTGTACCCATTCAAAAGCTTTCCCTCCACCTCCTGTTCTTGTGACAACTCTAACATTTTGTATTTCCCAACACTTTCACTATACAAGACAACGGTCACCAGGACAAACAATAGGGGTGAATCTCCTTAGTGGGGGCGCACACAATTAAGAACCTGACAGGGGTTCTAAATCCTAACCACTCTATCCACAACTTAAAGTGACATTAAAGGATCATTTTTCCCCCCTCCCCCAATGTTAATGTTAGCACTTACCTTAAATGATCTTATTCCGATCTTCTTTCCTGATGTTTTCATCTGTCCCTCCAGCGGTGCGGCGCCTCTGCGATCCAGCGCTGACTCCTCTCTGCTTGCAGGCACTTCCGATCCAGCGATGTCTGCATGCGGGTGCATGTGTCCATAGACTTACCTTGCGTCTCTGCTCGTCTCCCGGCCTAGAATCCGAACTGCACATGCGCCCGCCCCAAGATGCTTTGCGGCCGCCGGAGCAGTTTCGTTTTCTCGGACGGGAGCGCGCAGCCAAAACAAGGTAAGTGTAAACCTTTGTTAAAGCGTTTTTTTTAAAAACTTTTTGCCTATATCTACTGCTTGATAGCAGTAGATACAGGCAAACAGATCGGAGGCTTTAGAACCCCTTTAAAACAATTTTTTTGCTTTATATACACTTTAGACTGCTCTAAAGTGGAAATTGCCCAGACCAATCAGGAGTTAGATTTAGTTTTTTTAATTTGAGAAAAAAATAGCAGTTGTAATAAGATCATGTACTACAGGCATGGGCTACTGGGCGGGGATCCCTATCATAGTGGATGCCGGACGCTTGTGGATTAAAGTGTATGAATAGGGATTAGCTGTGTGCGGCTTTTTCTTCCTTATACATGGTGTTTTGGAGCAAGGATGGCTCCCGACCAGCGCCTGCACACACCCGAGTACTGGAGATCCATGGTGGATGGAGCGAGGTTTTCATTCTTTTGCATACATTTACTACAGGCAACACAAAGCTTTTTTTGCTTTTCTGTTTATAAATGCCCAAATAGGATGAATTACTTTTGCAGGTGTATGTTTGGGAAGTAAAAAGCAGACTTTAAATAAGGCAATGCAGTTGAGTACTGTAGGTCAGGGCTCAAAATTTCCACTCGCCTACTCGGATTTGGTGAGTAAAAATAAAGTGAGGGCGAGTGGAAATTTGGGTCTCCAAGTACCGGTCCGTGGGCCAACTCCTTCCCGCGAGCAGGTACTATGTGGCCTGCAGCCAGCAGACCGCGTACCTGACATCTGTGTCGGATGCAGACCGCAGAGCAGCTCATGTCGGCTCCGGCTTCCTTCGGCCGGAGCTCTGACTGTTCTGACCTCCGGCCGAAAGAAAAGGATGTATTAGTGAGGTCTGCAGGTGAGGGGGCTGAGAGGGTGTATTATTATTGTGTGTGAGGGGGGGTAATAAGGGGGAGTGTAATATTTTATGTGGGGGCAAGGTTAATAAGGGGGGAGTGTATTATTTTATGTGTGCGGGGGCGGGATTTTATTATTATATTTGTGCAGGGGGGGGTGTAACGTTGAGAAGTGTATTGTGTTTTGATGTACATTAGGCCCCATTCACACCTACAGTATATTTCAGGTGTGATTAGGGATTCCTGCGTCAGGAACTTGCGTTTTCCTGCAGCAGAAATCCCTAATCTGTTGTTTACAAGCGACAACTATCATAAGATAAGAATTATCATAAGATTATTAAAGAGGGTGTGTTTAGGGGCGGAGTTAAGGCCGGGGCAGGGTAAGGGTTAGGTGGGGCAACTGGTGGCGAGTAACTCTTAAGGCCTGGCTAGTAGCTCAGGACTTGACATTTTGAGCCCTGCTGTAGGTGATCATTTTTTTTTGGTACTAACAGTTAATTTCCAGGCCAAGCTGAGGTGCTTTCTCTTCATCAAGTCTCAGCAGTAGTGATTCACAGGGTGAATGCCAAGCCAAGGAAAGATAATCTGATAATCTGTGACAGTTAAGCTGGCCACAGCTCAATTCCCAGTCTACAAAATCTCCCTGCTGGCTATCGTATACAATGTATACAAGCAGCTGTGAGGCGTGTTCAGTTGTTCAGACGCTGCGAGAGCTGAGTTAGCAAATCGCCGCTGAACACTGTGCTGTAAGGCAGCGCTCAGCATTCCTAACTTAGCACACGCAGCGGAAGTGAATGTGGATGCAGAGCGCTGAGTGCGACAGAGAAGTTGGGGACAGAGCACCAGCAGCCATTTTAACTGTGGGCACACCTGGCAGCACTGAAGAAAGGTACCTGAACCTCGATGGAGGACATTAATTCAGTGTGGGAACCTACAATTTTATCTTTTGATCAACAAGCACACCAAATATTCATTGGAAAATTGTATTTTTTAGTCAAAAATGTTATCCTCCGCCATTTTGCTTAGCACTGTGCAGCCGAAGATTTCAGTGAAGCTGCTGCAGCGAACTGAAGTGCTGCAGAACAGCTACTCAGCGCTTGGCTAAGGAACTGAACACGCCTCGGCTCCTGTGGCTTTTTGCGTACCGGGACAATTTTCCACGCAAGTCATTCCATTTTTCATTTGAAGTTTGTCAAGCCAGGTGGGGCTGACAGGGCCACAGAACATGAATAGCTACTGAAGCTGATAGAGTCGAAATCTGCAAAAGTCAGTTACAAGAAATGCTGTGACATACTTTCCACTGACCACAAATCAAAGAAAATGCTAAGGAGAGCGATTCTATAGCTGGTACAAATTGCTGCTGTAAATTTGCCGGTGTGACATTGCTCTTAGGTAAATCTGTAATACTGTATAATAATAGTTAGTATTTTATTTGTCCAGCAGATGGAGCTCTTTGCCCCTTTTTATATTTTCACTTATCTATTTATAAAGGAGGGCTGAACAAACCTCTTGTTTTTCTGGATTTGTGTGGCGGGAGAAATACTTTTAGCATGCTGTGCTTTGAGAAGTTTAGCTTTCGCAACTCACAAAAAGGGAAAGTCCTGCCACCCTGTGGCTAAAGTATAAAATGCATTGCTTGTCTAGTAATAAAAGGACATGTTGGGTATCCCACTGGTGGTGATAGAAGATCTATTTGTAAAGGGCAGAAATAATAAGCTCCGCTTTTCACCATTTTGCACTTTGAGCTATTTATAAAACCTTATTTAATAATTTAGTTGTTGCAACTTTAATAAGTCTATTTGTTCACAGACACTAATAACACAAGCTGAACATTTTACACAGCTGAATGATCCAAAGCAATGACTTATCGCAATGACTTATCCTCAGAGGCGGCTCTAGAGTATGCAAGGCCTTAGGCGAAACCTAAACATGAGGCCCCTCAGAGCTGCCGTGAGGCCCTCGGGAGGCCTAAGGCGACCTCCTAATTTGCCTAATTAAAGAGCCGCCTCTGCTTATCCTTAATCAGATGGCTCCATCCAAAGCTATAGAGGAAGAAGTGTCTCAAGGGAGGCGGTTACTGCTATGCTGTCTCCTTAGCTGACCCATAGTGCTCTGGGAATCTATTGTTGAGCCTTACACAGACATTAAACAAAGACTGAGAACATATAGTAAAAATAGATATAAAACAACAAACACTAAAATATGCGCCACGCTCACATAAACATAAATAAAAATAAATACAAATCACAAAATTGTGCACACATATACAAAATCGCTTCTATAAGTGAGTGAATATAACATATACAAATTTTGTCAAAATCATACCATCATGTAAAATGAAATTCCCAACATAGCAGTTCATGTGATATTCTAAAGCCAAAAGTCCCAAGAACAATATTATTTCAAATGTAATACTCCTTCTCCTCCACCTTGTGTATATCACCATTGTGCTCACCCCTCAGAGAGAGCCACTCGCCTTACATATAGACCCCCACATAGGTCTAATGACGCAAGTCGCTTAAGGACACCAGGCGGGATATCCATACTAGGATCTCGTTGCTACGCTCATCCTCCCAGGGGTTCAACACAGAAACCAATTTCCATATAAAATTCAGCAGAAACAAGAAAGAATACAATCCATAGTGTAGACCATTCCACTAATAAAATCTTTAATATTAAAAGACTACTCACATCACATCCAGAGAAAACGTAGCAAAATATTAACATGTCGTAAAGAACGGCCAGGTTCCCGGACTCCCCTGCTATTTGGTGTACTACAGCCGGGTACCATCCTCACTCTGCTCTCTTCTGTGTCTCGAGGCTCCACTCTATGCACTACAGACTTCGTCAGGGGCTCGGAGTCTCGGACACAGCTCAGATGAGGGGAATTTATCAAAACTGGAGCAGACAAAATCTGGGCAACCAATCAGCATCCACCTTTCATTTTCAAACCTTAACTGAACAAACTGAAGAGAGAAGCTGATTGGTTGCCATAGGGAACTGCTCCAGATTTTTCTGCTCCAGTTTTGCTAAATCCCCCCCTATATCTCAGCCAGTAACAATGGTGACTAGGGAAGCTACAGAGAGGGAAACTACTCCTGTCCATTTACTACTAGCCCTATTATCAAGGTTTTTGCTTAGAGTGCTTGCGGTTATATACTTATTGGCGTGAGATCATTTGAATATTTAGATATAAAACAACCATTTAAAAACGTTTTAAATAACTAAAATAAAATCAACCCCGAACCATTATACTTTCTCTTCAAGTTGTATGTGTGACACTAAAACCAACAGCTGACAAAGTCATTTTTCCAGCATTAATTCCAGAATATTTGTCATTCAGAAAATGTTAATCAGATTGAGCTTTGTAAGCCCTGATGAAGAAGCATAGCTTGGTCCCTGAAACGTGTTGGCTTGTTCTTTTGGGATAAATGCCTTCGGACTCTATATCCTTCCATGTGCCACTCTTACACCTCTATTGTTCCCTGCATTCCTTCTGAGACACCCAAACAGATCATCTCATGTTTGATAGCAGCCTAGCCAAAACCTTTGCACACCTATAACAAAAGACTTTACACTGCGAGCCCCATGTAGGAGCGTTCTCAGATCCAATCCAAGATTCTTCTGTCAGATATCACCATTAAACCAGCAGATAAAGGGGTTGCTGTATAGGTGCTGGACACAAAAAAATATACACAGGAAGCCAAATACAGAAACGTCCGAAGTTGCATGAAACCATATTGTAACATTCCTCACAAGGATGAGATCAATGCGTGCCACAGATTCCTCTCAACAAACCACAAATACAACGTTAAGGATGTTACACCGCTCATTGGAGTTCATACCCACAGCTATTTCCCTTTCAGAGACAACATATATATTCAGCACATGGAGAAAGCTATGGGAAGTACAACGACCCCACAGTAGGCCTACTTATTTATTGTGCAGATAGAGGACAAATTCCTGGCGCAATGTACAACAGAAACCAAATATTTATTACTGCTACACTGACAATAGTTTCATTGTATGAATAGAAGAAGATGATCTATAAAAAGTTCTATCGCTATTTAATACGTTTAACCCATCAATAAACTTAACCAAATAAATCAGCCAAATAATCAACACCTGCATGTAATTTATCGACTTCATTAATATGCTCACACTTGGAGACTCGGATACATAGAGTTAGGACCACACTTTGCAGAGGTGCCTTGGCGCGGCAGTGTGGCTTCTACATATTTTTGGCCAAAAGTTTGTGCAACTAAAACCTCTGATTTTAACGCATACTGTTGACAGGGCTACTTGTTTGGTTGCAGGCTAGCTGGCAGGCTGAGGCTGGGGAATTTTTGTGTTTTGTAGAGGAGCCACGGGGGCAGCGAAGGCATGCAGCGGTCTGTGTCCCCGCTGTCTCCACCAACACAGGCGCGGAGAGCAGCGGGAATTTGAAGGGACACAGGCCGCTGCAGCCACAGTTTTCCTACATGCACCGGCAGCTGTATGGGGGTTGAACATTCGACCCCATACACTTGCATTGAGTTTGAGTTCATATTCGAACATTTGGGCCATTCGAATGTTCAAATACGAACCGAACACTGGGGTGTTTGGCCCATCCCTACTGTTTTTTTGCAAGTGCTCCATGTAAATATGAGTGCTAATATGGCTGCGACTAAGGTATGCAAGAATGCAATGCTGCATGTTACAGTGTTTCTGGGCACGTTTTGGTTTCTTTCAGCCACAAACAATAACAGCTGACTTGTTTTCTATCCTGGTTCCCCTCAAGCCATATTCTATAGATGTCATGTTTTCCATACCTCGCACTCACAATAGCCAACAAAGCCACAAACAAATATGTGCATGCATGGAATAATGGCGGTGTAATTTTAGGCTTTAGCTATGTTACAAACAGGCAGGTCTGGATGCCCAGTTGGATAAGAAGGCATAAAAGAACGAAATGTATGGCGCTACCTGCTGTCCTAAAATAAAGAAGAAACCCCATAGTTTTTTGGATTTGTGTTGAGAGATATGACATGTGAATAGCTTCTGTTTTGGAAGCCAATGATGCACTTTTAACATTTGAGCTGCTCACAAGGAGTGAAAACACTGCCACCTAGTGGATAAAGTGTATAGGGCATGCATTAGCCGTAAAAGTGACATTAAACTCAGGAGCTAAATCTTAAAAATGCATTCAATTACCTTAACTATTAACAAAAATGTATCTTCCCTGGTATCTTGTACCAAATCATCCCTGAATTCATGCTGACACTGTCCTACCTTCTGAAGGTTGGCTACTTTTGTTCCCCATGGTCCCTGTGTGTTTAGTAGCCACCGCTCCAGTGATGGACTACAATCTCAATACAAATTGTTAAATTTAATTGGGGGTTGTTCACTAAGCTGCTAAAGGCAGCCGAATGAATAACTGATCCAAATTGAAGTGAGCCAAAGCCTCTCGGCTATGTAGCCATCGGCTGCATTCGGCTAACATCACCTCTCTTCGGCTCGGCCAAACAGCTTCAGCATGTACAGCTTAACCGAAAGAAAGAGCCTGTTTGCCTCTGCCGATGCAATATCTGGATCGGCTGAGGCGAACGTTCGGCACTTCATTCCCTCCTGTTGACCCTTATTCTCCAAGAGGCCGCACAGCAGGGAGTAAATTGACGAACGTTTGGCTCTTCATTTGGCTCAGTCATTCTACTTCGCTACCTCAGAGGTGGTGAAGCAGAATTAAAAATGTCAATACAAACCCAAAAAAACCAAAACAGTGCAGGTTCCCCTCCCCAAATCATACCAGACCATCATGAGTAGGGGTAACAACTAACCCTTACTCATCCACAAGGGAGAGGCGGCATTTGGGTGCCTCCTTTCAGATGCAAATTAACCCTACCTGCCCGCAGACCCCCACAACCCTGACCCAGTGGCCAGAGGACAAGGTGATTTTCTAGGGGGTCCTCACCTGGAATAGCACCCTCCCAATGTTGAGGGCATGTGGCCTGGTATGGTGCGGAGGGGATGCTAAAGGAAACTCCCTGCTGGAGATTTTATATTTTATCGTTTCCTTTAACGCTTATGATCATTGGCTTTCGTGTAAGTACATTTTCACTTGCGTGTTGTACTCATCAAATAAAAGTTTTACACTATGGGGATGCTAAAGGGCCTGATATGACTTTGTAGGGGAACCCCATGCTTTTTTTTTTTAAATCGGGGGTCCCCCCTAACATTCCTTACAGACCTAAATGCAGGGGTGTATTTGCCGCGAGGCAAACAAGGCGTTTGCCTGGAGCGGCACTTTGCCGGGGGGCAAAGAGGAAATCTGGGGACGGTTGTCCAAGATCAGGCAGCCTCAGCTGCCTAATCAGGTGTTTAGTGGGGCATGGCAGCGAGCAGCCGGGTGTACCAGAGGCGGGGCCGAGGGAGAAGTGGCGTGGCCGGCGGAGGCTGTGGGCCGCTCCAAGAAGCTTTGGCGGCTGCAGGAAGACACGATGGGGCCGAGGAGGACGCGGCCCGGCCGGCGGAAGCTGCGGGCAGCTCCAAGAAGCCTCACCCGGTGCGGGGAGACACGATGGGACTGAGGAACATATGGCCCCAGCTGACGGAGGCTGCGGGTGGCTCCAGCAAGATGCTTCAGTGGCTGGAGGAAGAAGTGCCATATCCTGGAAGCAGGCTGGGGAGCTGCAGGTAAGAGGAGCAGCATGTGTGCAGGGAAAGGGACCCTGCACAGCCCAGCTTAGAGTCTCTGTGCAGGGTCTATGGTGGGCTCTGGGGGGGTCTCTGGTGGGGTTTGCAGGGACTCAGGAGGGCTGTGCAAGGTCTATGGTGGGATGTGCAGCGTCTTTGGTGGTCTCAGACTGACACCCTGCAGAGCCCACCAGAGATCCATTACAGCCCACCAGAGATCCATTACAGCCCACCTGAGACCCCGGCTTCCCTGCAACACCTCATTCACACTGCTTAGAGTCAGCCTGTACACATCCGTGCGGGGGGCGGGTGTCCATGCTCAGGCGCACACACCCGCACGAACGTGCAGTTCAGGTGAGCGTACGGCCGCGTCCTCCCATAGAGAAGAACAGGCTGCTGTGTACAAATCACATGCAGCACCTGTCCTTCCCGGGAACGGCCCAATTCGGCCGTGCACGTCCCACGGATCTGTACGGGCCGACTCTAAGCAGTGTGAATGAGGCCTAATAGCTCAACCTGTCAGAAGCTGTATCCAGCGACTTTACAGGTGACGCAAAATGTCTTGAACAGGAAGGGTGGAACAAATTTAGATGGGTAGGAGGGTTCTGAGTTTCGTCTTGTCTAGGCAGCACGAAACCTAAATACACCACTGCCTAAATGGTCTGCTAGGAATGTTAAAAAATAGAATAAAAAAAAAACCCAGCGCTGTTTTTTTTTCTTCTATTTTTTGACAAGATTCCAGGCTGAACTGAAGGGTTTCTGCAGCTGAAGCGAGCCAAAGGATTAGCCAAACATTCGGCTACTTCCTTAGTGAATAACCCCCTAAACGTGAGATTGTAGTCCATCACAGGAGTGAGCTTGGACCGGTGACTACTTTACAACATCGCAAGGACCATGGGGAACAGAAGTAGCCACCCTCCAGAAGGAAGGACACTGTCAGCACCAATTCAGAGATGATTTGAGGATCTACAGCCGAGTGATACACAAATAAGATAATTTTTTGTTAATATTACCCATAAGCATAGTTTAAGGCCTTGTTCACACCAAATGCAGAGCAGATCTGCATGAGTTTCTGCACACGCAGTGCAGTGGGTTGTGCCACGTTTTTGCGGCGTTTTTGATGCGTTCTGAGCCGTTTTTGGTTAACAAAATTAAAATATTTTAGTTTAAAATGGGCTTTCAGTGCGTTCCAGGGCGTTTGCATGCGTTTTTGATGCGTTCCAGAGCAGATCCAGAGCAGGTAAAATAGGGCGTGCTGCAGTTTTTTTACCTGCTCTGGAACGGAACGCTGCAATGTGAACTGGAGCTAAAAATACCATTGGAATACATTGGACGCAATTTTTCTCCGGTCTGTAACTGCTCTGCACCTGGAACGCGCTTGGTGTGAACAAGGCCTAAAACTCTTAAACAGTTGTACCAATTTTGTAATTGGCAGTATATTCAGTAGTCATATAAGCTGTATATCCTATGGGGGGAATTTATCATAGCAATTGCGAGTGTTTGAACTTGCACGGAATTTATTTGCACCAGATTTATGATTCTAGTGTAATGTTGTTCATAAATGAGGTTTAATGGACTCACGGAAAGAAGACTCGTAACTCCAGGAAAAAGCTTAAACTGTCACTTCTTGAAGAAGTGGTCATGGGGACTTCTTAAGTTGTGATGGTTTTGTTAGGTGATGCTCCAGTTCCAGACAGCCGCAGAACAAGTGCAGATGAAAACAGTTGCAAAAAACGTTCAATTGAAAAAGTAGTGCAAGCTCTGGTCAAAACAGGGCACATGTTAAAAGACAGATTTGCACATAAAAAAAATAATCTAAGAGGCTAAAACTGTCGCAATCCCCCCCTATGAGTCTAGGAAATCACTATTTTCCATTTTGTTTCTTTTACGTGCATGTTCCTGTCACATTGTTGTTGTAAATGGCAAAAAGATAAAGAAAAAGAAAAGTGACAAGTCACTTAATACGATATAGGGAGGCCTAAGAACCCCTCCCACTGCAAACAAGGGAATGCAGGTGAAACTCCTTGCCATATCACTGCATATTTCATCATTGAGAAGGAACCACTGAGTACAGAAAAATGGACTGTGACCAAGCTCGATAGTTCAAGGATGAAAGTACAGACAATTCAATAGTGCAGTTCTGTGCAACAAATACCAATGGTGATAGTCATAAACTCAATACACACAAATCTTTGCTATTCTGATATAATGCACATGCAATGTCTACATTACTGTCAAGAAATAACTGCATAAATAATTCTATACGGCATACTAAAAACCCCAACTTACTTAATATTATAAAACAATTCCTTCAAAATCCTAACTGTGTACAAAAGTTTTAATTATTTAGTAAAGTAGTTCTATTTTGTTTGATTGCAATTTCTAGTTTCCTTTAAGTGACACTAAACTCAGTAGTTCAATCTTAAAAATCCATTCAAGTACCTTCACTATTAACAAAAATGTATCTTATTTGTGTATCACTCGGCTGTAGATCCTCAAATCATCTCTAAATTGGTGCTGACACTGTCCTTCCTTCTGGAGGGTGGCTACTTTGTTTTCCATGATCCCTGTGTGTGTTGCAAAGTAGCCACTGCCGTGATGGAGTATAACTTCAATACAAATTGGCTAACTACACGTGAGCGTTTAGTCCTTGACGGGAGTGAGCTTTGAGAGGTTGCTACTTTACTACAAACACACACGGACCATGGGGAAAAATTGTAGCTACCCTCAAGAAGGAAGGACAGTGTCAGCACCAATTCAGAGATGATTTGAGGATCTACAGCCGTGTGATACACAAATAAGATACATTTTTGTTAATATTTAAGTTACTTGAATACATTTTTAAGATTTAACTTCTGAGTTTAGTGTCACTTTAAAGCAAATCTATCCTCAAGAAATACTTTTAACGCCCTTCACTCTGTAATAGATGGTTATACTTACCTTTACCACCACTCCCCAAGAACTATGATCCACACCGCCAACTATTTAAATCAATGTACTTCTGGGTATGGAGAATGTGAACATGTGGCATGCATGCATCCCAACAGCTCTCTTTGTGCAACCAACTGTGTCCTAAGCTGGGTCTGCCACTTGTTGGGAACTGTGGAAACTTTGCAGAGCTGCAGCGGGGTGCCGGGTGCTGAAACATGCTCTGCAATTCTGCACCCAGTAATGAAATTAAGACAGTACTACGGTATCAGATGGAGTGATCGCTGCCTTACAGCACAAGTAAACTTCCGCTCTTGTTAATGAGAGAGAGCAGCGTAGAAGTGTGTGATGAAAAAAAGTAACCTCCCTTCTGGGGGTTAAATTTCACTGTCAATGACCACCAATGCTTTAGGTGGCGGGTAAACACTGCAATGGCCACCAATGCAAGGGAGAGGTAAAAACACTGCCCGCTAACCATCAATGGGGGAGGAGGGGAGGGTTAAATAACACTACAACTGAGATTCAAAGCAGGGGGAATTAACAGCAATGCCACTGACCAGTAATGTGGGTTTAGGAGGAGTGTTTAATATAATGTCAGTTGGGCTTTTTATTACAGTCACTAACACCAATGCTAGGGGTTATAAGTGCGGTCACTGACACCAATGCTTGGGACTGGTATTGTGTCCACTTTCCAAAGGCTATTATTGCGGTCACTGACATTAGTGCTGGGGGTTATTATTACATCCACCGACACCAATACTGGGGGTTATTATTGCATCCACTGACACCAATACTGGGGGTTATTATTACATCCACCGACACCAATACTGGGGGTTATTATTGCATCCACTGACACCAATACTGGGGGTTATCATTACATCCACTGACACCAATACTGGGGGTTTTTAAATTTCACTGTCAATGACCACCAATGCTTTAGGTGGCGGGTAAACACTGCAATGGCCACCAATGCAAGGGAGAGGTAAAAACACTGCCCGCTAACCATCAATGGGGGAGGAGGGGAGGGTTAAATAACACTACAACTGAGATTCAAAGCAGGGGGAATTAACAGCAATGCCACTGACCAGTAATGTGGGTTTAGGAGGAGTGTTTAATATAATGTCAGTTGGGCTTTTTATTACAGTCACTAACACCAATGCTAGGGGTTATAAGTGCGGTCACTGACACCAATGCTTGGGACTGGTATTGTGTCCACTTTCCAAAGGCTATTATTGCGGTCACTGACATTAGTGCTGGGGGTTATTATTACATCCACCGACACCAATACTGGGGGTTATTATTGCATCCACTGACACCAATACTGGGGGTTATTATTACATCCACCGACACCAATACTGGGGGTTATTATTGCATCCACTGACACCAATACTGGGGGTTATCATTACATCCACTGACACCAATACTGGGGGTTATTATTGCATCCACTGACACCAATACTGGGGGTTATTATTAAATCCACCGACACCAATACTGGGGGTTATTATTACATCCACTGACACCAATACTGGGGGTTATTATTGCATCTACTGACACCAATGCTGGGGATTATTATTGCATCCACTGACCCCAATGCTGAGGGTGATTATTGCATCCACTGACACCAATGCTGAGGGTTGTTATTGCATCCGCTGACACCAATAATGAGGGTTATTTCTGCACCCACTGACACCAATGCTGAGGGTTGTTATTGCATCTACTGACCCCAATGCTGAGGGTGATTATTGCATCCACTGACACCAATGCTGAGGGTTGTTATTGCATCCGCTGACACCAATAATGCGGGTTATTTCTGCACCCACTGACACCAATGCTGAGGGTTATTATTGCATCCACTGACACCAATGCTTGGGGTTATTATTGCATCCACTGACACCAATGCTGAGGGTTGTTATTGCATCCACTGACACCAATGCTGGGGGTTATTATTGCATCCACTGACACCAATGCTGAGGGTTGTTATTGCATCCACTGACACCAATGCTGAGGGTTAATATTGCATCCACTGACACTAATGTTGAGGGTGATTATTGCATCCACTGACACCAATGCTAAGGATTTGTATTGCACCCACTGACATTAATGCTAGTGGATATTACTGCATCCACTGACACTAATGCTGGGGGTTATTATTGCATCCACTGACACCAATGCTGAGGGTTGTTATTGCATCCACTGCAATAAAAGCTGGGGGTTATTTTTGCATCCACTGACACCAATGCTGAGGGTTATTATTGCACCCACTGACACCAATGCTAAGGGTTATTATTGCATCCACTGACACTAATGCTGAGGGTGATTATTGCATCCACTGACGCCAACACTGGGGGTTATTATTGCATCCACTGATAACAGTGCTGGGGGTTATTACTGCATCCACTGACACCAATCCTAAGGGTTAATATTGCATCCACATACACCAATGCTAAGGGTTATTTTTGCACCCACTGACACCAATGCTGGGAGTAATTACTGCATCCACTGACACCAATGCTGAGGGTTATTATTGCATCCACTAACACTAATGCCGAGTGTGATTATTGCATCCAGTGATGCCAACACTGGGGGTTATTATTGCACCCACTGACACCAATGCTGAGGGTTCATATTGCATCCACTGACACCAATGCTGGCAGTGTTTATTGCATCCACTGACACCAATGCTGTGGGTTATTATTGCATCCATTGACACCAATGCTGGGGTTTTTTTTCCTTCTTTAGTTATAAAAATTGGGGTAATACTACTTCACCTTCTGTGGATTGCTGCTGATCAGTTGGATGGATTCTCCTCTACTATCCATTGGGTTATTTATTGGGTAATCAGATTCTCCTCTACTACCCACAGGAGTATTCAGAGCAGATTGTCCATCCCACACTAAGACCAAAACCAGCTAAGCTCCCAACTAAACTTAGGCATTTCATTGGACTCCACTGCATGGGCATTCCATAGAGAAAGTGGAAACCCCCCTTCAGAATAATTTTATAGAATAGGCTGATGTCAGATGAAGGCAACTTGGTTCAGCCAGGTAACAGATCACTTGTACACATGGCTAATACAAATCATTTCAATATCTCAGTTACCTTGGCTGGTATGCTTGTTTATCACAACACTAAGAAATGTGCAATTAATTGCCGTTGCTGTCTCAAAGAGCAGAAATGGAACAAGTACAAACTTACAGCTTCTTACATCAATGGTGGATAGAGATACACACTTTATGACCTTGTAATGTACCATCTTGTACCAAGATAATGCAAGCCTCATATCTTTCAAGATATTTAAATTACACTTGCGGCATTCAAGATCAGATCATGTTCTGACAGCAAAACACAAAAAAGAGGGATGGTGCGATGTCTTTAATGACTGTAATGACACATGACACACCATAAAAATCATTAAAAAGGTTGTAAAATGAGGGATGTGTGTGATATACAATAATATATATATATATATATTCTAGTCTTATTAACTGCAGTTTTATGAATTACATCCATCTTTATCTAAACACCTCTTATATAATTCTGAAAAAAGCAGTACGTTGTAACAACTAAGTTTAATATTCAGCATTTGTTATTTCTTTGTGACTCTGGTTCAACCTGGTTGAAATAATTGTATTCAACTTTATAATCTGTAATGCTCTTAAAATAGATCTAAACCCAAATCACCAAAATCTCATATAAACCTTAAAGCGGAACTTGACCCACCAATTTATACGTCTCCCAAAACAGTAGACATGTGCAAGGCAAAAAAAATTTGTTTCCGGACGAAACAAATTAAAATTAAAAACGTTTTCATTCGTTTCGTCAAAGGAAACAAATGTTTATGTTGTTTTGGATTCAGAGGCAACGAGCTTCTGAATCCAAAACTGCACACTGAAACTGCAAAACAAGCGGCAACCATATTGGCCGCGGCGCATTCTGCTCATGCGTACCGCCATCTTGGAGAGTATCTTGATATACACCAAGATGGCGGCACCTGCATGTTCGAGTGCTGCCATCTTGGTGTATACTAAGATACACTTCAAGATGGTGGCACGCATGCGCAGAACACGCTGTCGGCTGATATTGTCACTGCTCGTTCAGCGTGTGACGTCCACCATTGTCACTCACAAGAATCAGATTCAGAGCAATTATGTGCTCTCTACGTTGGGATGGATGTCTATAGCCAGGACGTACAGTGGTACCTCGGTTTACAAATTTAATTGGTTCCACGATTCTGGTCTCGAACCAAATTGGTCACGAACCGAATCAAATTTCCCCATAAGGTTCAATGTAAATAAGGTTAATCCGTTCTGACCGCTACGAACGTAGTCGCAAACTGATTTTGGTCGCGAACAGAATCAAATTTTCCCATAGGGTTCAATGTAAATGAGGTTAATCTGTTCTGAACCATATGTAAAAAAATTGTTTAAACACAAAAATATGAAACAAAGCACCAGTACAGTACAGTAGGAAGAGAGTGAACACTAACCTTTCTTGGGGCAACTTCTGGCGTGAAAGACAGGAAGGTGGGTGGGCAGGAGGTTATTGTTGTTTATTTATTGTTTAATGTCACTTGTTTTTTCCTGCGCTGCCTAACCCTCCGGAAATGAGAGACCACATTGTCGTTCATCAGATTCAAGACTCTGTTTGTTACAGTTATGTGGGGGGGATGCTTCTCAAAGAAATCCTGCCACTCATTCCATTTTTTCATAATGGATTTTATCACATCACTGCTAACCTCCTCCCTGTCTTCCTCAGTGGAATGCCCCTCAACAATCACCTTCTGCTGCTCCCTCTGGAGTTCAGCAAGTTCTTAAGCTCCTTGTCATAAGCTCCTGCTTATGGTCCTCAACAAGCTCCTCAATGTCTGCACCATCGACGTCCAGACCCATAGTCTTGCCCATGGACACAATCTCCTCCACTACCTGTGCATCAGACTCTTCCGTGTCACGTTCAGTGACACATTCTGGCCAGTTTCCTCCAGGCTGAGTTTAAGGTCCGGTACATGACATCTTCCCAGGCTTTGTCAATGAGGTTGATGCAGTGGAGGACATTGTAATGTTTCTTCCAGAACTCTTTCAGAGTCAAGGACGTCTCTTCAGTGACATTAAAACATCTGGTGAAGAGCGCCGTTGTGTACAGCTTCTTGAAGTTGCAGATCACTTGTTGGTTCATGGGCTCCAGAAGAGGTGTTGTGTTGAGGGGGAGGAACTTGACCTCTACGAAGTCATACTCAGCGTCCATATCATCCACCAAGGCTGGAGGGTGTGCCAGGGCATTGTCCATCAGAAGAAGGCACCTTCCAGTCAGTTGGTTGTCAGAAAGATATTTCTTAACGGTGGGTGTAAACCAGGGGCGGACTGACCATACGGGTAGTCGGGCACTGCCCAAGGGCCCATGGCCAAAGAGGGGGCCCGTCACCGACCCCCGTGCCCTTTTCAGCCCACATGGAAGAGGACGCGGGTTTGTTAAAGTGGCGACGGCAGTGTCGCCCGCCATCCCTGGCCCGTTATACACTGCCTTTGCCGCTTTAACAGAGCTGCATCTCCTACAGCGGCGTGGCCGAGAAGTGCTCCGAGGTGGGGGCGTGTCGTAGTGGATGGGGGTGTGTCGCAGGGGACAGAGGGCGGACCTACCGCGGAGGGTGGATGGAGGGACGGAGGCACGAGAGCCTCATGCTGGGGGGGCCCCACTGAGATCCGGCCCTGGGCCCCCCACTTAGGAGTTCTACAAAAACCCTGACTGGAACCTGGGGATCAGGAGCCCTGATGCTGGTACGTGAATTTAATTACTTTTTTTATGAGCTGTAAATGGGAAGATTTTAACCTTTTTGTCTCCATTCACATATGTGAACTGCACGGATTCAGCTAGTTTGCGGCCATTATATAGCCGCAAACATGCGGAAGCTGACGGATTATCGCGCTTGCAGTACACACTGGATCGGCTGTCCCAATATGAGCCGAGCCCCTCTAAACAGAAAAAACAATGCACTTTTATGTGCTTTGCCCAGACTATTGCTTGAACGCGCAGTGCGAAACCGCATGGCCCCCAAAATAGTGCAAGTGCGATTATCCAGCTGATTCTGTACGTTCACGGCTATATAATAGCTTTAAACGAGCAGAATCCATGCAGTTGTTTCACATATAGCGCTTGCATCCCGTGTGGTCTTCCGCCGGGAAATTCAAACGCTATGGGGGTTATTCACCGAGTGAATAACCCACCAAAGGGAAGTGAGCTGAACGCTGTTCGGCTATTCACTTAAGCCTTGTAGGGCTGATTTCAGCTGTACCTCGGCTAAAATCTGAGCCGAAGTGCAGAATTAGTTCGACTTAGCCGATCCAACATCTGGATCGGCTGAGCTGAAGCTCTGGCAGCTCACTCACTCCCGTTCGCCCCTTTTCTCATAGTGGCCGAACGGCAGTAAGTAAATAGCCAAATGCTGCGAGCGGCATTCGGCTTGGCTATTCTGCTCGGTACCTCCGTGGTAGCGAGCAGAATAGAAAAAAAGTTAGATGAGAAAATTTTTTTTTAGAAAAATTGTTTTAAAAATGTAAAAAACAAATTTTAGCCACAATCTTGGAGGGTGAGCGCATGACGACATATGCCTGCATGGGCGCCTCCATCTTGGTGTATATCTTGCACAGAACGTGCTGGTGGCCGATATGGCAGCCGAGTGTTGTGCAATTACATGTGCGGTTTCGGATTCTGAGGTTCGTTACCTCCGAATCTGAAATGGCATCATTATTTGTTTCGTTTGATAAGACGAATGAGAATGTTTTTAATTGTTTTGTCCAAAACTAATTTTTATTATGTGCACATGTCTAAAACACGCTGAAGAGGCGCATATTTCATGTTGCTCAGATGTCAGGCTTAAATCTAAATCCAGCAGCCTAAAAACATTTAAACCTACGTAATAAAATGTCATAAAAGTAACCTAAAACCCTTTAAGTATCAGTAGCAGTGAAAAGCAAGCACCTAGAGCTGGGGTCAGCAACCTTAAACACTCAAAGAGCCATTTGGACCCATTTCCCACAGAAAAGAAAACACCGGGAGACACAAAATCCTTTTGACATCTAAAATGAAGATAACACTGCATATATCGTTTTTTACCTTTATGCTCTGTATAGCATGTATATAGGTATATGAGGGCTTAGTAACGCACTGGACACTGGGCTTAGTAATGCACTGGACTCTGGACTTACCTGTGTATCCGCAGGGCCTTCCTGAGAGTGACCCTGCAGAGCACACCATAGATCCTGCACAGCCAATCTGAGACTCTCTATGGTGGGCTCTGCAGGGCCTCAGGTGGGCTAGTTGCCGGGTCCCTTTTACTGTACCTCCTCCCAACTCCTCTTACCTGCTGCTGCTGGGGCCTGGCCTCCTCCACCCCTCCCCTGTCACCTCTGCCTTGCCGCCCCTGGTACAGCTGATACTCATGTACGGGGCCCCCCAGGCTGCCCAGACCCCTCACATGGGTACCGACCGTACCCCCCTGATGGCGGTGTTCTATCAAAGTTTGTGACTACATTACAATGTGTGACCGGTGACGTGGTCACACATTTCAATGTAATCCTGCCCAGTTTTTGGCAGTGGAATGTGTGACCGCCAATAGGCCAAGCATTCCAACGGTTTCTCAGCTGTTCCAGGGCAGATCGGCATCGCAAATCGTATGTGCAGGAGAACTGATCTGCCCTGGAACAGCCGGTCTTCTATCCGACTCTGTAAGTGCGATCTCACATTCCACCTCACTCAAAGTCGGATAGAAGTGACATTTCAGGACTGAAAAGTAAAGTA
>NW_017306404.1:988916-990484 GCF_000935625.1 Nanorana parkeri | reverse complement strand
ATAAAAAAACATGTAAAAAATTAAAAAGTTTATTAAAAAATAAATACAAATAAAATATACAAAAAATATTTTTAAAATGTGAAAAAATTAAAATAAAAACATGTGAGGGGTGGGGGGTACAGTTCCAGTGGATTTTGATATAATAGGGGGGGCATAAAAATCTCTGCCCCGGGCGCCCATAACTCTGGTTACGCCACTGGTTGTCAGAGTCCTCCAATGCCTAATAGGGTTTGTAGGTTCAACACAGCTGGAGTGCCAAAGTTTGGCTACACCTGCTCCAAATCAATGGCCCATAGCAATGCTGGCAAGATGGAGCTGGCATGAGTTAAAGCTATGTAAACAGTGTAAAAACAAGCATAAATAAATGCAACCCATATCTCTGGCCATAATGAAAACCAATCGTAATGTGCTTGACCAAAATAATGATCTAAATATGTGCCCTTAGCCAAAACACTCAGTCCATCTGTTACTGTTTGGAAATGGGTCCTGAATGCAACTAGGAGCATTTGGTAGTTGCTGCCCATTGTTTTCTATGGATTTTCATGGCAGGTGGTCCAATAGCGGGTAGATCACTGCTTGGAAACATGCTGCACCATAGTAGTGTCCTGCATCAAGCTTTGCCTACACATTCCAGTATGTGTCTATAAACTTATTAAAACGGAACTGACCTTGGAAATTAGGTTTGCAGACAAAGGATAACTGTTACTACAGTTAGGAAGAGGAAATAATAAATGCAAATCATGCTTGCTTCCCTGTTTGTCTAGAAACCAATTACACGTGACACTTTATGTACTAATATACCAACATACAACAACTCCACAATATCGTTCTTTTCAGCCCATTTGCTTTCACTGCTGAAACATAACAGCTGTTATGAGAAATAGCCACCATTCCAGCTTAGGAAATTAAAGCTAGGGTTTGTTACAATGTTTCCCACCAATGGAGGAAATCAATGGCTAGTTAGAGAATGAGCATCTCCCAGAATTCCATGTTCCAGGACTGTTGTGAAACTCTGAAAACATTTTATTCTGTGGCTGGAAGCCTCTAAGAACAGACACGGGGAAGCTTTACTCCTCCATATTTAAAGTGAAACTTCAACCAATGGATAGGGTTAGAACCTCTGTTAAAATTTGTATTTCTATATGTGCCCTGTTGGGAATATTGTATTGCTGTGCCCCAGTTGAGATTTCCCCTTTCACATTCATCACACAGGAAATGAGGCAAAGTCTCCCCTGCACAGACACAAACTACAATACAGATTTGAGGTTTTGTGGTCTGGGATATATATTTAAAGACGGTGTATTAAATCTCTGCAATTTCTGTATTCTGCGGCTTCCAGTCACATAATGAATGGATCTCATTCATCGCAGTATCAGAGTGTGGCATTCTCGGAAATTGTCATGCTTCAATTCCCACTTCCTGATTGGTCAACAACTTCATTTATTAATATGAACCACTGTAATATATGTTGTCATTACACCAACGTGATACACTAGATGCCTGGATACACACAGTCCTTTTGCTCTGGGAAGTACAATCTATATTCTGGGCTGGATTGGCTGCTATAA
>NW_017306404.1:984548-988039 GCF_000935625.1 Nanorana parkeri | reverse complement strand
GGATGTATTTATAGTACAGTGTATTATGTGTTTCTTGTGAAGAGCCACTCTCTGCAAATCTGTCCAATCTAGTTTAGGTCTCGGGGTTTGCCGATGGGGTTTCTTATCCCAATTTCCTTCTTTAAAGCAAATACACTTGTAGCTGCAATATATATATCCCCTGCTTGATGATTGCAGCCAACGGTGCACTGATGATAATTGTTTACCTGTAACACTCATTACATGCATATGCAGTATAGTGAATTTTTGCAAACAAGAATCATTTGATAAAAGTTAGTGGTGTATTTTCTGTCCGTAGTATACAGCAAGAAGGTTTTAGTTTAGTAATATGAATGATTATAACCTAGTTATTTTAAAGTAAACTGTACTAGTTTTATTGTATTAGAAAGTACTTTATTCACACCTGATTCTCTCATACATTGAACTTTGGTTTCCTTTATCGATTACGCTTTATTGCTTCTGACAGTTCTACCTTTGTGACAAGCAGTGGACATTAAACCTTCATAAACAATACACCTTTCTGCTCTCTGATAAGCCTCTCTATAAGTAGACAGCTCCCACTGCTACGAGTCACCATGCCAAACTTCTCACCTATTTCTGAGGTTCAAAAACAAAAAGCAAAGACATAAAGACATGGGGCACGCCATCTCTGTTCATTCCAAGGTTAAACAAGCCAGAATCCTCTTACTTGGCTTGGATGCAGCTGGTAAATCTACTGTGCTGTACAAATTCAAATTCAAAGAGCCTTTTTGTACAATTCCAACAGTCGGCTTCAACGTGGAGATGATTCAGACAGAGAAGCGCCTGCAATTAACCATATGGGATGTTGGAGGACAAGAGAAATTGCGATCACTCTGGTGCTACTACTTTGAAAACACAGATGGACTGGTGTACGTGGTGGACAGTACTAACAAAGAAACTCTAGATGAGTCAAAAAAGGAATTTCAGCGTATACTGCAGAATGAACTAATAAAGAATGTGCCTGTTGTCGTCCTGGCTAACAAGCAAGATATTCCCGGGGCTCTCAATGCAGACGAGATCACACGGAAATTTAACATGAACAAGTATTGCTCGGACCGGGACTGGTATGTCCAGCCATGCTGTGCCATCTCAGGGCAAGGTCTGGCAGAAGGATTCAGTAAAGTGTCTGAATTTGTCAAGAACTCAAAAGAAGAAGCTCTCAACTTTTCAAAGCAGAGTGTAAGACTTAAAACATCACGGAAAGTATAAACTTATAGTGTGTCCTACAGAAGTTGAATGCACCTTGACGCCAACACAGTATACCTTGTTGTGTGTGTTATTTATTAAGAACTTTTTAATAGTTGCTAAAGATTTAAAAAATCCCTGTAGGTTTATGCTGTATAATTAGAATACATGTTTGGCACCAGAACAAAAAGTGTTTGCAGCAGAGTGTGAGGACTACCTGTGAAGTAGCAGATTTCAATTACTAGCAATGATGACTGCACTTTATACTATGAAGAATACGCAATATTTCGAATATGTGAAGTGTTAACACTATTATTTGTTATTATATCTGCTCATTCAGTCAGTATTTTCAGATTAATATGGGAACAAAGGAGAATAAGAAATTATATTTGGTATGCTTGTCAAACATGAAATTCCATTTGTGCAATTCCATTATAGTATTAAATTAGCAATGTTTTTCTAATCTTGGTATGTTGTTTTTTTTTAATTTGAATGGTTTATACTCCCTGTGATACTACAAGAAACGTATAGGTTTATAGACGATATAGAATCAATATAACATTCTCACCTGATGCTGAAAAATATTATAATATTCAGATTGTTATAGAGTCTGGTGGTGTCACAGAATGATAGGGACCCTAGTGATCAACAGGGACCTCATGGCATAGTGCAAAGGACGCTCTGCTGTTGTTCCACCTCCCTTTCTTGCAAGTTGCTGTTGGAGATTTCAGTGTGCACTGTTCCCCAGCAGCAGAGCGCTCATTGGGCCATTTTGGTTGGATGATGTTTTATTTTCTTCTCATGTTGTTTCTTTAGAGGGGGTTAGTCATCCAGTCTAGTTCTGGAAGGGCAATGTGATAAGTATCTGCAGTGGTTTATGGTTGGTCTTTAAAGTGACACTAAACTCAGGAGTTAAATCTTAAAAATGCATTCAGGCACCTTAACTATTAACTAGGGATGATCCGACACCGGTTTTTCAGCATCGAGTATGAGAACCAATATTTTATTTTCGGTAGTCGCCGATACCGAGTACCAATACCGGTGCCCCGATTCACCTGGCTTCCTGATGACCGGTCACCTGGCTTCCTGATTGCCTGGGAATCCGATGTTCTATCGAAAGAACACCGGCTTCACTTGCCGAGGCTGCCTGACCAATCAGGAAGCCAGGCGGGGGGTCATGAGGTGCCATCTGGCTTCCTGATTGGTCAGGAAGCCAGGCTGCCTACCAACAAGTGAAGCTGGTATTCTAGCCAATCAGGAAGCTGGGCAGCACGTCATGACCCGCCTCGGCTAGGAAGCCGGCTTCACTTGATCCTAGGCAGCCTAGCATTGGTTAGGAAGCAAGGCTGCCTAGCAACAAGTGAAGCCGGCTTCCTAGCCAATCAGGAAACCGGGAGACGGGTCATATCCCACCGCCCGGCTTCCTGATAGGAAAGAAAGTCAGCTCCATGCTCCCTCTGCACTGCCAATCAGAGGGAGATATTCCTCTGACCAGAAGTTCAAGTAGCATATATACTCGTACATGCCCGGTG
The DNA here is from genome assembly GCF_000935625.1 of Nanorana parkeri. Lineage (NCBI taxonomy): Eukaryota > Metazoa > Chordata > Amphibia > Anura > Dicroglossidae > Nanorana > Nanorana parkeri. Next base: position 985,301 of record NW_017306404.1, on the reverse strand, counting down.
ATCTGAACAGCGGCGTGTTCGAACCCATAGCGACCCAGGCAGCCGGCACAGCATCAGGGGGGTGTCCTGGACGGGCCCCCCTGTGCCCAGGCCCCACAGCGGCCGCATGGCTAGCTATGGCTATTGTTACGCCACTGATGTTTGTTAATAGTTAAGGTACTTGAAAGCATTTCTAGGAGTTTAGTGTCACTTTCATGATAGACCTATTATGTTGTGAGGTTATTTATTGTTTATTATAATTTTGGGTTACCCCTTTAAAAAATACATCGTAGCTATGTTAGCCCAATAAACTTATTTGAGTGTCTGTCTCATTATTTGATGTTCATTCTATATTGCTCCTTTGTACATTCTCATGTGTTTTCATTTTTTTATAACCAAGCATCACTTTTCTTGTGGACATGATATTGACATATTGACATGACTTGATATTCTTATAAAACAGTAACATTCAGAACATATGATGGTGCAGCACAAAATCTGGAAATCTCAATTAACATGAATTCTTTGACTTTCAAGCTCTTGGGAAAATATGAAGTGCGTGACTGTCAGAGAATACTGCGACTTGTAGTTTAATGACATCTGGGAGGGCTGACCCATATATTTTCCCTAATGAGATATTGAAGGATCTCATTAGGCTTGACTCAACAATAAAGTTATATTCAAACTGTCAATAGGAAATAGAATGCCTATGTTGGAGTGCAGACATGTAACAATGGACAGAGGGGACGCCATAATATCACTACACCCCCCCCC
>NW_017306404.1:984007-984292 GCF_000935625.1 Nanorana parkeri | reverse complement strand
TAAAGGTAAAGACTCTCCATGGTGCCGTGACCCATAGTGGTCACATGCTTTGCATTTCCATTCTTATTAGGGTAACCAGTGTTCCTTAAACTGGTGTAAAAGAAAAAAAACTTTCACGTTTGCAGCCTACTCAGCTAAAAGTTTTAGAGCACACTCATTTTTCCTGTTTTTATTGAAATGTATGTGGTTTAAACCCTTTTGCTGCCAAGTCCTGTGTTCCACGTTTGACCTCAGCTGGCCAGACCATTTTAGCAATTTTTCACCTTTTTTTTTTTTTTTTTTTTT
>NW_017306404.1:979515-983991 GCF_000935625.1 Nanorana parkeri | reverse complement strand
ACCATTTTTGCAATTTTTCCCCTTTTTTTTTTTTTTTTTTTTTTAACTGCAGCATTTTAGAGTTTGTAAAAGACAATCCATACATTTCCTGAAAGCACAGGGCCAGTAAAATAAAAAGAATGTGCTACACATTTTGTAGGTCCTGCAATAATTGTGCTAAAGTTTATAAAATCAATATTAAACTGATAAAAATACAGAATTGAATTGAAAAAAAAACACACTCTAATCAGTATCAGTGCACACAAAAAAAACAAGAAAAAAAATAAAGCTAAGATAAAACTTTATTGCGTTAATAAACAATATTTGTAAATTTTAAATTGCGCTTTTCTGCGAAATGGTAAAAAAACGTATGGAACGCAAACCTGTCAATGAGCAACTTATGCAAAAGATTTGTGTTGTGGTAATGCCTGATCTGCAGTGTCTTGGTGCGCTGTTTTGGTGTGAGTGCTATGTGTTGCCACACAGTTGAATTAACGTTATTTAAAAAAAAAATCAAGCACTCCAATGTGTTCTAACACACCCCAGCACATGCCATGCATCACAATATGGTGCACACTGTTGCACATGTATGTTATGTGTGTGGGAGGGGGTTGTGCTTTATTTCTTTTTTAACAATATTGATATGTTTAAATTTTTCTTTATAATGTTGGGGGCTTAAGGGAAATATTAGGGGGTCTAAACAGACCCTTGACATTTCCCTTTTGAAATAGAAAAAGAGATTGAGGCAGAGTCTTCAATCTCTTCTTTTCTGCAGCCCCAGCACTGAATGGACAGAAAGCATTCAGTACAGAGGCTTCGTGTTCATTCACAAACGGAGGAGGCATAGTACTCTCCCCAGTTATAAATGGACAGGAAGACTCTGTACTGAGTGCTCCTCTCGATTCATTAACTGAGTACATAGTGAGCTTACTATGTCCCCTCTAATGAATGAGCAGGAAGCAATGTAAGCACTTCCTGTTCATTCATAACTGAGGACATAGCTTACACCACTACTGATCACTCCAGTGTTTGCTCAGTACAGGGAAGGATCGGTAAATATTACATGTATTTACCTATCCTCTGCTCTCCATCCAGACAGCGGCTCTGCTTCTCACTTGGCATCCTGACTGTCACTGATCTCTCCTCCGCCTCACCTCCAGCTGCAGTAGTCCACGTCCTCTCCAATCCCCGCTGCCTCTGCTGATACAGGTGGGGGAGAGCAGCGGGGATTGGAGGGGAAACAGATCGGAGCATGCAACCGGCGGGGGGAGCAGAGGAGAGAGGGGTGCAGAGCCTCAGAGCTTGCGCTGGGCAGTGGCGGGGGGTTGGACTTTTAACGAATAGCTGTCATCAGCTATTTATTTACAGAGAAGAGCCAGGGGGACCCTTCTGTTATAAGCTCATGGTCACTAAAGCGACCATGAGCTTATAGCAGAAGGATGAAAGCTAGCAGTGTAAGGCATACTGGCGTGGCCAGCTGGAAACGCTTGTGTTCCGCCGTATGCCTTACGTCCTTGGCAGGGAAAGAGTTTATGTCTCAATGTACTCGGAAAATAAAGCATAGAACAAATAAACAATTGGATATGCAAAATAAATCATGGAACCATTTCCTTTAACAAAATGTAATCTTAATTTTTGACTCATCAAAGTAGCCACCTTTTGCAGACATAACAGCCAAATACACTCGTGGCATTCTTTCTACAACGGAAATCAAATATTGTCCAGAAAGTTCTTCCCAACACTGTTGCAGAAGTTCCCACAAATGTGTTGCACTTGTAGGTTGCTTTGCTTTCACCTTTCTGTTCATTTTATCCCAAACCAGCACGATTGTAATTAAGTCTGAAGACTGGCCATTCAATGATTTGAAGCCTACTGTCTTGTTCTTTTCTTCTAAGGTGGTTCTGACACAGCCTGGAGGTATATTTTGGGTTATTATCTTGCTGCAGGAGAAACTAGGGATGCACAGATACTAAACACTGTTACTGGCGCCTTACATTTTTAAATACATTTGGCTGCCGTAAGATCCCGCACTTGCTGGGGACCTGGCAGCACCTGTTTACAGCGCCGGCCGCACATTTTCGCCTCTTTGTTTCCGCCACCCACACAACCCCGCACCTCATCTCACAGCCCTAGTGAGAAGCCCTGGTGAGATGTCACGCACAGCCCTAGTGACCCCGCACAACCCCGGTGAGACCCGGCACAGCCTCCTCTTTAGCTGGTGGTATTCTGTGCCGAAACTGGGCATTTTCACAAGTACTTTTACTCGAGGAAATGCCCTAATACTTATCGCCAATACTGGCGTCTTAAATTTTTAAATACATTCGGCTGCCGTAAGATTCCACGCTTGCTGAGGACCTCACAGTGGATGTTTACAAAACTGGCAGCATATCATCTCCTCCTTCTTCCCGCCACCCGCACAATCCCACACCCCCTAGCCCAGGTGAGGCGCCACATGCAGCCCCAGTGAGACCGCGCACAGCTCCGGTTAGACCCCACACAGCCCCATGGAGACCCCACACAGCTCTGGTGAGCAACAGAGTATCTATCTTCATATTATTCTGCATTGCTGTATAATGTATTGCTGGGATTTGTAGTCCTCTCTAGCTGGTGGCATTCTTCATTGTTGTATAATGTATTGCCGAGATTTGTAGTCCACTCTATCTGGTGGCATTCTTCATTGTTGTATAATGTATTGCCGAGATTTGTAGTCCACTCTATCTGGTGGTATTCTGCATTGTAGTATAATGTATTGCTGAGATTTGTAGTCCCCCTATAGCTTGGAGTCAAGGGCAGAACTACCAGGATTGCAGCTGTTGCATTTGCGACCAGGCCCTGGTGCTTTACTGCTGTCCTAAAACCCGCAGTCTGTATTGTTTTAGAAAAACTGTCACGACACTAAAAAAAAAGTATTGGTAATTGGAATTCGGCAAGTACATGAGGAAAAGCATCAGTACTCATACTCGGTTGTGAAAAAAATGGCATCGGTGCATCCCTAGGATGAACCCCCCCCCAACCAACTAGGCTTACACCCGAGAGTATTGCATGGTGCTGCAAAATGTTGTTGTCATAGTTTTGGTTCAGGGTGCCACTCACTCTGTGTAAGTCGCCGACTCTGGATCCAGCAAAAGAGCCCCAGACCATCACTCCTCTTCCTCCATGTTTGACAGTTGGTGTCAGACACAGAGGAACCATCCTTTCACCTACTCAATGTTGTACAAAACTCCTGCGTGATGAACTGAAGATCTCAGGTTTTGATTCATCGGACCAATTAATCAAAGTTTGAGATCTTTAAATGATACCTTCTTCCAGTCTACTGTAGTCCAGGCAAGCTTCATGGCCCAGGCAAGCCTCTTCTTCTTATTTTGCCATCTTAGCAATGGCTTTCTTACTACCACTCGACCTGTCAAACCTGCAGCTTGAAGGCTCAGTAGAAGCTGAGAAGTGCTAACTTTGATCAGTGTAAAGGTGGCCATACACTCTACAACCATCGCAAGACTTTAGTCTTGCGATGGTTGTACAGGGATTAAAAAAACGTACGATCTGCCTATCTTGGACAGTCAGATCGCACTCTCGATCATCGCAAGCCCGCCCTCCTGAGGGGCGGGCTTCCGATGACCGTAATGCTGAACGGGCAGTGTGCGCGTGCGCACACCGGCTCGTTCGGCATTTGTCTTCCGAGCACCGTTCTAACCAGCCGAGAATCGTACGATTCCCGGCTGGTTTTCGAACATGCTGGTTCGACGGAAGACGTGCAACCGTACAGTAGAAACGGTCGCACGTCTCCGTTCACACTGCTCGATTCTCGTACGAAAAACCGATCGCATACGATTATCGTACGATAATCGTGAGTGTATGGGCACCTTTAAGCTGTGCTTGAAGTGGTTGTCCTATGAGCCACCTGTCACGCAAGCTGTTAAAACTTGTCTTCTGATTCTGTTGTGGCTTTGGGTCTGCCAGACTTCTTCCTGTCAGAGTTTCCTCCAGTGTCCAAGTGCCTTTTGATAGTATAGAAAACTGTACTCACTGATACCTGGGCTTTCTTTGCAATTCTTCTAAAGGAAAGAACTACACTTTTAAGGGTTATAATGGTCTGTCTGTCTCCTTTTATTAATTGCCTTTATCTCACCATTTTTAGAGCACTATACTACTTCCTGTAGTACAATATTGTCCAGATATTGCTTAAGAGGGTGTGGTAACACAGTCTGTTCCAACACTGCTTTTATACAGGCAGGGGGCTTGTGTGTAATCAACAAAAGTTAGGACACCTGTAGGAATTGTTAGCATAAACTTTCAAGGCTTAATTTACTTACAATGCTGCAAAGCACCTGTGAGGTGTTAACCCATTACTACTTCCCTGAAAAGGCTTTTTTGTATAACTAACATTATTTTCAGTTTTTGTTTACCTATTTACATGTAATTTTCCTTTGTACCATTCCAGGTTATTCACTGGACGTAAACTGCTTACACTTCAAAAAATACTTGAAAAATGTGTGCCTT
>NW_017306404.1:967254-979470 GCF_000935625.1 Nanorana parkeri | reverse complement strand
ACTATGCAACACCTATGTGAATAAATAGACGTATTTGATCTGCCTTGGAGTGCCGGTGTCCATTTTTCTACTTTGTATACACACACACAGCCTTGCAAAAGTATTCAGCTCCTTGGTGTCTTTCCTGTTTTACTGCATTACAACCTAGAATGAAAATGGTTTGTATTTGTGGAAGTATATTTGTCATAATCTTTTTCATTAGGTCTCAGAAATACCGTTTTTGCTAAAGCCACAGGTGGGGAGGTTGGAACTTGCTGCAATCTAACTCCCATGTTCATGAGCCAGATTGAAATCCATACACCTGCCGATTATCGTACGATAATCGCGGGAAATCCCGCGATCGTACGATAATTGGCAGATGTATGGAAGGCGTGCGAACGTTTCTACTGTACCGTCGCACGTCTTTTGTCTTAAGCGCACACTGCCCGTTCAGCATTGCAGTCATCGGAAGCCCGCACCTCAGGGGGGCGGGCTTGCGATGATCGCAAGTACGATCTGCCTGTCCAAGATGGGCAGATCGTACGTTTTTTTAATTACCTTAAAACCATCGCAAGACAAAAGTCTTGCGTTGTTTGTAAGTTGTATGGCCAGCTTTAGAGGCATGACATGGAAAAACAGTGAAAGTGATCCCAGTATATTTTTCATGTTAAAGGAGAAGTATTGGAAGTGTAAAACATACTCTTCCCAATACTTAAGCCATGACACTGTACGCAAAGCAGCGCGCAGTGACGGCACACGGACCTCCGTGTGCAGTGTCTTGTGATTTTCACTCTGGCACGTCAGCTTGCGAAAAAAATTCATCTTCAGCGAATCAGCTCGTGCCTCAGGATGGGAAGTCCATTGAGTTGTTACGCGCAAGCTGATTGGCTGAAGATGCAGTCTTTCATCTGGCCACGCTGCTTTCACACACTGCATGCGAACGTCAGTGCCTTGCAGCTTTGCTTTGCTATACAAGGCTTTACATGCAGTGTGTCACAGACTTAAGAGTCGGAATCTGAAGCTGCAGCTGTCACACGCTGGCTCTCTATACCGACATCTCCTATACTGAGATTACTTACTCTGATTTCACTGCACACTTTGAGCTTCTCATAGGGTGTGTTCGAGGCCGCAAAAGGTCAGATACAGCTCGCTTCATTTCTTGCCTGGAGGACGTCCAGCATCATTTATTTCAGTTTGTATTTCAGTTCTTTTAACCATTGATGCTCAGTATTACTTGTGGGCATTACCCACAATTATTATTAGGGCAGTGTGCATGCAAATACCCGCACCTTCTGACTGACACCATTCCCCTGCCCAAGAACCTGCCCACCGCTTGCATCAAGGCTGAGGGCTCTTGAGAGGGTGCTGGTCTGTTTTCAGGAAGCTATGCACAGCACACTGTTGGTCTGACCCACCAGCCATGAATGCAAAATTGTTTTTACTTCATCATTATTGGTACATTTATTTATTTTTTCCCCCCAAAAGGTGGACTATGCAACTATACCTTTAATTCAGTAGGGGGCATGTCAGACCTCTACAGAGAGACCACTGTGTCCCCACAACTGCAAGGGTCCTTTTCTGTATCAGAAGGCTTTCCTACTCATACTGCAATTACATTCTAAAGAAAAAGAACTATAATACTTGGTACACCTTTTGTTTTGATTCCTATAGAATAAATTTAGATGCTTTAAATCAAAGCAGTAGTAAAGTGACAGTGAAAAAAACAGGAGCTCTAAGCCACAATGTGCTAGTGTGTGTAGCATACAAGCACATTATAGCAGACTCGCATGCCAACCCGATCCCATCCACCACCATGATCCTCCCTCTTCATCATTTCCATGTTTGGCTCAGTTCTCTTCCAGTTCTCTTGATTGGCTAGCCGACATAAAGTAAGTATCGTGCACTGTAGTTACTTAATTCCAGCATGCCGGGCCTGCACACTGAGCTGCGCATTGGTACAGAAATAAAAAAGAAAAAACGCTGAATGGTAGAAATAAGTTTTTATGGCATAAGAGGCTTGCACAATCTTTTCTGCCCAAAAAAAGCCTACCAAACGGCATTTTATACAAATCTTTTACTTCCAATTGAAGGAGGAACTTTACCATTAGCATTGAAATGATAATAAAGGCTCCTTTAAAAATGTTTAGTAATGACAATCTACAAAGATAAATAATTGCCGGCTTTTTATTCTTTGCTTGCCTTGTTTTTCTTTCCTTCCCATTTTTCTCACAGTGGCCCTTTTTACTGAGGGCAGATTAATATACCTCCCTTTACTTCCTGGAACTCTGGCACATGTGACCATGTGCATCATCTCAGGGGAGGGAAATGCCTTTCCCTGAGATCTCATGAGATTACACACAAGATTTCAATAGTAACATAGTATCCGTGGTTGAAAAAAGACACGGGTCCATCAAGTCCAACCTATAGAGTGTACGCATGTCAATCTACATGTGTATAAGTGTGGATGAGTCCATGTGCCATCTTCTTCTTAAGTGTACCTGTACCCCTGTATGTTGCGGTCTCCGAGGAAATCGTCCAAATGCTTTTTGACCGATTCAACATTCTTAGCTGAGATCACCGCTTGCGGCAAAGAGTTCCATACCCTGACCGCTCTTACTGTGAAGAAGCCCCTACGTCCCTTGTGCTTGAATTTTTTTCTCCACTAATTTTAGATGGTGGCCTCTAGTCTTTGTTATGGAGGTTACCGTAAAACTTTATTAGTGATGTTGCTATCACCATTGAACAGCTTGTACAAGAAAATCATATCTCCCCTTAGTCTCCTCACTTCCAGAGTAAACATGTTTAAATTTAGTAACCTTGTCTCGTAGCTTTGGTCCTCCATCCCCTTAACTAATTTGGTTGCCCTTCTCTTGACTCTCTCCAGTTCAAGGACATCCTTCCTGTTCAAGGACATCCTTCCTGTGGACAGGTGACCAAAACTGGACCGCATACTCCAGATGAGGCCGAACCAGCGATCTATTAAGTGGCAAACTTATATTATTGTCTCTGCAGTACATTCCCTTTTTAATACAAGATAGTACTCTGCTCGCTTTGTTTACCACGGCCTGGCATTGCAAGCTATTATTCAACCTGTGGTCTACGACCCCCAGATCTTTTTCCATTTGTGATTTCCCTATTGGAGTTCCCATTAATGTCTAATCCGCTTGCCTATTTTTGCCTCCAAAGTGCATAACTTTACATTTATCAACATTGAACCTCATTTGCCATATATTTGCCCACTCTGCAACTTTATCCAGGTCCCTGTGTAGTGTTATAATGTCTAAGTCTGTGTCTATTACCCTTCCGATTTTGGTGTCATCAGTGAACACGGAAACATGACTATTCACTCCCTCCCCGATATCATTAATAATCAGGTTGAATAGCATAGGACCTAACACAGAGCCCTGAGGCACACCGCTCATGACCCTAGACCAATCTGAAAAGGAGCCATTTATCGATACTCTCTGTACACGTTCCTGTAGCCAGTTCTCTATCCATATACACACCATTTCATCTATGCCCATCGATCTCGGCTTGTGTAGTAGGGGTTTTATGTGGTACAGTGTCAAATGCTTTGGAAAAATCCAGAAATACCACATCCACCGGCCTCCCTCTATCGAGATCTATGCTCTGCTGATGAAACCTTCCCAGGATGCAACACTTTGGCACATAACATACAGGTGAAACTCGAATAATTAGAATATCGTGCAAAAGTAATTGCAGTAAGTGCTGCAAAAGGGGCCCAAACCAAGTACTGAGTACATATGCATGCTTGTACTTTTCAGAGGTCCGATATTGTTCTATGTACAATCCTTGTTTTATTGATTGCATGTAATAATCTACTTTTTTGAGGTTGTGGATTTGGAGTTCTTGGGGTTTTCATGGGCTGTAAGCCATAATCATCACAATTATGACAAATCACGGCTTGAATTATCTTGCTTTGCATGTAATGAGTCTATCTCATATATTAGTTTCACCTTTTAAGTTGCATTAATGAAATAAATGAACTTTACACAATATTCTAATTATTCGAGTTTCACCTGTAATTTGTGCCAAAGTGGACCAGGAAGTGGAAAAGCTATAATTGTAAGTAAAAGAAAAATATGATTGACTAATGAATATAAGATGATTTCATAGCAGCATGCAGAGCTGAATACTGATGTGATTTTTAGTAAAAGGAGGTCAACTTTAATGTTCACTTTGGTTTTAATCTGGGGAATGGTAGCTGCCCAATGAGCACACACTGGATTTTATGTAGTGCTAAGTGCACTGTAAACACTTTTTTGCCCCCTCCCCTGACCTGACTGATCCAACCCTCATGCTCCCCTGACCTGACTGATCCAACCCTCATGCTGTGCAGATCTATTCTGAGGGAGATCGAAGGGGGAAATGGCCCATAGACGTCTATGGGGCTGTACTAACCACGTGCAGCCAGCAGAGGGAGTATTGCTGCACCGGATGTAAACAAAGCAGAACCGTGCCTCTCTATTGCAGGGACAGTGGCATGGTTTAGGTAAGGGTAGAAGAGATTAAAACATGTACTTTGTTTTAAAGTTCACGGATTCGTTAATGTCCGAACACTCGTACCGTTTGTTCACATTCCCTCCCAAAGAAGTTCACCTATAACAGGCACACCCGCAGTACAGCTTCTCACCAGCTGAGGGCGCCGTACATCACACTAATGGCTGACAAGTGCGTCTTGGCAACAAATCCTCCGCTGCCTGTGTACACCCCGTATAGTCCCCACCTAACAGGAAATAACCACAGGCCAAAACAGTCCCTGCTGCTTAGTGCATGCCCGTATCCATGTACGGTACCAAACACAGCAACGCAACATTCTTACGTCACGCCACCTCCGGATGTGGCGCACGACGTTCAAGCTTCCAGCTGCGCCATCCTCCCGCGTTCTTTTGGGTGTCGCAGTAAGAGCGCTCACAGTGGTTGGGGGAGCAAAGAGCCACCGGAAGTCTTGCGCAATCCGGCCCCCCTCCCCGGGGTCAAGCAGCCGCCAATCGGCGTCGGGGAACCCTGCCTGTAGGCGTGGTCATATCTCCCAGCTCGAGGCTTTCTTGTTACCGGCATTCCGCCCAGACGAGCGGCTTTGAAGTGCGGGGCCGGCGGTGCCTGTGAATCAGCGGCGAGCTTCGGTGTAAGCGGTGCTTCCCCTTCCCGGGTGGAGCCTTATCGGTGTCCATAAGCGATCCCCTCAACTCACACTCGGACACAGACGGGCGAGAGGCTCCGGCGCTCCCATCATGGCTGACAACGACAAGCTGGACAACCAGCGGCTGAAGAACTTCAAGAACAAAGGCCGCGACTTAGAGGTAGTCACCCTTCCTCTTCCTTTTACCCCCATCTGAGCTCGGCTCGGGGATACCGGCACACACATCCGGCCCTCTGCGCTTCCTGGGCCCGGCTGTGACGTCGCTGTGCCCGGGCCTGGAGTGCAGCGAGGCCCAATCCTTTCCACGTCAGGGCGGATCCCGCTTCCCCGCCAGTCTCTCCTCCATACCGATCCATGTAGTACGGCCGGCGGATGAGTGTAGAGCGGCCCCGGGGACTCCCTGTGTCATGAGTAACCTCGGGGTGGGCGCAGGTGCAGCATATGATCTCACCCTCTGTTTGTGTCCGAATAGATCATCGGGGGGGGGTTCTAAGAGTCACATCCACCCCCGGGGAGGCATCAGCCATCGATGTCTGGGATCAGACTGTGTGTCTGCGGAGGAGTCAAGTATATCCATAGCCAGCGTTTGTTTGGATGCGGCTAGGGAATGGTTGCAGCTGAATGCTGGTCTTTAAAACAATCTCAGTGCCTGCCCATTGCCAGGGTGATGTGGAGGGATACCTACCTTATACCCCTCGCTGTGGTAGGTTCCCTTCACTTGTATGATAGCCCCTTTAAGGCCTCTTCTGTAAGATGCTCCTGTTTGCAGTCACATTGATGCCATCAAGTTCAATGTTGGGCCAATATCATTGTATGTGAGAATGACGAGGGCCCGCAACGTCTCGGGGTGAGGAATATGCAAAGTATGGCACATTATACCTCTAGGCTTCTTTGAGTATTTAAAGTGACACTAAACTCAAGAGTTAAATCTTAAAAATGCATTCAGGTACCTTTTTTAGTTATTAACACAAAATGTATCTTATTGGTGTATCACTGGGCTGTAGATCCTCCAATCATCTCTGAATTGGTGCTGACACTGTCCTGGAGGGGGGCTACTTTTGTTCCCCATGGTCCCTGTGTGTGTGTGTGTTGTAAAGAAGCCATCGCTCCTCTGATGGACTACAATCTCAATACAAATATGTAAACTGAAAATGAGATTGTAGTCCATCGCAGGAGTAATCTTGGAGTGGTGACTACTGTACAACACACACAGGGACCATGGGGAAGAAAAGTAGCCCCCCTCCAGAAGGAAGGGTGGTGTCGGCACCAATTCAGAGATGATTGGAGGATCTAGAGCTGAGTGATACATAAGACACATTTTTGTTAATAGTTAAGGTACTTGAATGCATTTTTAAGATTGAATTCCTGAGTTTAGTTTCCCTTGAACTCTTGTGGTTCACTGCAAGGGCATTTTGTTTTTATAGATCCCGGAGTTGAAGGGTTGGTTGAACAAATAAAAAGGTGCACTAGCCTCTAACGACCTCCTCCTGGTCCCTACACCAGCCAGTAGGGCAATCCTGGGAACTTGAAAAGTTTACTACCCAGACCCGGGGGCTGCATAGCAATGTAATGGTTGCAGTGGGGAGCCCCACGACTGTGCTCAACAATGGAAATCATCTTTCTTCTAGGATGGTGTCCTGGAAGAATTAAAGCTCAGGAGAGGTTTTCGCTGGTCACACAGCTACACTGGCCAATCACTGCTCCCCATTGTAACCATTATGGTGCTGTGGACTCTCTGAGGCTGTGTAATCGAGTTTTTTTTTTTTTTCTAGTTCCCACACCATTTTGACACCAGGCGCATGTCATCATTACAGATAACTAGCACATGTCATCATTACAGATAACTAGCACATGGTGTTGAGTTCACTTTTTATTTTTTTGTGAAAAGGTGAACTAACCCCTTTTGGTGTTTAAAACACTTGTCGGGTTTTTTTGTTTTTACATCTACTTGGGAGCTTTTCTTCATTTCCTGTCCCATGGACAAAACAGGAAGTCCATAGAAAACTTGGACTTAAAACGGGATGACTCCAGTAATATCAACTTATTCCTGAAAAAGCGATAAAACGGTCAATAACAAACTTTTGACGTATTTTGGCCCCATAACTGAGCCTTAGTAGTAGCTTCGTGACCCAGTTGTGGGGACGAAATGCGTTAAAAGCTTGACCGGTTTTATGCTTTTTCTGGGAATAAATTATGTTGGAATGTTAATTGGCTTCCGTCTAAATTGGTCCGAACATGTGCGATAGGGACCTTGGATTGTAAGCTCCTTGAGGGCAGGGCCTGATTTGAAAGTGCACTGAGTAAAGCATTTCGAGAATTGTTGGCACTATATAAATGCCAATAAATAAAATTACTGGACTGACCCTGTTTCCACTGCCAGTTTTCTGTGGACTCTTGGATTTAAGTCTTAGAATGTTTATCTGGCACTGAGGTTCCATTAGCGGAGTGGATGTGTGGGAGTTGAGCTTCTCAATTTCTGTCTATTATATAAAACAGGAAGTGTCAGGAAATTTCTACAAAGTGAGGGCACAGGAGTGCACAGATAGTTCCCATGTGAATTGGGGTGACTCAAAATTCATACATTTCCCAACACGGTCTGTCCTGGTGACAATGACAGGGTGACTGTACCCAGCAGAGACGCGCAAGGCCATATAATCCTGACGGTTTTTACTTTTTCCATACTTATGACTGAAAGAAATTGTTTAGCTTTTAGATACACTATATTGCCAGAAGTATTGGGATGCCTGCCTTTACACGCACATGAACTTTAATGGCATCCCAGTCTTAGTCCGTAAGGTTCAATATTGAGTTGTCCCACCCTTTGCCGCTATAACAGCTTCATCTCTTCTGGGAAGGCGTCCACAAGGTTTAGGAGTGTGTCTATGGGAATGTTTGACCATTCTTCCAGAAGCGCATTTGTGAGGTCAGGTACTGATGTTGGATGAGAAGGCCTGGCTCGCATTCTCCGCTCTAATTCATCCCAAAGGTGTTCTATCGGGTTGAGGTCAGGACTCTGTGCAGGTCAGTCAAGTTCCTCCACCTCAAACTCGCTCATCCATGTCTTTATGGACCTTGCCTTGTGCACTGTTGGGAGCATGAAATTGTCCAAGATGTCTTGGTATGCTGATGCCTTAAGAGTTCCCTTCACTGGAACTAAGGGGCCAAGCCCAACCCATGAAAAACAAACCCACACCATAATCCCCCCTCCATCAAACTTTACACTTGGCACAATGCGGTCAGGCAAGTACCGTTCTCCTGGCAACCGCCAAATCCAGACACGTCCATCAGATTGCCTGACAGAGAACCGTCATTCGTCACTCCAGAGAACACGTCCCCACTTCTCTAGAGTCCAGTGGTGGCGTGCTTTACACCATTGCATCCGACGCTTTGCATTGCACTTGGTGATGTAAGGCTTGGATGCAGCTGCTCGGCCATGGAAACCCATTTCATGAAGCTCTGTTGTGCCAATCTGAAGGCCACGTGAAGTTTGGAGGTCTGTGGCTATTGACTCTGAAGATAGTTGGCGACTTCTGTGCACTGTGCGCTTCAGCATGCGCTGACCCCGCTCTGTCATTTTACGTGGCCTACCACTTCGTGGCTGAGTTGCTGCTGTTACCAGTTGCTTCCACTTAGTGGTATTATAACAAACAGTTATACCTCCAGCCTTGTCTTCAGTCTTGCACAGGAAATTGCTTACCCTGATGTCACTGCACGCTGAGCTTCTCACATTGTGCATTAGAAGCTGAAACAAGTCGGAGCCCGCCTCGTTTCCTGGCTGGAGGATGTCCGGCAACATCTAGCTCATTCCTCATCTGCTTGGCCCGCCAGTCATTTATTGGATTTCAGTCCCTTAAACACATGTTGGTGCTACCTAGGGTCGCCTGCTTGCAAATGCAGCCTGCCTAGGAATGCCCACTCCTCTAGGCTGACAACCATTGATCAAGGCATTTTTATATTTGCACACTGCTTGTATAAGGGCTCTTGAAAGGAGTACTGAGACAGGGTGCTGTAATGGTTTCAGGAAGCTATGTACTGTACCCTGCCACCAGCCATGACATAGAGAATGACATAGAACCAGTGATGTAACTGAGTCCAAAATAAGGTGAGTAATGAAAATGGAAAGGCTTCATTGGCACGTATATTGCAAGCCACGTTGTGGAATAAACAATGCGGTGTTACTAATTTGCCCATTTATTTTTTTGTTTTCACACATCTGCGTACTCAGGAGCAGTAAGTCAAATGTTCTAAAATGAGGACAGGTGAGCAAAATGTATGGAACACGTTTAGGGCTGCAACTAATGATTATATTCAGAATCAATTACTTGGCCGATTTTTTATTTTTTATTTTTTTTTTATTATTATTAATCTGATAAATGAAACCCCATCCTTAATTTAAAATACTCAAACGCAGTGTCACAAAGTTTAATTCAGAATACATCTGCATGCACAATTTGTTGCAATCGCACAGCATTGCGGGACTGTGCATTCCAGTGCGGGCGATCACACTTTGGGGTTCATTGAAATGAATGGCACTGCAACGCACCTCCTGCAGCAGAATGTGTCATGCCGAAACCAAAAGTGACTTTTTAAGACTTTTTTTATACAGTAATTGTATTGTAAGCACATGACGCTTGAATAGCTTCAGCCAGGGAATGACAGCTGAATGTAAATACAGCAGGTAGCGGCTGCAATAGCCAGCCTGCTAATGGCCATTTCAAACTGCTTGCTGTGCCCTCCTCCCAGCGTGGAGGAGAGCTAGGAGATCCAACCATCTAATCGATAATGATAATAGTTGACAACTATTCTTATTGATTAGTTGGCTGCAGCCCTACACAAGTTATTGACCGTTCCCATACAGACTTAAGGTTGTAGATTTCCTGCTTGCGATGTTTTTTGTTCCAGTCTCTTTGGCACATTTCAGTTCTTTGGGCTGTGTGCTGACTGATAATAGACTGTAGATAAGGGGACCCTATCGGCTGGAAATTCTTCATTTTCTGAAAGTATACAACGGTACATGAACAAGGCAACCATGTTTTAGCTTTTATTTGTAGAGACATTCACATTCTAGAAGTAATAATAATGGCGTTATAGAGAATGACCCCTTCCTTTGTATTGTTCACCTCCTTCCTAAAGCTGGACATAGTCTGCCCGAATTATGGCCGAGCCCTGCTGACTAAGACAAAATTCGAGCAGTGTGGATCTCCCGATTCCCGTTCAGCAAAAGTCTTAACTTTTGTTGAAGGGGCTGGTCCCAAAATTCTTAGCAGATGGGGGCGGGGGAGGAGAGGAGATTTTGTATGCTGCCATGTAACTATCCAGGGACTTCATTATGGTCTTTTGTACTTTAAGAACATTGTTCTAGGTAAATGATGACATTTGGTAATGCTAAATGTTCCTGTGATCTCATCTAACATGCATGTCTTTTCTGTGGTGTTGAGAATCCTCTGACTCACTGTGACGTAGTCAGGTTGACAGCTTAGTAGCTTAGCCATGCCTTGCATGCTGAGGAACATTGAACAAATAACTATGCATTTCCAGAATAACACCATATAGAATGATATTTCAAGTTTTATTTATAGAATAAGTCCATTTCCTGTCTGAGGTATAAAGTTAAATTCTATTACAGTTTTCAAAAATGCAAATGTTTGAAGTGAAGATGTTATCCAGAATCTCCAGTTTCCACCTGACCGTGTAGTGCTTGCTACAAACATCTGTAAACTGTAGGCAATGACATTATTTTCCCCTAGCAAGTTCCCTCCAGCTTTCTGTATTTTCCTCGGGTAGATCCATTAGTTTTTTTAGAGGAGATGCAGATTTTTGGCATGAATACAAGTTGTGTAGTTTGTTTTTTTTGTATTGTTGGGCTGTTGTCATTTTGTATGCTTTGATGATATTGTAATGGTTTTCGTCTTTCGGGAATTGTAAACGTGTTGGCAGCCTTCTTGTGTATATATGTTGGAAGAGAGCGGTCTGTGAGCGCTGCAGTAAGTATGATATATGTCACATTTTTTTATAGTGTGTTGGCTGTTAATATTGTCACTAGTGAGTGGATATCTGTGGCTCTTAGTGACACTCAGGGAAATTCAGTAAAGCATTTGCAGCACTTTGTGCTATCGCAGTATTATTATTATACAGGATTTATATTATATATTTATTATTATTTTATATTAGAAAGTTCTGCGTCTCATTTATGAAGGCCTTGTGACTGTTCCGTTAAAACACATGCAACAGATTGTCAAATTGGTGCAAATAACTACCCCAATGTGTTGCTATGGCTGTGACAAATTAAAAAAGCATTACCCCCGGTTTGTAAATAAGGACACTGGAAAAAGACCAGTTCTAAGTTGGCACACAGAGACAGGCTAGGGTGCCTAAAGTGGGGGCTGCCATGTAATAAAGGGCATGTTTGTTCTGTCGCTGGTTGCCAGGATGTGGTCAGCCACAAAGCTTCCTTGGTTCTAGGATGCAGACTGCCAGCATATTATCAAGCAGTAATGTGTGGCTGAACATTGGCAGTGGGTGGAGCCTGATGGGTGATGCTGAGACTAGTTCCTCATCAGGACTGCCTTCCTTTTGATGGCAGTGGGCAGATTCCATAGCCACTAGACACAGCACTATAGCAGCTATGGAATCCACCCATTGGAATATGCTGTCGAACAGAAATAAGGCAGACCTGATGGGGAACTAGGCTCTCGGCATCACCCATTAGGCTTTGCCCACTGTCAAGTTGAGGGGAGACGAACCTAATGGGGAAACTAGTGTGTCAACATTAAGCTCTGCCTACCAAACAACTCCACATGGGAGACTGGAGAGGCAAATCAGGGTTGCCGAACTGCCCTGGTGTGACCCGGGCCTAAATCTCAGTCTTCAGCTCCATAAAGTGGTATATTTCAGTCGATCTAGAAAGGAAATATACTGAGAACGTTCATTTTTGCCTCTTTTCTCACAGAGCAAATGTTCAGAGAATTGCAGGACAGATGGCTCTGTAAATTGTTTATTCATAGACCCCTTTTTCATTTTTCCTAATTGGACCGTGTGAAGGTGTGTCTTTAAAGTAAAACCCTAAGGACCAT
>NW_017306404.1:843606-967229 GCF_000935625.1 Nanorana parkeri | reverse complement strand
AGCATATATAATAAATAAAAAATATTTTCAGCTTTTAGATATAAGGATTTCCAGAGCACTGTGGGTTAGAGAGACTCGGCAGACGCCTACATTGGGGCTTTGTTTGTCTGACTAAGCCATGCAATAAAGGACGAGTTACCAAAATTAATGTTTTACACAAGTGTAAAAAAAACACGGCTGCAAAGCTAGCAACTGAAGTGTAGATGTCGTACCAATATACTGAGGGACATTAGACTTTTCATGAATCACCAGGACATTGCACCATCTGATGTTTAGGGCCACACAGGTTTCCCCTTTTTCTGACTGAAGTAGTAATAAAAACAAGTCGGTATGTATAATGTATGTGACTTCTTTAAACATAAATATATATTACTGTGCAAAAGTTTTAGGTGGGTGTGAAAAAATGCTGTCACGTGTTTTAGTTTTTATCAATTAACAAAATGGGTGGTAAATGAAAAGAAATCCAAATCAATATTTGGTGTGACCACCCTTTGCCTTCAAAACAGCATCCGTTCCTCTAGGTAGACTTGGGCACAGATTGTGAAGGAACACGGCAGGTAGCTTGTTCCAAACATCTTAGAGAACTAACCACAGATCTTCTGTGGATTGTCGGCTGCCTAAAATCCTTCGGTCTCCATGTAATCCAAGACAAACTGTTAAGATCAGCGTTCTGTGGCGGCCAAACCATCAATTCTGCACTCCTCATTCTTCTTTACGCTTAAGATAGTTCTTAATGGCATCGGGTCCAAACGCACACCTCTCTGATGGTATGGCATGATGGATAGGTACACACTTGTATTTCTCAGCATTGAGGACATCATTCATCTTGACCAAATCTCCAACTCCATTGGTAGAAATGCAGCCGCAGACTGCAAGGAGCCTCCACCATGCTTCACTGTTGCTGCAGGCACTCATTGTACCGCTCTCCAGCCCTTCAGTGAACAAACTGCCTCCTGCTACAGCCAAATAGTTCACATTTTGTTGACTCCTCCAGGGCACCTGCTGCCACTTTTCTGCACCCCAGTTCCTGTGTTTGTGTGCATAGTTGAGTCGCTTAGCCTTGTTTCCACGTCTGAGGTATGGCGTTTTGGCCACAATTCTTCCTTGAAGATCACTTCTGGGCAGACTTCTCCGGGCAGTAGTAGTGTACTGGGTCCTACTGGTTTCCGCCAGTTTGGTGTTGATGGCACTGCTGGACATCATGTCAAAGGGAAGTAAGCGTGATGCTGGAACGGCTATTGAACTACAAAGGAGCTTGAACAGCACATCTGGAAACCCCAGTCTGACACTTGTCACATTTCCCATTATAAAAACCAGCCTGCTTTATACTGGTTGTGTACAGGTCTTTTATATTGTGCATGTGTTAGTGTAGCACTGCCTTGCTTCCACTTTATTACTCATTTTCTTGTCCATTTTAAAGTGAGCTATTCTAATGTTTTGCTATGTAGCATTATCTTATTTCAGAGTCTGTCTAAATTTATACTGCACACTCATGCCTCGTGTGACTGGCTTCCGTTGTAGGACACTGTGTACTTGGGGACAGTGGCATATGTCCAGTGCATTTGGATGCTGAATTCAAGTGAGATTTCCAATCAAAAACTTTTCCATTTCATTGAAATGCTCCTAGACTAGAAAAGTAGACATGTTGAGGCTAATATAGATTCACTTTTACTTATCCAATCATGTGTAAAGTGAATTCATTGGTATTTCATCTCCACATGATCAGGTATTTAAAGGAAAACCATCTTTCATTTTAAGGAGTCATTCCATAGCTTGCCATTATTTAAAAGGGGGAAAAAATCAGTTTTCTGTTCATAGTCTTTTTTTCCCCTAAATTCTATGTTGGACATCTGTGGCTTTGATCATTGCTATCAGTATATGAAATTGGGAATGTTGTAGGTAATCTTGCCTGTCTTAATCGGACGCTAAACTCAGGAGATAAATCTTATACATTTCAAGTCCGACAGTCGGCTCTACAAGTTTAAACAGAGTCCCAGCGGCAAAAGTCGCCGGGAGTCTGTTTAAACAGCCCCGATGCTGGCGACGTACACTGTACGTCGTCAGTCACGAAGGGGTTAAAAGAGAGCTATGGGGTAAGTGTTTTTCCCCATAGTTCTCGCAGGGGTGGCCAAACACCAGCTGTGGTGAAAACTACAAATCCCATGATGCATCTCCGGGAGTCATGTCTGTGGCTGAGAATCTTGCAATGTCTCATGGGATTTGTAGTTCCACCACAGCTGGAATGTCAGTTTGGCCACCCCTGCTTTAGGGTCAAGGGAGGACATATACTAACTTCCTCCCGTGACCCAAAGCTCAGTATATCGCTGGCTTTTGCCTGCGATATGCTGAGCGCCACAGCCAGGATTGATTCTGACAATACTGTCTCTGGATCCACCCAGCTGGCTGATTGACAGTGGGCTCTGCCTGTCTAGAGGCAGAGCCAGCTGTGCCCTCCCCTGTTCGTTCCTCCCTTCAGTGCTGGAAGATCGGGGAGCGGTGACTGACAAGGAGACAATCAAGAAGTGAGCGGATCGGCGGCATGTTCCTGCTCACTTCCCAATCAATAGAGCCGACCTGTGACAGCTTCTTTGTCACAGGTCGGCTCTAACTGAGTGGAAATCACTCGCCTCATAGCTCTCCTTTTAACAACTAAAATGTATCTTATTTGTGTATCACTCGCTGTAGATCCTCCAATCATCTCTGAATTTGTGCTTTCTGGAGGGTGGCTACTTTTATTCCCCATGGTCCGTGTGCTTTTTGTGAAGTACAGTCCATGTACCCATTGCACTCCTGACCGCACGTCCAACAAAGTATCCTGGGTGCTCAGTAGTCGACGGATGGACCCCGTCAAAGTAATGCAGAAAAGAGATAGACACAGGCACTCCAATAGTAAATCGATTACGTCTATTTATTGACGTACATCAAAAGCAAAATAACACACTTAGTGCGACGTTTCGGGGACACACAGGAACCCCTTCATCAGGCAAAACAATTTAAGTGTGTTATTTTGCTTTTGATGTACGTCAATAAATAGACGTAATCGATTTACTATTGGAGTGCCGGTGTCTATTTTCTTTTTGTGAAGTAGTCACCACTCCCAGCTCGCTCCTGTGATGGACTACAATCTCATGTTTAGCTTACTATTTGTATTGCACTCTATGAAATACTTATACAAAATACACCCTTTGCTTTATTTGGCTAATGTAAAAACACAAGTGGGCGTTATTACTTCACTGAAATAAAGCATTTCTAGAAACCATTGCAATCCAGTTTTAAAACCTTTTATCCTATGCTGTTTGAACTTTTATCTCTATGCAGGTATCTGAATGTTTGTTTTCAGGGAGTGATGTGTATTTGACTAAGTCTAGTAGCAGAGGCAACTACAATATGTTTCCCTATAATGAATGTTAGCTTAGATAACGGCACGCTCTGTCTGGTCTGATTGTGCAACCATTATGCCTGTTAGTGTAATCTTCATGGGAATGTTTTAAAGCATTAGTATTTTAGTGCTTTACAATTATTGGTAAAAAAAATGTTCAGTTATTAATAAAGGTCTCTGTTCACGGCAGAGGTGTTTCTAGTTCATACCAAAACATGGACTGGCCACATTGTGACATGGCAAATGAAAGGTGTGCGGGGAGGCTTTATTGATTGTGTGTGGTGGGGGTTTTTTTCTGTTTACAAGCCACATGAAGGGTCAAAATGCCCAAATACACAATTGTTTTTTGTATTCTTAAAGACGCGTTGCGTAGACTCATATTGACAATCTTCTTGTGTGTTTTGCATAACGATTGTACAGTGCTGCAAAATATTTTTGTGCTATATAAATTGTAATTACAGAAAAATGCAAAAAGTCTGTATTTTTCCCTAATGTGGTCATATGGTGTGAATACGGCACATTTGTGGGGGGTGTTTTGTGTTGACAATCTCAGCTCGGGGAGTCTGGTGTAAACAAACCCTGAAGGTTTGAGGCTAGGTTCACACCTAGCCGATTTATCTGCGCAAAACAGATTTGCATTCAAGTCTATGGAGCTGTTCACACCTTTCCGATTTTGTAACGTGGTAGAAATTGCCTGTTGTGCAAAAAAGGTGAAGAAGCTATTTTTGGGCGGTTGTCGTGCAGTTTGGGTCCCATAGACATATCTCTATGTATTGAAAACCGTGCGGCTTTCAAAGCAAAATTGCGTAAACCAAAAAACGTGCAACAGCCACACAAAAAAACAGCTCGCCAGCTCAATCGCCTAGATGTGAACCTAGCTTGAGTTGTTTCTGTGCTTATGTGGGAGATGCACCTTCATGGGACCATTCTTAGTGGGCACAATAGGCCCTGAAAATGGAAACCCCTAAGGGCCGGTTCATACCACGAAGTCTGCGGTCCAGAGTGGTCGGCCTCTGGAATGCAAGCCGGCCAGCTCCCTGCATTCAGGGGTGGGAGGGGGGCGTGGCGGTGCATTGAAGTCAATGCGTTCCGGTCTCGTGCGATCTGCAAAAATAGTGCTTGCAGCATTTTCAAATCTAATATGTTCATATGTATAAATTATTGCTGATAGTGTGGATCATTGAAAACATTTTGTGCTGATCAGGAGAAAGTTGGCAAATTCAGACAGTGTGAAATTGTCTCGAACATTGGTCTTATGTGTACATTTTTCCTGAGCGCTTCCTTGCCCTGTTTGGAAATGTCTATGAAATGCACACAAGCTGCATTAACTAAACATGAACATGAATGTGCAGACTCCCCACCATTGTGTTTATGAAATGTTTGCTTTGTAGAACCTGTAATCACCTACAGTGTTTCCTGTCTATGCAAACAAATACCAAACGCCTTTTTGTTTTAAATATAATGGTTGATATGTATATAATTTATGTTGTGTTTTTTGTTCTTTGCAGAGCATGAGAAGACAGAGAAATGAAGTTGTTGTGGAACTAAGAAAGGTATATTCCATATGAATACGTTTCCTATTACATTTTTTTTTTTTTATGTAATTTTTGTTTTTTTTGTTGTCTGAACTTTTGGAATCTAGTGAGCTATTAAAATACGGAACATGTTAACCCCCTGATTTAGTATGTAGCAAGTATTCAAGCCTTTGGGTATGCCTGGTGCTTTTAACAAATTGGGTTCATCTGGTAAGCTGTGCTAACAGCATCTTCCCCTTACAACAACTATTAGCTTTGCTGTGTTAAAGCCCAGAGGTTTGTTTACAATAATTTTTGTCGAAGGCCCTTTTAAACACCAGGCTTTGGCACATTAGCATTGGTGGAGTGTTTACTTTCATGGTCCAGTACGGCAAGGCATTTAGAACTACTTTCTGTCCTAGATTTATAGATGGGGGGAGGGGGGGGATCTCTCTTGTAAGTGTTGTCATTGAGCATTCCTTGGAATCGGTTACCAGGAAGTATTGGGTTTTATTTATAACATTTCCACTACCAGAAGAATGCTTTCATTCTTCCTTTTTGGGGGGAGGGGGCGGTGTTTCCTTTTAAAGGAGAACCATGGGGTTAGGGCTTTTCCCCCATAGTAACGGGAGGACAAGCTAGCGTCCTCCCGTCACCCTAAGCTCAGTATACCGCGAGCGGTAGCTTAAAGCTCGCGGTATACTGAGACGCCGCAGCTGAAACGTATCCCGACAATTATGTCTGGATCCGCCCAGCTGCGTGAGTGATGGCTGGCTCTGCCGATCTAGAGGCAGAGCCAGCTGTACCCTCCCCCGTCTGTTCTGCCAGTCAGCGCTGGAGGATCGGAGCGGGGAGGAGGGAATCCAGTCCCTCCCCTGTCACGGCTCTCTGCCGTGACAGGATCGAGAAGTGAGCGAGCGCCAGTATGTGTTCGCTCACTTCCCGATCTACTGAGCCAACCTGTGACGGTCTCATTGTCACAAGTCGGCTAGAACTATGAGGATGAGTGAAAAGCACTCACCTCATAGTTCTCCTTTAATATTGTTTCCCACTTTGTTCTGCTGCCATGTAGGTGACGGTTTTAAAGTTAAACTATAAAGCCCATTGTATTAAAGTGACAATATTTCTTTTTGTATAGAATAAAAGAGACGAGCATTTGTTGAAAAGGAGAAATGTTCCCCAGGAAGATGTCTGTGAGGACTCAGATGTGGATGCAGAATTCAAAGTGGTAAGTTCGAGGAACATAGCGAATGATTGGTTACCAGTTTGTTCTATACTGTGAAAGGGTTAAAATTGCATCATGCCAAGAGGAACATTTTATACTAGCTGTGCTAAAAGCTATTAAATGATTTGATGCAGGCCTTTTTGTTATGGTTTCAGTAGTTTTTTAGGGGATAAATCGATGGGACTAATTTTTTTTTTTGTTTTCTTCTATTTAGCAAAACACCTCTTTGGAAGCAATTGTGCAGGTAATTTATTGTTTGTGTCATTTTCATTTTCAGCATTTGACTTTTTTTTTCTTGTAGTTAACGGTCTCCTCTTGTTTCTAGAATGCATCTAGTGACCACCAAGGCATTCAGCTTAGTGCTGTCCAGGCTGCAAGGTAAAACCTTTGTGTATGAAGAATACAAAGCCCAAAGCAGGTTGTAGATATCACTGAACA
Organism: Nanorana parkeri; assembly: GCF_000935625.1. Taxonomy (NCBI): domain Eukaryota; kingdom Metazoa; phylum Chordata; class Amphibia; order Anura; family Dicroglossidae; genus Nanorana; species Nanorana parkeri. The sequence goes on along the minus strand of NW_017306404.1, from coordinate 960,673 downwards.
GTTGGATGGTTGTGCACGTATGACGCACGCACACGCGTGCGTGCCTTTTTTTAATGCTGTGATCGCATTTTAATTTGCTGTGCTTTGAAATGAATAGCAAAGTACCCGAATAGGCCAATAGTATAACATATCACTCTATTGCTTTTTAAAGTACAAATGATTAATTTGTTTTATTAAATAAAATATTTATACTGAAGCATCAATGTTCTTAAAGAGGAACTTCACCCTTATCTTTAAAATTAAAACAAAGACCCCTTAAGGGCAGGTGCACACCGTTTTCTGCACCAGATCTGGAACGCAGTGCACTGCGTTTTTCCCGTGATTTTGCCACTTTTGGAGTTTTTTAAAAAAATTTTTATTCTTAGCTTAAAATGGTCTTCCAGGTGCATTGCAATGAATTTGTATACGTTCCAGTGCATTCCAGACCAGACAAAATAAGACCAGCAGTATTGGTCTGGTCTGGAACGGACTGCACTGGTGGGAACAGAGACCAGAAATAGCATAGGGATATTTTAGGATGCATTTTGGGTCCGGAAAAAGTCTGGTCTGGAGATGATCCAGACATGGTGTGAATGGGCCTTTAGACATGTTTAGTAATGACAATCTACAAACGCATACTTCTCAATAATTGCCAGCTTTTTATTCCTTGCATACCTTTACATACTTTAGCTGTTGCTTTTTTAACTTACAATGGTTTGCTTATTACAGAAAACTTTTGTCCAGCGATCGGAATCCACCAATTGATGACTTGATTAAATCTGGAATTTTACCCATCTTGGTTCACTGCCTAGAAAGAGATGACAAGTAAGTTTGTTTTTATTCACATCATTTTTAATGATCAAGTACCTGTTTTGGATGCTCATTGCCCATCTTTCTCTCTGCAGCCCTTCTCTCCAGTTTGAAGCTGCTTGGGCTCTGACAAACATTGCTTCAGGAACATCTGAACAGACACAAGCAGTGGTCCAGTCACGTCAGTATATATATTATTTGGCTAAATGGAAATTAAGGTTTTTTTGTCCTGTTTGAATTTCACAGGATTGTTAGAGATGCCCCATTGCACTGTAGACCAACATCTCGCCATGTGTAATAACAATGGGTGCTGAAGTGGCCAGCGGATGGCGTCTCCACGCCAGATCAGCATGGTGTCACAGAATATAGCAACGTTTCCGAGCCCAGTGTGGCCTCTTCATCAGGCAAAGCAGTGACGATTGTGGCAGTCGCATTGTTTTGCCTGACTAAGGGAGTATATCCCTGCTGTAGAATGCAGTTGGCTCTTGCATAATGACAGCAGCAAGCACAGGGACACATTTAAGACTGTTCAGTTCTTTGAGCTGCAACTTGTAACATGGCCTGCATTCATTGTACTGGGTTGCCAAGCATTTCATGGACCCATAGTAATAACTTGGTAAAGTGCACGTGTATGGCATTTATCCTGAAGCATTCCAAGTAACCCGCAGACATTTTATATATTTTTATCGTTAGAACATAGAAAACACATGCAGAAAAATACAATGAAATGTGTTGATCAGAGATTGTTGGTAGTGTCAGATTCTGTAGGTTTTATCAGTGTTTTCTCCAGCAGAGATCAACCACAGAGAAAAGGAGTGTCTTTCTTTTTTTTTGACATTGCATCATCATGCACACACGGAAAATGTTTTGTTACTGTAACATAAAAATGAGATGAAGTTGGGTTTGTGTGGACAAATTAGCATCGCGCAGGATCTTCTTGAATTACTGTGGGTCCCTCTTCCCCTTGCCTGGTGGTCTCCGGTCAGTGGGGTATTTATTTATTCTGCGGTGTAGATTGGATCGCAGGGATGACTCTCTCTTGAGCGTGCGCTCCACTGTTTGGATGTGGTTCGCACTCTTCGTGTTTGGAAGCCACGGCTTCTTTCCGCGAGACCGACTCCCTGTTCGTGCTCACGGAGGGTCCTCGTAAGGGTCGGGCCGCGTCGGCGGCTACCATCTCTAGGTGGATACGTAATGTTGTGACTCAGGCGTACGCCGTTAAGGGGCGTGAGCCTCCATTTCCTGTCACTGCCCATTTTACTGGGGCTGTTGGGGCTTCCTGGGCTTTCCGCCATGGGGCCTCTGTTTCTCAGGTTTGTAAGGCCGCTACTTGGTCTTCTGTTAACACCTTTGTTAAGTTTTACAAGGTGGATGTTTTGGCATCGGCGGATGCTGGTTTGGGGCGCAAAGTGTTGCAGGCGGCTGTTTGAGGTGTCCTTTGGGTGTTTTGTTGTTGTTGCCCATCCCTCAGTGTGTACTGCTTGGTGACGTCCCTACCATTCAGGATCTACGATCTGTTGCCCTGTGTCCTTCAATGAACGGGAGAGAAAATAGGATTTTTGTACTCACCGTAAAATCCTTTTCTCTCCGTTCATTGAAGGACACAGGTCTCGCCCTCTATGTTGGGTGTGTACTCCTAACTGCTTGTTACTTACTGGAGACTTGTCAGCAAGTGAGGGGTTGGGCCACCAGCAGGGGCCGCCCCTAGGCTGTCGTCTTTTTGTTATGTGCCTAGCGTCCTACTCCTGCAGGTGGCGATATACCCCTACCATTCAGGATCTACGATCTGTTGCCCTGTGTCCTTCAATGAACGGAGAGAAAAGGATTTTACGGTGAGTACAAAAATCCTATTTTTCTAAGGTTTACAAACCATAATTATGAATGACGTGCTCTCCACAGAGGGGTTTCTGTGAGCGAGTTGACCTAGCCCTAGGTGTACATGTAGTGTTTGTTAAGACATTGTGGTCACATTTTCCATTTATTTATCAACCTGGCAAACTGCTTATTATAATAGAGCGCAAACCATGGCAAGAATAGCCAGCAATCATACCTGAAGAATCTTGGTGACGTTTTTTAATGGCAAATGCTTCATCCTGCAAAAATAGCCAATTAGAACAGTGTGTTGGCTGGTGCATTCTACAAAAATCCATTAAGGGTCCATTCATGCTATTGCTCTGCATTGGTCTTAGTCCACACACTGCGTAGAAGCCCATTCATCTGAATGTGTCAATTTCAATGCTTGTAGCATTTCTGGCAGTGCAGCACATGTTGTACTGCAACACTTGTCTGTCTGCAATGTCTGAGTGCCATTCAGAATGATGGCACCGCCTAGCACCCATGCATGTAACATGCAGTGCTGTAATGCTATCATTGATTCAGCCCAATAGTGTAAATGGGAACTTGTTTAGGTTTTTTTTTTAAGTATATCTAAAGCTAAAACTTTTCTCTTAGTTTTAACAGTAGTGAGGAGTTGAAACCACTGTCGGGTTTTTATTACTGTCTGTGTCCCCCATTTGGAAGCTTCCCCCTCTCTATTTGCCGTTCACTGTTTTCAGTGGGACTGAAAGTGAGGGGAAAATTTAAAATTGTTGTCACTGGAGCAGGAATAGGGAGGAAATCTTTCAGTTGGTACACTTGCTCCAGTCACATCTAGGAGGAGATTTCGCTCACTTCCCATTGTCTACAGGACTTGTCTACAGGACAGGAAGTAATGGGAAACAGATGGCAAAAATGCTCCCTCCAAAATGCAAGGGAAAAGTGTTGGCTTTAGAGTTCTTAAGTGTGTCAGTATTATAATTTTTGGTTTAATTTTTATCTCACCCCTCGTGTGTTGACCGGTTATGAATCATATGTATCAATAACATTCCATCTTTTCCTGCAAGCAGGCTTTAGCTGTAGCCAATGATAATGGATGTTTGTGCATATGTAATGAATACTATTCTCACATCAGTTTATATTTTCTCTTTTAGATGCTGTTCCTCTTTTCTTGAGGCTTCTGCATTCTCCTCATCAGAATGTATGTGAGCAAGCTGTGTGGGCACTGGGAAATATAATCGGTAAATGTTCTGCTTTTCCTTTGTGTCTTGATCTACTGTCTATTATATTTTTGTTTTACTCTTGTATCTAAAGGAATACATTTCCTGTCATTGTGAACAGGTGATGGGCCTCAGTGTCGGGATTATGTAATCAGCCTTGGAGTGGTCAAGCCTTTGCTGTCATTCATCAGTCCCACTATTCCCATTACTTTCTTGAGAAATGTCACCTGGGTAATGGTAAATCTGTGTCGCCATAAAGATCCTCCTCCACCTATGGAAACCATACAAGAGGTAAGCACAATTTATGCAGAACGGTTTTGCTCTTGGAAATGATTACATGGAGGTATCAGGGTGTTGTGAGAATGAGTCATTAGTGTTATTTGTATATATAGTCATAAGTATTGTATACGTATGTAAAGTTAGGATTAAGTGTGAGCGTTGGTGTGTATGTTGGGTGACTCTGAAATTAAACTACATTGCTGATTTCGGAGTGCATCTGAGGACTGTTGCAAGCTGTAATGGTTTTCATGCAGCAATTCCGGTGATTATGGCCTCTTGTTGGGTCTCCTTGATAACCTTTTACACCCTAAATCTCTGACAGATTGCTTTCTATTGTGTATCTGTGATCTGACCAAAGAGCATCCACTTCATTTATGTTCGAATGTCTTTTTAAAATCGTAAGCAATTGTTTTATTTGGCAATCTATCTTTTTACAGATTCTTCCAGCGCTGTGTGTCCTTATCCACCACACAGATGTAAATGTAAGTATCTGAAGAGGTGTATTTATTATTTATTCATCCCCTAGATTCTCCTTGGTGTCTTCATTGTATCATTTCTCACCAGTTTGCACATGACTATTAGAGATAATTAGTTCTCAGAAGCTAAGGCAGGAGAAATATTGGACTTCTATAATGCTCAATCACACAATGTTAGCTTTGCTGTAGAACAGGATGGCCCTGACTTTCCTTGTGGTGGGATGTCTTATCAGTCCTTAGTGAGGCTTCAGTAAACCCTTCCTGAGACAAACAGGCTGCTATTGCTGACAACCTATTCTGCAAATGCTATAGGTCTGACTACCGTGCTTACCCTGTGGCTTTCATAATTTTGAGTCTCTGATCTGGAAAGTGTATGCAGACCAGGATTTGTGACTTTACACTGACATTGATGATGGATCAGCATAATAGCCAAGCAATTAGCATTTTCAGCAGTTGGTGAGTAATGGCAGCCCCCAGATTTACTTTTACAGTACATGTAAACTCATGGTGCAAACTTGATGTAAAGACACCTTGAATGAACTTGAGTCACCAAAAGTAATTTTATATAGTAAACATTTTTAACACTTAAGCATCCTCATTTTTCTATGCCTAGATCCTGGTAGACACTGTGTGGGCTCTTTCCTATTTAACGGATGCTGGTAATGAACAAATTCAGATGGTGATTGACTCTGGAATTGTGACAAACCTGGTTCCTCTTCTAAGTAACCCAGAGGTGAAAGTGCAGGTAAGTTTTACTAAGAAAATGCAAAACACATTGTTTTAAAGTATTTCAGCAATCCTGAATAACTCGCTGCTTTCCTTCCCTCCAGACTGCTGCTTTAAGGGCTGTAGGAAACATTGTCACCGGCACGGATGAACAGACGCAAGTTGTTTTGAACTGTGATGCTCTGTGTCACTTCCCAGCCTTGCTTACTCACGTAAAGGAAAAGATTAACAAGGTAAGTGAGCACAGTGGCTAAGCGGTTAGCACTTCTGCCTTGCAGCACTGGGGATCCCTGATTTTAAATCCCAGTTAGGACACTCTCTGCAAGAAGTTTGCATGTTCTCCCTGTGCTTGCATGGGTTTCCTTTGGGTACTCTGGTTTCCTCCCACACGCCAAAGACCTGCTGGTAGGTTAATAGGCTCCTGTCTAAATCAGCCCTTTGTGTGTGTGAGATGGGGACCTTAGATTGTAAGCTCCTTGAGGGCAGGGACTGATGGGAATGTGCACTATCTAAAGCTCTGCGTAAATTGTCGGCGCTTTATAAATACCTGTAATTCTGGCCTTCTGTACATGCGTGTACATTATTGGCATTAATCAAGAGTACATTTTCATTTCCCTGCTAAGGCCTTGAACACAGAAGGTCTCTTCTTGCATGTTTCCTTCCTGTCTTTTACTATGCCATTTAGTCAGCGCATCTTATTGTGACTATTTGGTTTCTTTAAGGGCATTTTTAGTGAAGGAATATTTGCTAACATTACTTTTATTGCTACCATCCTGGATGTGAGGGTTGAAATTGAGTGACATACCTTTTTACCAATTTTCTGAATATACACATATACATCAATGAAATGGGAGTTCACCCTTCCTAAAGTTTGTTTTTTTTGGGGGGAGGGGTTATTAATGGTTTATTACTTTGTATCCTACTGACATTTCTTGATTTAGTATGGGCTAACATAAATGTATATATTGCAGGAGGCAGTGTGGTTTTTGTCCAACATTACTGCAGGAAACCAACAACAAGTTCAAGCTGTTATTGATGCCAACCTTGTGCCAATGATCATTCATCTATTGGATAAGGTATGCTATTGCTAGTATTGCTTCACCTTCTGACCCTTTTATTTAATTTGTATTTATTTTGCTAAAGCAGCCCTAACATGAAATATTTTGATTTTATCATTCAGGGTGATTTTGGAACACAGAAGGAGGCTGCTTGGGCAATAAGCAATTTAACGATCAGTGGAAGGAAAGATCAAGTGAGTGACCTCCCACCATACATTTTTTTTTTTTCCCTGATCATTTCCTAACCTCTCTTGTGACTCAAGTTTATAAAATCTGAAGACTGTTGACTTGTATGCGCTATTTCTACATCGTGCACAGCTGCTGGTAATACAGGCTTTGTATTGATTAGAACAGTGTTAGAAATGAGCTCCAAGGTGGCCTTTCCAATGAGCTCTGTGTTTCTCGTGTATGAAATCTCAAAGTAAAGTTGTTTGTAAGAATGTGAATGTAAGACTAAAATGTCTTGTGAATGGGATATACAGGCAGATATTTTTTCAGGAGCTTCATAAATTTATCTTGTGTAATCATGAAGCATTTTTTTTAAGCTAAGAATCAAATCATTGTATTGTAAAACTTTTTGGACAGGATAAATCCTTATCAAGATGATTTGCAACATGTCATTTTCCCAAATATTTACATTGTTGTCAATGTAGTAGGACTATAGTTCAAGGATAGCAGAGAAAGTGTAGTCCTTTCTAAGTAAAATGTAACCAAATCAGCAGATGAGCAATGCCTTTCAGTCAGCTTGATGCGGTCTGTGCTTTGACATTGTGATTCCTCCTTTCTTGTAGGTGGCATATCTCATCCAACAGAATGTAATTCCTCCGTTCTGCAATCTGTTGACTGTAAAAGATGCCCAGGTCATACAAGTAGTGTTGGACGGGTTAAGCAACATATTAAAAATGGCGGATGATGAGGCTGAGACCATAGCCAACCTTATTGAAGAGTGTGGAGGTATGAAATGCACACAAACTGTGTTTGTTACAAAAACAAGTTGTTATATATTTGAAGTAATTCTGTACTCCTGCTGGCTTGGCCGAAATTCAACCAATGTTTTATCCCATGGGCACCCCTTCAGCAAAATTCGATTTTTTTTTTTTTTTAAATACTCGTGTTGAGGGAGCTGAAAATTCTTGCCCAAACAGGGACTGATGATTTTATATACATATGGGTGTTTACTTAGACTTTTTGCTCTTGGTTAGTTGTGGAGAAGTATAGAATGTATTTTTTTGTTATGAATATACTGTTTTTAAAACACTTTTGCCTTTTTAAACAGGTCTGGAAAAAATTGAACAGCTGCAAAGCCATGAGAATGAAGATATCTACAAACTGGCTTTTGAAATAATTGACCAGTTTTTCTCATCAGATGTAAGTTCAATGCCAGATGCTAAAATGGGAAATTTTAACTAGCCAAGTGCACAAAGAAAACGCTGTCTATGCACAACGTTTTTTTTCATACAAGTTAAACTGCAGTCAAGCAGCTTTTGATTGCAAAACTACTAAATGAATGCAAACCATAACCAACGTATCATAGCTATATGCATAAGGCATATAGTAGCTGTGTAGACTGCCGCTCCATGATCCCAGAGTGGTTAGTCACATGGCATTTGCAGTGGGGGTGTGGTCTGAGTTCAAATTGGCTGAACTTCCCCTCGAGCAGAGACCATGTGACTGAATTTCTAGGCATTTGGATATGTTGGCGGGTCCCGTGGGAGTGAGAAGCAGTGGGTTGTTTTTTGTTTTTGCTTTGGGTTCTTGCTACTGCTTCAGTTTAAAGTGCACGTTCATACTTCTCCCTGCATCCTGCTTAAGTGTCGATTGCTAGGGTACCTGTTTGCCGACACCGGAACCTCCATCCTGGAAACGGTCTGTTTCATATTCTTGCAGCAGCTTCCCTCACTAGCTAGCACTAGGGCGATGGTCATCCTGAGCTGGTGGAGACATAGTTTGAACAGAGGAACCGTGCATGGTTTTTGCTAGTTTCGTGAAGATTTATGTGGGACAACTTGGTGGGAAGAGGTTTTCGGACAAAACTGTTTTCTTGTACTTTATCATTTGATTTTGTAAGGATACTAGATGGCGTGGTATGTGTCCAGGAATGCAGATGTCAGTGGTGGTATGCTGGGTTGTGTGTGGTCTATGCTGAAGTGCAAAAATTGGTGGTATGGTTGCTTTGTGCAATGAAATAATTCATTGGTCTTTCTCCTGCATGACATTTGCTGCGTGTCATGGAAATGTGAGTGCTGTGTATTAGTCTGACAACCTTTTCTTATCACAGATGAACATTATTTGTTACATCAATAATCTTTAACATTTTAATAAAATTCCATCAGCTAGACAACCTTTGGCTTGGTGCATAATATAAGGCAATCTTTGAAGGTACTCACCCCCTACTATGGGGTTGGTAACCCTGTAGTACAGAGTTTATACTGTTTTTTAACTGATATTTTAAATGTGATATTAACATCTATGTATTTTTTTTGGCAGATTGATGAAGATGCTAGCCTTGTTCCAGAGACAATACAAGGTGGAACATTCAATTTCAATTCGTCTGCCAATGTGCCAGCAGAAGGGTTCCATTTCTAGGAAGATTTGTTGGAAGTTAGGTACAGTGCAGCACTGAAAACTGGTTTGATCCATCAAGCTTGGCTCATGGGATCTGCTGCTGCATTAAATCGGAGACAGAAATGTGCGGACTTCATTTGGATGACAGTAAAGACCAAATGATGTCACGATGGCGAGTGGGTGCGAGTGAGAATGAATGGCAAATGTAATGAAAACTTCACACCGAATGCTTATATAGGTTGTGCAGAGGAAAAGGGCTACAGGTCAAAGATCTTCAGTGCCTGAAAGGGATCATTGATCTTACAGAGCAAATGAGGAAAATGCAGTACTCATCATCAAGCCTTGTAAGCATAAAAAGAAACCTAAGGGTAGGATGCCCACATAAGTCCAAGGAGAATAAGCCCAGGCCTTGCTAAGAAGCTCCGTATGAATGGACAGCATTGAATGAATGTCTGGACACAGTGTTGTGGAGCCAGGCTCATCTTACGAACGTGAGGCTATTCACTCATGAAGCAGACTCCCAGTCCAGGAGTGGCGTGTGTACGAGAGTATGGGTGTGGTGCTGTATGTTGACGCATGCAAGCTTGAATCGCCTTCAGGGGGATGATACTAAACCTAGAAAATCACAATAAGTTCATAAGTGTTACCTTACACTGGACATGAAAACAAAGACCAGTATAGCAGCAGATTTTGGTTTACTCCTACAGCCTGTGTGCTTTCTTTTTACTTTACCTCTTCTTTTTTCCCCCCCCTTTTTTTTTTTTTTAGTTTCTTTTATTTTAGTTTCTAACTTGTATGGCTTGTAATTTTAAGTTGCTTATACATCAGAGTTGGAAAAGGCAACCCTGTGCATTTGCACCAGATAATATGGTTGTTATGCAGCCTGTTCCATATCATGATAGCTGATTTTTGTGTACAGGGATTAGCAAAAAAGAACAGAATTGTCCCTTTTTGTAAACATTTTTTTTTCTCCCCCCTCAGTACAGGAGTTGCCGTACGTGAAAGTGTAGAGCGGCGTAACGAGTGGTTTGAACGAAGCAATCCTTTCGTTCCTTTTCAAATCTAACAATCTATTTTGCATGTGGAAATGGACAGCATAGTTTATTTCTAGATCCATTTTGTTCAGTCCTGTACAGATTGTTTCAGTTTTGGTAGAAGCTGTGCTGTATTCCAACCCTATTTGTTTTCAGACGTTTGTTTTCTATGAAAATGATATGGAAACCCACAATGGTATTTGGTGCATATGTACTGCTACATTCAGACAATGAAGAGGTGTGATTATCTGTATAAACTGATTCATGCTTTCACCACCTTTACTCTGCCTAGGCAGTCTGTTTTAGAATCGTTTTATCTTTAGATGTAGGCAGCCATGAACAATCTATTTTGAGCCACTTTAGGGAGAAGAACTTTGTAATTTTTTAAAACTTGCATTGGCCATACGGATGCAAGTGTCGTTTTTTTTTAATTGGCAGAATGCCTCTTTCGGAGGTGATGCACACTAAATTAAAAGCAACATAAATGTATTTGTATAAATAGCAGAACTCCTTTTATAAGGTGGCTCATTGTAGGAATTGCTGTGCCTTCCCCTTGAGCACAAGTGTTGCATGAACAACAAGTTGCTATAATAAAACATACCAAGTTAGCTACCATGAGCATCAATATCTTTTTTTTTTTGTGTTTAAAGTTAACTGGTAATTCTGAAACACTGTAGAATGGATACAAATTATTTTGTGATTATAACTTTGTTGGATTAGAATATTTTTGCAGCATTCCTTGTCATCTGAAACATGGTTTAAAGTTTAAAACTAGATACGAAAAAAAGAATCAGCTTGTATAATATAGTAGAAGACGAGCTAGGCTGTCATGGGGAAATAAAGAGTAATCCTTACGATAAGCTTTTGTCCTATTTATTTTCTTCCTCTTATATTAGACCGTTAATGTATAGATGATCTGTATATATTGTATGGATTACATATCTTCATGGAGTACCAACCTGTTTAGTGCCATTTAGTACTGCTTTATTACTTGGGATGTTCAGATACCAAGTACTGTACTCGGCACACGTACATATACTTTTCCAGCTCCAAGACTAGACTAGAGAAACTCAAAAGTTAGGAAGCAGCTGTCATTTGTAAGGAGCATTTGCAGCTCCTGGGATTTGTGCATCCCCATTTTAATGAGATATATAGATCAATCTATCGCACCAATACCATATTTCCAAGGACTGATACGTGTCCCAAGTACTCACAGATACAGGTACTGATGCACTTTTTTTTGTCATGACAGTTTTTTTTATAACAATACAGACTAATGATTTCGGGACAGCGGTGGAGTGCCAGAGCCAGGTCCCAGCTGCAACCCTGGTAGTTCTCCAAGTATCGGCACTGGTATCTGGACATCCCTATTTATTACCCAGTCCACAAATATGATTTCCATTATATGTTAATATGAGGATGATTTCAGCTTTGCGTGTTTCTATAAGGAAATGGGGAATAGAGCAGATAATTACCACTCAGGGAAAATAAAATGCAAACACATGGATACTGAAATTACCTAATTAAACCATAGGCAAAGCCAGTTCTAACTTACTTTGGGCAGCCTCTGCCAACTCGTTTGGCAACCACCATTTTACACATCATTAATGCCAAATTTGCTAATGCGGTGACATTGTGCAAAGCTCTTAAAGGGAGTCTGACAGCAAAAACTGATGTTCTCTGATTCCTGAGCTGGACAGTGATGGTGAGGTGGAGTAGGTTCATCTGCAGTGTCCTAGAGCTTTATCTAAGGTTTCTTACTGTTTTTACAGTGCAATTGTTTCCCTGTAAAACAGAAAAGAATGTAAATGTTTTGCAACAACCATCATGCCAGCTGCTCTCTAGCAATGTAACAAACAAGCAGATTCTGAAATAGAATACTTCCAACTAAATTGTTTTATGAATCTATATGACATCACTGGTTGATTATGGTGTACCAAATGCATGTTTTTGCACTGGAGGTGATTGGACAAGGTATCCTGACCATGTCTGATTACTTTCATCCCAAATTTGATGACCTGTAGAGATTGGGTCATCTATTACCTTTATGTTCCTGGACATTATTAGGCAAAAAAAGCTGGTTACATTGCAAGCTGTCCAATAGCTTGCGGTCAATAATACTTCTACGTAGATTACTACCTAAGTCGCACTTAAAAGTGGACCCTTACTCACTGTGTTAAGTGTTGCTAGGGTGGATAGGGCTTGAATGCTCTGTAAACATGGCTCCCTCAAGTGTTAACTACATTACCATATGGCTAGTCATTTGGCCACAGGATCTCTGTGTGGGGAGTTTAGATAGGCCGGGTAATATCACCAAAGGCCTAGGAATGTGGTCGTTCCAGCACAAAGGAAACTGAAGCAACATTTTTCTTCAGGCAAGGGGGACAATGCCAGTCCTTATTTCATTATTTATACTTTCTACAAGACTAGTAACTGCTTTATAATGACCATGAAGTGAAGAAAATGTAACTTGAATACCTCCCCTCTAGGTGCCTCTGTCTGCTTAATTCTTTGATTTGGCATTTAGGATGCCCTTGTGCACTGGTTTGCAAATGCTGACTAGATTCCCAATTTGCGAGCCTGGCTCATCTTCTCCGAGCTCTCTATACAAATCTGGTCAATATTGGGTTAACTGGGAATTAAGGGTTCCCCAATTGCTAAATCAAAGCACCGGCTTGACATATAGGTACCTAGAAATGAGCATCGTACCAGCGGCAGTTGAGGTTTTTTTTACATCGGAGTATAGGCTTGTAAAATGGAAAAACTGCTCTGGTTCATTTGTGATGGATTACAATTTCATGTTTAGTTTTCTAATTTGTATTGGGATTATAGTCCATCACAGGAGTGATCTTGGAGCGGTGACTACCTTACAAACACACACACAGGGACCATAGAGAAAAAAAATAGCCACCCTCCAGAATTAAGGTCAGTTTCAGCACCAATTCAGAGATGATTGGAGGATCTAAAGTGGAGTGATACACAAATCAGATACATTCTTGTTAGGGTGCTTGAATGCCTTTTTAAGATTTAACTCCTGAGTTATAATATATTTTAATTCTGCCTCTGAATTTTCCTCCATATGGCATAGCTGTTTACTGTGGTATGGCAATGTTCTGGGCAAAGCCACAATTATGCAGAAAGGGGCTTTTAAAAAAAATTGCATAAATCTCTGCAGAGAAATAACCTAGAACTATGCAGTGTATATACAGACTGCTAGATTAGAGGTCATTTCAGGGAACCTGTCGGAATGGCTACGATTACCCATTTCTTGGAAGTAGTGTTGTAGGCCAGTGTAAACCTGTGCTGCGCCTTAACACCAGCAAACTATAGATTTTTTGTGTGGCTTCCGGTATTGGGAGCTTTGGCTGTGCCACTTGTCAAGATCTTACCAAAGAAGGTCCACACACACAATTTGACACTTCCAGGCGTGACAGTCTTTTGAGTCTCCCACAGCTGTCACTTTTTCCTCTGGCTGACCTCCATCAATTATTCTCTAATAGGTGGAGGTCAGAGGGAGGAACTGGTGAGAGCAGCAGGGGACCCAGAAGTCTGTTTCCCTGCAGATTTATAAAACTGTCACAGCATTGGAGCAAAGTTCAGAAGTATGGGGAGAGGGAAAGAAAGTAATGTATATTTTTATTGGCTATCAATTGTATGGGGGCGTGTTCAAATTTAAAGAGCTTTTGGGTTCCAAAAGAAAAACTTTCCTTTTTAAGGAAGTTTAGTTTTCATGTTTTGTCCCTTTTTCTAAAAGCAGGCTTTTAACAAACAATGACTTTAGGTCCACTGCTTCCATAATAAAAGGACCTCCAATACCCGTTTGCTAGAGCAGCCTGCCTCTGGGTTCAGTTTGATGCTTCACCTCTGACATTTGTGCATCCCCACTGTGGCCAAGAGCAAGTTGTGTGGGGCACAGGAATCTAGTCAGTACCACTGCCTCGCATAGATTTTGCCCTTGGAGAAGCAGAGAAAAAATGGCTGAGTATTTCAGGGACCTTTTTTTAAGGCCTAAAGGTGATCGGGAGGGGTGGGGGGGTCTATGCTGACTGCTCAGGAAACTTTTACTGAGCTAGCCAGTGTGTTTTTCAGAGGTCAGAAATGGCAGCCTTTATGTCTAATGCAGGGGTCTCAAACCTCCGGCCCTCCAGCTGTGGTGGAACTACAAATCCCATGAGGCATTGCAAGATTCTCACAGCCACAGACATGACTCCCGAAGAGATGCATCATGAGATTTGTAGTTTCACCACAGCTGGAGGGCCGGAGGTTTGAGACCCCTGGTCTAATGACCTCAATACTTTGAATTACTGGCCCCATAAAAACAAAAAATGTACAGAACTGGATTTTGGAGTTCACGTGTACTTTCCTGATATGCATGCTTATTCTACGTCTGTGACTCTGTACTGAAGCCAGCATACTTTTTTTAGAAGGATGTCAATGGCAGCCTCTCCATATTTCTCTCAGTATAGTTTTTAATTAAAGTGAGTTAAAGTATTCAAGTACATTAATTTGTGTATCGGACACTGTCCTTCCTTCTGGAGGGTGGCTACTTTTGTTCCCCATGGTCCCTGTGTGTGTTGTAAAGTAGCCACCGCTCCAAGCTCGCTCCCATAATGGACTACAATCTCACGTTTTAGTCCATCGCGGGAGTGAGCTTTGAGCAGTGACTACTCTTCAACACACAGGGACCACGGAGAACAAGTGAAGCCACCCTCCAGAAGGAAGGAACGTATCAGCACCAATTTAGAGGTAATTTGAGGTTCTACAGCTGATGCACAAATAAGAAACTTTTGTTTAATAGTTATGGTCACTTAAAAACCTTTCTACAATCGGCATGTGTAACTCTAGCCATGTACCATGAACCCTTTCTGTTCCAGGCTCAATAACCAATGCCATGTATAAATCAACTACCTATAAACTGTTCTCAATAAACACCTGGGTCAGAACTGTGTGGGAAATAAAGAGAGAAAACAAGTTTACACCTAAAGAATAACTTGCTTGCTAATCAAATATGAAATGGTTGGTTCTAAATCTGTATAGAAAAAGTGAAATAAACCACATGAACAGGCCAATTTCCAGTGACCCAAGATCTAAAGCTGATGTGGTTTTTACAACAAATTAAACAGAAAAGGAACTCATGTCTATTCTAGTTGTAAGGGAAGGCGAAGCCTCTGGCACCCTGTGTTTTAAAGAGTGGAGGGAAGGAAGATTGTTGCCTACATCAATCCTATTCCAGCTTTCATTTAGAAAATGAAAGAAATTCCTAATTGGCTGCAAAGCCTCTGGGTTTTCCTTCCCTCCATCTTTTACACGGGAGGCCCCTTGTGATGTACATTCCTCAGTGGTTATTGAAAGAACTTTTAGCTGCGTCTCATCAGCTCATCACGGAGATTGTTGATCAACTTGTCTTGAAAGAAAAATGAAAACGTAAAATAACACTTCTGATGTAAAGGAATTGTGTGAATATGTAGAAAACATGACCCCCCCTCCCCCCTTTAGTGCATGTGTAGTAGATTCCTTCCCTTTTTAATGAAAGTGACCTAAGTCATCTTAAGGGAAGCCTGTACTGAGAGGATAACAAAGCCAACCACTGCAGATCTCTTAAGAATTAGTTGCTGACCTTGACCCAGTATGTGAGTTAGTAAGAACTCCGGATCTACATACATGTTCTGGGCGTGTAACTCAAAGTACTGACACCAATGGATTAGCATGACAGCCAAGTAACAAATATTTTCAGAAAGAGATCAATAATGACGGCCCTCATATTCTCTCAGTAAAGGTTTTCTTTAACCAGTATAGTGTAATAAGTGTTTATAGGTTTTTGGGTTTTTTTTTAATGTTAAAACAACGTTTTAGGCAGCGGTACCAGTCGGTAGATGAATCATAGGAGTTTTGGCACCAATGCTTATTAATTTTGGGTAGCACCATTGGGGTTGGGCTATGTTGCCCCAAGCAAGGACAAGACTAATAGTCTTATGTTCGATGGCTTCAGTTCACACCAACATGCTAAAAAATAGGATGTGTTGCATTTTTGTTCAGTGTGTTACAGCACAGGGTAAATGCATTAGTTTCAAAAGCCGAATGTCTGCATGTGCTATTGTGTGAGCTCTCTGATAGTGGATGTACAGATTTCTTTGCTTCTAGAAGTTTTAGCAGAACTCTTGCGTAATAAATATGTGGCTGATTTTGATCTCCTGCCACTAAGCGATTTATCCTGTTAACAGTCACTATATATAAGGGGGATTATCAACAATTTTGCTGGCTTAAAACTCCATGCTACGGTTTTTTGCTCATGTATATCCAACAAGAATTTAGCCTGTCTGTATGAAGATTGTTTGGGGTAGTTTGCGCTCTCAGCGCGTTTACATTATAAAGGCTTTTCCCCACATACCAGGAGATAATGAAAACGAAATTGGCTGTTTTTGAGCCTTTGCAATTTGGCAGTGAAACAAAATGTAACCTTGGTATGTTGTAGAGCAGCTGCAGTGTAACTGGGCTTGGCCACATTAAGCCTGGATGGGCCTTCCTCCCTCCTAAGAACTTGTGTGCAGATTCATGTTTCATAAGGGGAAACCTAAACCCTTCACTCAAAAGACCCTTTTTCATGCAGGTGGAATAAATGGATAGTTACCACTATGTAAAATTAGTGATCACAAGTGAGAATTGCTAAAATATACCCACAAAATGCTTATTTACATAGTTGTGTTCAGTAGTAGTATCCCAGATGGTGCGTTTTTGGGGGTTTTTTTTTACGCGTCTGTATAAGAAAATTGTCCTTTTTTTGCTTTCCACTAATTAATCCCCAAATTTGTAATCTTCATTGGGGCCAACGTATTGTGCTGGTTTCCATTTTGAAAATGCTAAATATTTTTGGTGGTGATCTAGTTGTGCATTTAACACAGATGTAAGGAACGGCTCCTCCAGTGACCTAATTGTTCACTGGTATATACATATTTTTTTGCATGGGACAAGTGTAAGACCAGAATTTTAATGTGGCATGCTGCTGAACCATGCATACTCTTGTAGGGTGTTTTTATCGAATTGGTGTATAGATGCTGTATCTAGTATGTGGCCACTACCTGCTGGCCACGACACAAGCCTCCCACCATTACCTGGTTCCTGTTCCATATAACCCAAAACTTTTTTTTTTTTTTTTTTTCAGTAAAATCAAAACTTTAATTTTCCCTAAATGTGAAAGTTTAATTTTGGAAAACTATTCAATAAAGTTTTTTTTGGTGAAGAATCTACTGGCTCTGATGTGGTTTTTTTTCTCTTGTCTCCTACACAGAATCATAACAAGGCTTGGTGACATGTAATAATCCAGTGGTCACTTGACAACTGTACGATACATTTTACAGCTATGGATTTTAAATTGGGAACTGCAGAGCACACACTAAAACCTTACACTTGGGCAAATGGTTACCTAGTTCAGCTCACATCTCTGAACTATGTTATATGTGGAAAGATTTGTAGTTCAGCCAGTGGTGTGATCCAAGCAGCATAGATAGTCTAATAACCACCTTGGTCTCTTACAGCTGAACCCCAGACCAACGGCTACATTGTGTTGAAATAAATGAGACCTGACTTTGTCTCTAAAGCATTTGAGCAATACGCCTCCAAACCCTCTGCCTACAATTAATTGGACAGTGAAGGAGAAGCTACAGACTATAGGTCATCACTCTACTCTGTCAGAATATTATTTGTCAACACGTGAATTTAGGACACCTGATTGGCCACAAGTGCTGACCCAATCCCCTGTGCTGCAAATTCATATTTATCATTTTGTGAGGTACACAGGAATTCTAAGAATGCTGGGTTATGCTGCTGCCTACAGGCGCAATGAACACTGGCAAAGGAAAGTAGTCGGCACAGGATAACCCTGCCCACAGCCATGATACCCTAGTTTTTGCTAGTGTCATCTGGAGAGTGGACATGTTATCTTCAGCTCTGCTGTTTGGAAGATTTCTATGATCCACAACTGCTGGTCGATTCATGCTGGATAATGAAAATCCTGGATGGTTTTTTGAAAGTACGAAGTGTAGGCTTTCACAGTTTTTTTTATCCTGGTGATCTCTCTGCAAAGGCCCTGAATTTCTGGGAGTTTCTTTGGTCATCTAAAGCTACTGGTGAATTCAGGACCGGATATGGAAACTTCGGACAACTCTTTATCTGGACATAGGACACAGGTTCCCAGTTCATTATCTATAACAGTGTTCCCTCTTCTTTAGGCCTGCAGTTGGCAGTGACTAGCAGTTGTTCCATTTCACACTGAACTCCACTATTCAGGTCAGGCTAGTATGTCTGTGGGTTCCTTACAGATTTGTCAGTCCAGAGCTGAGGAAGTTTCCACTGACCCTCCCCCAATGGATATGGCTCCGTCCCCAGCCCAATCACAGGACCAGTTACACTATAAATTAAAGCCTGCCTCCCAAAGCGACCATTCTCGTAACAAGTACTCAATGCGAAAGCCATGGGAGGGTCCTGTATGCTGCCATGTATTGGCGTCAGGAAAGGAAAATTACCGATAGGTAAGTATACAATTTTCCGTTTTCCTGACGCCAATCCATGGCAGCATACAATGGGATCTAACACACATCCAGGGAGGGTAATTCTGAGATATTTATTTATTTGTACCACTGGTAAACACATTCAGAAACAACTTCACCTTGGACAAGACTCCTGGATAGACCCTGTAATGGGACAGGAACATATACCAGGTTACTGCCTTCCAGAATAACTCTGGAGGTACATCACTACATTCTATCCGTAAGGATAACATCCTTCGGAAGAGCGAATCCAGAGTTTAATCTGTGGCTCCATCTGCTTGATCAGGCACAATGCATGTGACCTAGTGCACGCAGAGAGCTACTTTCTAAACGCACCAGAAAGATGAACAGACCAACCCGAAAAAAAAGGTAACCTCCATGTTCTTCCCCAGCATAGCAGCCACATTTCGGGCATGAACTGAAACAAAAAAACACTTGTCTGTGAAATGGTAGCAATAAGGTGGTTTGAAGGCTAAACTTGACTATCCAACACCCTCCTCCCCGAGGAGATTGCTGCAAGAAACTATTTTACACGTTACTGTCCATCCTGAGTACGCGTGATCTAGATTAAGTTGAGGAAGGAAGAACATATACAGCACTATCTGTAGATTCTAAGGGAAAGAGATTCTACTGAAGAGTGAATTCTTGTGCAAGTCCTTAAGAGCCGACTTATCAATTAATGAGCTACCCCTCGTGTCTCAGAGGATTAATGTATATAGAGGGTACTGATACCCAAGTACACATTGCTTGCCTGAAGAAAGTCCAATATATCTATCATGGCAAGGTGAAGAGAGACAAAACCTATTAAGCTGGCAAAGTCTATGAAATTATTCCACACTAGAATATATGTGATATTTAGTAGGTGCTCTAGTATTCAAAAAACACTCATTGACAGGAGATGAGTAATCCAGGAAAGGCAGACTCTACTTCCAACCTCCAAGTCGCTTAAAGGAGAACTATGAGATGAGTGATTTCCACTCACCTCATAGTTCTAAGCCGACCTGTGACAATGAGACTCACAGGCCAGCGCAGTAGATCGGGAGGTGAGGGAACACATACCGGGTTCCCTCACCTCTCGATCCTGTCACGGCTCTCTGCCGTGACAGGGGGAGGGGCTGGATTCCTCTCTCCCCGCTCCGATCTGCCAGCGCTGACTGGCGGAACGGACGGGGAGGGGGCGGGTACAGCTGGCTCTGCCTCTAGATAGGCAGAGCCAGCTGTAACTCACGCAGCTGGGCGGATCCCGTCTTCCAAGTCGGGATCCGCTCCAGGTGCGGCGTCTCAGCTGTAGCTCGCGGTATACTGAGCTTAGGGTAACGGGAGGACGCTAGTTTGTGTCCTCCCGTTACCCTAAGGAGAACTATGGGGAAAAACACTGACCCCATAGTTCTCCTTTACGGTATTTTCGGATGTAGCATCCAGTGTAGAAGCTCTGAATATAAAGGATGACTAGAAGGGTCAGAGTCTACAAGAGAGGGAACCCTAACCGGATAATTGTGGGTACCATCTAGGAACCCAAATCCATTTTTGGACTGAAGGAAGCATATGCATTAAAATATCCATTGCTCTCTCCCTTAGAATGTTTTCTTGACAAGGAGTGTCTGTACTCTTAGGGATTACCATCAGGATGAGATCTGGATAACCCACTTGCTGCTGATCCACAGGAAACTTCTGTATAAGAAAACATTAATTGTCGTCCAGGGCTTCTTGGCTTACAGTGTCTAGTGGAACTTTAGAATGGCAAGTAAGACATTTGATGAAGGACAGGTCCACAGGAATGTGAACACACCTCTGCCAGGCACAGTATCCCATAGTCATTTTATGGCTTAAGTGATGCAATATAGTGATTCCATGTGCAATATTTGGATCCTGATCCATTTGTTTAAAGTGTTCAAACCAAGACCAGTCTTAAGTCTCCTGGTTGTCCCACTAGGACAATTAGAGGATACAAGCTCGATATCTTTTGGATAGGAAAAGATTACGAGACACTATTTGGATATGTGTACATATAACCCAGCTTTGCTTGCACCAAGGGACCTGATGGTAATGAATTGACTGAAACATGAGAAGAAAAACCTGACCATGTCCATCTTGAACTCTTAACAGGACCCATGAGCATATACTCTGAACAGTATATGCTCAAACTTTTGTAAGCTCCCACAACCCGAGACCTACTGGTCAAGTTGGTCAGAAGTGTTGGAAATGCAACAGCATATACTAATGTACTGATATGTCTTTTGAGCTGTAGAGGGCGCTGTATTGGAATGCTGGTCCCTGTGTGATACACACGAAGTCCCTTTTCTTCACAATGTTATATCCATTCATGTAATGGCCTAAGCAAGTAAAACTTAATTCAGCATTCCTCAAGATCTCAGTGTTTCATCTGGACACACAACCAACAAGAGGGACCCTCAAAAAAATGTTTTGTTCTTTGAGGGAGGGAGTAATCTTGTTTTGTTTAAAAGAAGAAAGGAGGATTGTGAATTCTTCCGTCCCCTGTGACATTAGATATTGGTGTGTGTGGTGAGATGTGTACCAACTGCAGTCCAGGATGAGCAATGCAGCATATCCATAGCAGCCTCACTATGAAATCACTGCCGATGTCAATTCACTCAGAAACTACCATGCTCCTGAGACCTTAGTGCCAGCCAAAAGGTCCACTTGCGTTCTTACGCCAAGTATGGACTGCCCTGGCAAGTAAGTGCCCTTACTGGTCTATGGGTGCGCCAGGGCAAAACTCTATAGCTGACCCGCCATAGTGTTAGAGGGGAACTTGTGAATGTAGCTGCTTGACTGGGCTAGTGACATTTCATGAAGTATATCACTCTGTTTAAGGCTTCAGACCTGCACCTTTCTGCCTCTTTATTCTCTGTTGCCCCTGCAGGGGAAACCCGGCACATCATCCTGCCAGGTGATTGCAGGCCAAGCGCTGCTTAAAGGTTGTACAATCCTTGTGATCCAATCCGCTAGCTGGATTCTTATAGCAGGATCTTGCATGTGTAGCAGCTTTATCACAGCTTGAAGAGGACCTTTCATCCCAAATTAAGCAGCTTCCTCTGTCTTTGGGGAGCAGTACTGGTGATAATCCAGAAGTTCACTCTGAGAAGCAGTGATGGCAAAGGGCTGGAGAGAGTTACAATCCATTAACCCCTGCATATGCACTCTGGGGAACAGTGCTGTCAATAGGCCTGAAAAGATTTACAAGTCATTATGCCCATGCATTGCGCACTCTTTTTTATTTTTATCTTCATACATACCTGACCCTCACCTTATAGAATGTAGCTGGTCTCTTGGGGAAGGAGGTTATGCCATTTGGTAATTAAACACATGATCCAACCTTTGCTATCACAGAGAAACTGAAGAGAATGATGTGATTAAACAGCACCTGTCAGAACCTGCTAGAAACTAACAACCATGCTTAAAACCTGGAAGCCAGATACTCATGTGCTCAGGGTTATAGCACAACAGGCTCTTGTCACTAACACAATGCTGGGGAACCACAGGTGACAGAAAAATACTCACATGAAAGGCACCCAAGAGTCAAGGCACAAGATTGAAGCCGACAGAGTTAGCAAACAACACATTTCTGTAAGATCCAGTTTAAAGGTTTAGCAGCAGAGCTACAAGTGGCAGCAGCCTGCGCTCAGCAAGCACCTGCAGGGTAAAGCACCACAAGCAACTAAGCAAGCTAATGGATATTTCAGGTAAATACCTGCAAGATTCAGCTAAGGCATTAGCAGCTCCACAGAATCACATATGTAAGGTTTAAGCATACATGGAAAACTGAATGGATCTACAGACATAAAAATATTCAGAAAGATTTAGCCAGAGCAAAGCAGTACTGCAAGGCCATAGGAAATAGCAGCACATGTATTACTGAAACAAACTCATTGAAAGAAAATGGAGTGGATCCTACTAGTCATCTAGTCCATGCATGTGATCATCTCAGTACAACCATAGCTTCTAATGATGCAGCTGAGTCACGGTTCTTCTCTGGAGTCACAAGAGCAGGAGGCTAAGCAGGTGTTCAACCCGCCGCCATGATGGAGGAAGCATCCGAACATGAAGAGACCCCCAAGAGACCATTTCCTGCACCCCAACTCCAAGGCTATGGGGGAGGCTTCCCTTATAAGATTGCATTTAGCCATCTGAACAAAAGGAACTTCGCAGCAGGAGAGGCTGAACCTTTGCGGCAGGCCAGAAGAAACCGGCAAGGTGAGGGCAAAAACTCCCAACATATCCTTAGTATAACCGGCTTGAGCAGTGAGGACAGAAAAAAGAATAGTGGCCTTGGGAGGCGGGCTTTAATTTATAGTATAACTGGTCCTGTGATTGGGCTGGGGGCGGAGCCATACCCATTGTATGCTGCCATGGATTGACGTCAGGAAAAACTGTTACTGGTTTTCC
Organism: Nanorana parkeri; assembly: GCF_000935625.1. Taxonomy (NCBI): domain Eukaryota; kingdom Metazoa; phylum Chordata; class Amphibia; order Anura; family Dicroglossidae; genus Nanorana; species Nanorana parkeri. Next base: position 937,761 of record NW_017306404.1, on the reverse strand, counting down.
CTCCTCCTCCCTGGCTACTGATGACGTAGTTTTCACTCCGTAAGGAATTGCATCGCTCGTCAAAGTTATACAGCAACCAGACATTGATGATGCTTATCTAGGTGCCTGGGTGTGCACACTTTCCTTTTATTAAGGAACATAGCACATAGATTCGGCTCCCAAATACAATACACCTAATGTATGCTTCTTATAAACACTATGCCATATGATTGATGCAGTAGCTGGGCTGTGACAGATTTACTATGTGGAAGAATCGATGGGAGTAGCTATCTGGTATTGTAAACTGTAATGCAGCTTGATACTGTTGCTGCTATCTCATAGTTCAGTGAACATGTGACAAGCGGCTCCTTTTTGCATTCATGCTTAAAGTGAACCCTACCTAGTTCCACCTGCAAAAAGTCACACACACAAGCTCATAGTCTCCTGCGGTTATTAAGCTGCTGTAGATTTGTATATGTCATCCCTCCTACTGTTGTATACTATTTGTGGAGTTTAGATTTGAAGTCTCTCCTGGTCAAAGTGTTCCCCTGCAGCACCACATGCCCTGACAGACGTTAAGCGCTCTCCCCGTCACTCTAACCAGTAGGTATCCACTTTGTCTACAGCCACTACAGTGGATTGCAAATATCTTCCCCCTTCTTTGTAGGTATGCACCAATACCGCTTTTTCCGTGAGTACAGATATATTTTTTTTTTCCCGGTGCTCGCTGATACCAATAGTCCCATTAAGGAATGTAATGACTGTCTGCCCGGCTTCCTGATTAGCCTGCTCCATGCTCCCTCATCACTAGGTGATGAGAAAGCTGGTTTTTATATATCGCCAACAGTTTGCGCAGCGCTTTACAATATAAAGAAGACATTACAATCACAATTCAAGACAAGACGGTAAGGAGGGCCCTGCCCCTGAGGGATTACAATCTAATAGGGAGGGACAAGTAATACATGAGGAGGTAGCTGTGTGGGGATGAATTGTTGGAGAACATGATCGTTCAGTGGTTAGTTTGAGCCGGGATAGGATTCCCTGAAGAGATGAGTCTTAAGGGATCACCTAAAGGCATTCAGAGTGGGAGATAGACAGACAGGTTGGGGTAAAGAGTTCCAGAGGATGGGAGAGACTCTAGAGAAGTCCTGGAGGCGAGCATGGTAGAAGTTGACGAGGGAGCGGGAAAGCAGAAGGTCTTCTGAAGAGCAGAGGGGACGGTAAGGGTGATACTTTGAGACAAAGTTTCAGATTTAGCCGGGGTCAGAGTTGTGGATGGCTTTGTAAGTGGTTGTTAATATTTTGAATTTATCCTTTGGGCTATTGGAAGCCATTATTATTTATTACAAGCCGTCCGGCTTCCCGGCCAATCGGGAAGCCAGGGGGCATGTAATGACTTCCTGATACCGGAAGTTCTCGTACTCTCCCAAATACTTGGTATCAGTACTGATACTAGTATTGGTGCATCCCTACTCCTTGGCATTCTTCCTATTTTGTTGCATTACCACCTGGAATTAAAATGGATTTTGGGGGGTTTTGTATCATTTCATTTACACAACACTACGACCTTGAAGATGGAAAATGTGTTTTGTATTGATACCAACAAGGAATAGTAATTTACAGCTTCAAGTCTCTTGGGGTAAGTTTGGCACATCTAGCCATTGGGACTTTTTCCCATCCTGCCAAGAGGCAAAACTGCTCCTGCTCCATCAAGTTGGATGTGCTTTGCTAGTGTATAGCAATCTTTAAGTCGTACCACAGATTCTCAATTGGATTGAGGTCTGGGCTTTGACTAGGCCATTCTAAAACATTTAAATGTTTCCCCTTCAACCACTTAGGTTTTGCTTTACCACTATACGTTAGATCATTGTCCTGCTGAAAGGTGAACCTCCATCCCAGTCTCAAATCTCTGGCAGACTGAAACCGCTTTCCCTCAAGAATTTCCCTGCATTTAGCACCATTCATCATTCCTTCCAGTTTGCCAGTCCCTGCCCATGAAAAACATCCCCAGAGCAAGATTCTGCCACCGCCATGCTTCACTGTGGGGATGGTGTTCTTGGGGTGATGAGAGGTTTTGGGTTTGTGCCAGACATAGCATTTTCCTTTAAGGCCAAAAAGCTCAATTTTAGTTTTGTCTGACCAGTGTATGCGTCAACCATTGCATTCACAGCTGATGCCGGCGTCTGTGTGACTCTGATCGAGGACTGTGAAAGTTCGTTTAGAATCCTTGTACAGATGGCTTCTCATTCCCAGATTCTGTTGACAAGCTTTTATGCTGCTGCACTTGAGTAGCCTGTGTTGTTTTTAGCTAATTGACATTAATAAATCACTACTGGACTCTCTGGTTCAGTTTAGGATCCCTCTGTGAATCTGTTATTAGATCTGGACTCTCTGAAATAAAATTAATCACACTGATATAGGTCTGTGGCTATTAAAGAACAATTCTAGGTAAACATTTTTCTTAACCCTTGCATTGGGGGACAACCCCCTCCCCTGCAGTGGAGGGAGAGCGAGGCAGAAGGGACTGGTCTATGAGCAAGCCACTCTGTTCTGTGTGACTCTGATCGAGGACTGTGAAAGTTCGTTTAGAATCCTTGTACAGATGGCTTCTCATTCCCAGATTCTGTTGACAAGCTTTTATGCTGCTGCACTTGAGTAGCCTGTGTTGTTTTTAGCTAATTGACATTAATAAATCACTACTGGACTCTCTGGTTCAGTTTAGGATCCCTCTGTGAATCTGTTATTAGATCTGGACTCTCTGAAATAAAATTAATCACACTGATATAGGTCTGTGGCTATTAAAGAACAATTCTAGGTAAACATTTTTCTTAACCCTTGCATTGGGGGACAACCCCCTCCCCTGCAGTGGAGGGAGAGCGAGGCAGAAGGGACTGGTCTATGAGCAAGCCACTCTGAGGATCTTTTTTTTTTTTTTATTTTTTATACCTAGACATAATGGAGCACTTAATCCTTGCAGTGTGAGGGTAGCACCACTGCAAGGTTTACTACATTTTTACCCAGAGCTCTGCTTTAAGCCCATTTTTTTTTCTCTCCTTTTATTGTGGCAATCTGATTTACTTTTCACATTAGTCGTATTGACAGCTCCTGCTTGTGATTGGACAAATGGCTGTACTTTTTAATTTCAGCTGTGCCAGTCTGCTAAAGCGTCCCGGTTTTGTATTGCATGATTCTCCCATCAGTATTCATGCATGGGCACCCTGGTTATGGGGCTGGGCTGTGAACATCTTGTGTCAGATGCGTTTGCTCTGCATGGACTTTGAGGGGCAATGTCTCTTCCGATCATTTCTAGATTCTATTTATTTACGCTGTTACTGACGGCAAGAGAACCTATTTTCCTCATTGGAGGAAGCCTAAGAAAAGACTGATACGCCTTCTCAAACATATAAAAAAAGTTAAAGATAATGGTGCTTTTTTGGTTTCAGAAAAACACCACTCATGGCCATTTCACATGAATATAAAAAGACATCTTTATTGATACATAAGATAAAATCCGCCTTCCGCATAATGGTGATATCTGAAATAACTACCCCTTGGTTAGATACCGACAGTATAGATATTTTAAGATTATCCAAAAGACGTTGACATAGTCCAGAAAATACAGGAGTTGTCATGAAATCACGGAGTTATTAACCCTCAACGCGTTTTCATACCAAGTAGGGGCTTCCACAGAAGGTAAGGATGCTCTATGTAGATAGAATACACAGATGTATACATGAGGAACTGTAACAATAAGCAAATAAACATAACCAATACGTTCAATATACAAAACCTCATATTAGATCATTTACATACCAATACCTATTAATCTTGCCTGCTCATATAGCCATAATTCTGAAGGGAGGACAGGCAGCAGTATCAAAAATCGCTCTAAACTGCAGCAGCTGACTAACCTCTGAAGAGACCGATCCAAAGGCGAGAGCTGCAAGGTCAAACAATATTGCTTGCTATAATATATCCATAGCAGCAAATATAGAGTTTATTTTTCCCGAACATCCAAAATAGTTGGACAAAAAAGAACTTCTGGGTCAAAAAATCTGATCTCTGAGTAGAGAGATCCAATTTTCAGTGGCTGACAAGTAGCATGGCAAAAAAAAAAACCTACTTTCTTGGGTGCAAACCGCGTTGAGGGTCAATAACTCCTCGTGATCCCATGACTTCATGACAACTCCTGTAATTTATGGACTATACCAACATCTTTTGGATAATCTTCAAATATCTATACTGTCTGTATCTAACCAAAGGGGTAGTTATTTAGGATGCCAGCATTATGAGGAAGGAGGATTTTATCTTGTCTTTTTACCATGTGATTTTATCTTGTGTATCGATAAAGATGTATTTTTATATTCATGTAAAATGGCCATGAGTGCTTTCTGATACCCCATTATCTTTTCAATTTTTGGTATCTTTAACCTTTGGAGTGTAGTATCTTAGTCTTACAAGCATGCCCTGATGTATTATTACCTTTCTGTTAAACATTTCTTTTTGTTTCTCCGCTAGCTTGCTGAGACCCTCCAACCCAATTCCCGGTCTGCCTTCTAGGTCTTGCGCTCAACGTCTGCGAAATCCGCAGAAAAGCATTCCTTTGCATGCAGTTGAGCCCCCAATTCCCTGTGTAGGGGGTCACTTGGACAACTTGCATGCCTGACACTGCAGGAAGTGATATCCTATGGCTGCAATCTGGAATCCTGCTCCCTCCTATTTCCCACCTCCATTCATTCTGTGCCATCCCACAGATTGGCTTTTTTTTTTCTTTTCTTCCCATCAAGCTCTCTCAGGTCTTCTGGATCAAGGTGGTGGTGTACCAATTCCTGTGGCTGTGGCATTCCCTTAATCTTGGATCTCTAGTTCTGAACGTCTTCATTTGCATACATACATTTTGCATGGAATCCATCATATCTATCATTGTCTCTCTTCTTCAGGGAGATGCTCTGACTTCTGTAGACATCAGGGACGTTTACCTGCATATCCACATCTTTCCAGCACACCTATATATCCTACATTTTTCTGTGGGGCCCTTACACTACTGGTTCATGGTCCTGACTTTTATCTCTTGTCTGCAACTGGAGTATTCACCAAAGTAGTAGTCCTTCTATTAGACCTACTGTGCTCTCAAGGAACCCCCATTGTGGGATACTTAAAACAACCTTCTATTGAGGGAACTGTAGGCATGGCCCTTTGTTGGACAAGGTAACCTTGACTTTTCAGATGTTACAGCAGTTTGGGTGGATCCTAAACTTTCAGAAATCATAGCTGGAAATAAATAATTTGGAGTATCTAAGTCTAGTTCTGGACACATCTCATTCAGACTTTCTTCCACCTGAGAAACTCCAAACATTCTGATCTCAGATTTCAGTTTCCTAGTCTGGGAGCCGCATCACTTTCTGATTTTTACTTCGTGTTCTGAGCTTGATGGTAGCCTCCTGTGTCCGTTCCATTTGCCCAGACCTCTGCTATGCTGTGTACTGCCATCATGGGACAAGTCAATCAGGTTCCTTCATTCCCATATTCTCGAAGATCCCTGCAAAGAGTTTCAGCCTTTCAGGTTGGGGTGTTTGTCAGAGTCCTGTCTCTTGATCAACACTCTGGAACTTTGGTTTCGATTTGGCTGTCTCTGCAGCATTAGATCATACTGTTGGAAGGTCATCCAATCTGGATTCAGTTGGACGACAATACAGCAGCGGCATACATCAACGATCAGGGAGAAGTCAAATGCCTTACTGTGGCAAGACAGGTTTCAGATCCTGTCCTGAGCAGACTTTTAAGTTCCAGCTTTTTCCACCAATTAGCAAGCAGACTTCCTCAGCCACAAGCATCTGGATCTGTGGGAGTGGTTCCTATGCCAGGAGGTGTTCCAGGTCCTGTGTTGCAGGTGGAGGACACTGAATGGTGGACCTACTAGCATCCATGTTTAACAACAAAATGGTTAGGTTTGTCTCCAGGTACTGGCATACTCTAGCAGAAGCAGTGGGTGCCCCGCTAACTCTGTGGGACCAGTATACCCTGATCTATACTTTTCATCCCCAGTATTTTCTGCATCTGTTTTGCAGGATCAAGAGTGCATTTTGGCGATCCTCATTGCTCTGGACTGGCCCAGGAGGATGTATCTCTCTCATCCCTCTTTCTGGCTTCAGTTCACCAAAAGGAAATTTCCCTCTATTGCCTGGATGTGGTTAGGGCAGTGATGGTCTATCCCTCAGCCTCTGCTTTTTCAGAAGGTCTGATTCCTTTTGTATTCTGGATGGACCCAGTAAGGGTACGCCAGCTTTTATGGTCACCATCTCTAGCTGACTCAGACAGACCTTCTTCCAAACCTATGGTCTTAATGATCAGGTTCTATAAAGGCACACTCTACTAGATCTGTGAGTGCTTCTTGCCCATTTCAACATATTCAGGCCTCAGCTGATGCTACCTTTGAACATTAGGTCCCTAATGCAGCTCTTTGAGCTGTAGGCAGTTCCCACTTTCCTGCTGTCTTTTCTTGGACCTTTTAACCTTTCTTGCTATGTTGCCCACCCCACTGTTGGACAGTCTAGGAATTCCTGTGTCCCTCAATGGATGATATAGAAAACACAATTTTTGTACTCGCATAAAAATCCTTTTCTTGGAGACCATTCAAAGGCACAGGTCCCTCCCCTCAGTGTTTCTTTCATGCTCTCAGTACTACTTTGTTACAAAACTGAGGTATGATAGTTGTGGGCAGGGTTATCCTGTACTGACTTGTTTTTGTGGCCAGTGTCCATTTCTCCTGTAGGCAGCAGTATAACCTGACAGTCTAAGAATTCCTGTGTCCCTCAATGGACTCCAAGAAAATGTGTTTATGGTGAGTATAAAAATCCTATTATTTACACTAGTTGCATTTAAAACACATTTAATTTTTGGTATCTTTAACTTTTGGAGTGTAGTATCTTAGTCTTACAAGCATGCCCTGATGTATTATTACCTTTCTGTTGAACATTTTCTTTTTGTTTCTCCTTAGTCCAAAATCTTGAGTGGTGCTCCAGGGTTCTATCCTGGGACCAATCCCTTTATCTTTTTTTTATTAAATGATATAGAGGTTTTAAAGTCACTCAATCTCTGTGTTTGCTGATACCAAGTTTTGTAGGACAATAACTTCACAAAAGGATATAGAATCCCTACAACACAGGGACGTGCAGTCAGGTGAGGCAGACCCTCACCTAGTACTATGGAGGAAAAAGCTGTCGGCTTCAAATCTGAAGCTGACAGCTTTTTCTCCATTCAGATCGGCTTGTAACAGGTTACAGAGCAGGGAAAGCCTTCCCGCTGTGTATCCTGTCATGGACGGAGCGCTGCCTGTTAATTACAGGCGGCGCTGCATCCGGCTTTTGACAGCTAAGTTAGGTTACACAGCAGCGGCCTTCCCCACTGCCTGTGTAACCTAACTTAGTGAGGCAAGAGCTGCAACAGCCTGTACTTGCTGTTTAGAGGCTTGAGCTCTGTGGATGGCTTGTACCAATGGCAAAGTGTTTTTCGTCACGTGTTTTTCTTCTCACTGAAACGCATGCAAATCAAAATCCTGTGTATTCCTATGGGAGCCTTTCACGCAAACGTGCTGAATCGTGTGTGAAAATAAGCCCGTTGTTTAAAATAGTCCTTGCGCTTCTTTTGTGGCGTTTATCAGCTTGTTTTGCTTCATAGACTTAAATGGAAACGTGCTGATTAGCGTGTTTTTTGCGCTTTTGCGTGCTTTTTTTTTTAGCGTTTTTGCAGCCGAGACTGCTTTTTAATTGGACAACTGAAAATACGCCTTAAAACGATTTTGCATATGAACAGAAAACGCACTGAAACACACATACAAAACGCGTCCTTGGTGTAAATTGGGGTCTTTGGGAAACATACCTAAGCTGCAGATCATGCCTTATATATCACAGTGCGGAGGTTCTGACATAGTGCAGTATGTGCTGGACAGGAGTGCAGAGTATCTGACATGGTGCGCTTCGTTAGGAGAGTAGAGTGAAGGTTCTGACATGGGGCAGTATTTAGAGGTGAGGAATGCAGAGGGTCTGACAAGGGGGCAGTATGTGCAGGAGAGAAGGTACATTTTTATGGAGACATGGGTGATCTATTAGAAATCATGTGGCCCAAATTGCATGGCATAGTATGCCCTTTGTATAGTTGTGCAGTCTCAATGCACATAGGTCAGTCTCCAGCCATGGCATGGACCCCAGCAGAAAGGATGCTCGAGTCTCCTGGTCCTGCTCCCGGTCATAGCACAGCATGCACCCCTATGACAATCGGATACAGATTAGGAATGCCTTTTGTGTTTCTCATGTGACAGTTCAATCATATGCAATGCTGCTTTTGTGAATTGCTCATTTAGGTTTTGTAGCAGTTAATTATGTTTACGCTACAGTAGTAACTGTCATATATGGCATTTTTTTGTAATGATGCATTAGCTTCCCGCATAAATGGTTTTGTATAGTGATGTTTTTTTTTATGTATAATAAAGTATATTAAGCAAATTAAGAATTTGTGACAAAAACCACGTCCTACAAATGTCCAATGATAGTGTCATGATTGAATACAAAACGCGTCCTTGGTGTAAATTGGGGTCTTTTGAGTTGTTGGAGCGGATATAAACTTCAGTCTGACATCTATTGGTAGCAGGGGGCTGGATATGAGAGCCACCCATTTATCCCATTTGCCAATTGTAACCAATCTAGCAGGTGTAAAAAAAATCTGTATGAATAAACTGCAGTTGTATGAGTTTCTTTTGTAGATCTAACCATGAAAAATAGGAATTAGAGAATTCTTCCCAATCCTGTTCAGTTATGTCAGAGTATCCCTACTCTATTGTTTATGGATACAGGACAACATTGTGACGGACTCCAGTACTCAGGATGAGTATCTCCGCCGCTGTATTCTTCCTTGCTGAGGACATGCTGCAACCAAGTGATCTTTAGCTCCCAGTTTCTCCAGTCACTAGTGGAAACCAAGTGTAGGGTGAAACAAACTCTGATTTATTGAGCAACGGTGCAACCTTTTATACACAAAGTGACCAGATAAGATTGTAATCCTGTCACATCCACCCTGCCCTACCCAGACATTCTGACTGCTAAAGAGCTCCAGACAGACATAGCCGGAGTCTGGCCAGATGCAGGAGAATGTCATTGTCCTGAGGTCCTTGGAGTACAAAAGGGAAATGAATTGTGTGCGCTTTATACCCTGCAATCGTTGTTGAACTTGCACTACATCCCTGAGGTTGCATATCTCTAAAATACCAAGTGCCAGATATCCCCAATTCTTGCTTAAGTGTATGAAAGGATTTAAATGAACCTTAAGAGTACAATTGTACACTATATTGCCAAAAGTATTGGAATGCCTGCCTCTGCCTTTACAAGCTGGGGTCATAAACTGGGCATGTGTTTCATAAATTTGAGTATAGAAGTGCAAAAACGCCTCCATGACACTATCATTGGGCATTTGTAGGACGTGGTTTTTGTCACAAATTCTAGGTACAGCAAAGGGCACTTGTATTGGTGTGGTCAAAAAGGTGAGATGTCCAATTTTAGCACCAGATTCCAAAATATGCATACCTGGTATAAGAGTCACTCTTTGTTTCTTTCTGCTAGGGCTATATCATATGATCCCTGGTTCCATGTCTGAAAGCTTTATGTTGTGTAGAAGTTCTTTCTGCCATTAAGAATGCCTGTCCTAATTCATGCATTTTGTTCATATTAGCTTTCTTCAGTGCACATACTGCAGACATATTAGAGCCCCTCATTGTGGCCTTAAAGGCCTCCCATCTAATAATATATTTATACTGTATGGTTCTCATTTGTGGACCAAAAACTGTCTATATCAGATGCACATGGGTATTCTAGCATTATGTCACTTACCAAGTAAAGGCCCATTTCTCCAGGGTGCGTGACCTATCAGTGTCACACTACATGTGAGTTCTACCAGGGAGTGATCTGCAACCGCACTTGACAAATAAGTTGAGAGATCCTGGTAATGGGGAAATTAATTTTATATACAGGTATAGATACCTGCTTTCACCATTAACCAGTGGGCTCAAATTATCATGCAATATCGCGATATTAGAGACCAACACACAGACACCGAGGGTATCCTGTAGCTACTCTGGTTTATGAAGGAGGTATATAAACACTTATAGTAAAATATACGTAGTTAATACAGCTCTTGATCATTGGTCAAATTCAGATGGCAGTTATGACTCTGTAGGGACTTTCTGGCAATTTTGGTCACATCAGATGTCTAAAGATCTAGCACGGTGCCTTATGTCATAAGGTTGTTTGACGCTGCCTGGAAACACTACACGTTTCAACACCATCATGTCTCAAATCCGAATTACAAAAGTATAAAAAGAAATATGCCAAAGTTTAAAGTGACAGTTAAGGCTATAGTCATCGTCCCCCCCGTGCTAAAGTAAGGACTTACCTTAAATGATGCTGTGACTGACTGCACCGTCACTGTGCTAGTGGGAGGGGGCTGCAGGCTGGCCTCTTACCCACCGATTATGGCCCAGCAAGAGAACAGGAGATTTTGGGGCTAAATGTACATTTTATATGCAGACAGTGACTGTTGCCCTCTTGGAAATATATGTTTTAAAATGGTGGAGGACAAGGACTTGGCCACATGGTTTGTCTATTCAAAATGGAGACTTAATTAAGTGAAGTCAGTTGTATATAAGTTGCATAGCTTCTCCCCCCCTCACCTGTTATTTGATGCTCACCCTATTGTACTGTGTGACTGTGTATGTAAATGTCTGATTCACTGTGTAATCTGTTATCTGTGTTTGTCATGCGGGGGAGGGGGTTGTATCCCTCCCAGTGTCTCTTAAGTGAATGTCCTGTGTTTAATAAAGGAGTTGCTCTTTCTATGTTGAACCTTCAACATGAGTTTTGCCTCGTGATTGGGGGTTAGGGGTTAGGGGCTGGTTACTGCGAATCTGCTGGCTCTTAATCCGATCTTCTCTCCTGTAGTTTTTAGCTGTCCCTCCAGCGCTGGTGCGGGTCTCCGATCCAGCGCTGACTCCTCTGTCCTTCCTCTTCTCTTTTGTCCCACGGAGTCTGTGCGGGTGCACGCTGCTCCATAGACTTACCTTGTGTCTCTCCTCGTCTCCCGGAGGAACATCTGAAGTGCGCATGCCCCCGCCCCAAGATCTTTTGCGGCCGCCTGAGAAGTTTTCAGATGTTCGGACAGGAGCGCGCGGCGGAGACACAGGTAAGTTTTAACCCTTTGAAAATGTTTTTTTGTTTGTTTTTTTAATCGTTTTGCATATATCTACTGCTTTCTAGCAGTAGATATATGCAAAACCGCTGAGGGTGTAATAACCCTTTAAGTGTATATGTATAGATTTATTTCAAAGCCTCATATTCTATGTATTAAAGCCATTTTGAATCACAGATGCGATTTTGAGTAAATTCTTCTCCATCACTGGGAAGCAGCTCTAATGTAATTATAATATCCTGACTGGAGAGCATTTTATAGAAGTCAGATTGACACAAATACTCACCACACAGGATATTTTCAATGTCATACATCTATAGGATGATATCCCTGTGTCCGATCACGCAAGGTTGAAGAGTACATGCATGCACACCCAAATCTGTGTGTGGAGGTCTAACGCTGTTCCAAACATTGAAATACCAGAATAACATAACAGCCATAGGGATCTATCTTCACCTTCATAATGTCCACATGCATTGTTTTAGATTGAGGCACTTTTTGGAAAAGGAAGAGTAAGTTTTGTGAAAGGCATGAGTTATTTTGAGGTCCATCACCTTTGAATCCACTAAATGTCTTATGATTCCTTTTATATGGTCAAATACCAATGGTTTCTCATTTTATTTAATTTTTATAGGAGGAGGATCAAATAAGTATCTTACCCGATATCCAAGACAAGGAGAGTAATAGATGTAGCCAATACTGGCAAGCAATGTAGTTAAGGTCTGAATTTGATGGTGAGATAAGGTGGGCCCAAAGCAAACAACTTCAGAATTGCACAGAACAGTGTACACAATACAGTAACATCAACATGACAATTTCCCAACTCAATTTACAAATAAACATTTCCAAAAACAAAATCAATGACCAATATAGCTGCCCTTCTTTTCAATAACAGTCATAAGCCTTCCATCCATGGAGTCTGTAAGTTTCTTTATCTGGTGACGATCAACTTTTTGTGCAGCAGCAACCACAGCCTCCCAGACACTGTTCAGAGTCCTATACACACTTATATATGCGAAAAGTCCAAAAACCAAAAGTGTAGTTAATGAATATCTGCAGAAATCTTCTTTCTAATATGCGTATTTTAAAACCTCCACCTGAGAGAAAGCTCTTCTGGAGTGTTGCTTACCTTATACTGAGACCTGAGATCCGGCTTTGTTTTCAACAGTCTCCTCCACAGTAGAGAGACCCCAGTAATTCAAGATGAATTTGGAATGCAGACAGCAAATGAGGAATGGAATTCTCATACAGAAGGGATACCTTATGAAGCCCCTCCTAAAAAGAGGGAACCTAAACCATCAGACCCACCCCCTATGAGACATCATTTTGAGGGTTGGAATAGAAACAGAAATATGATACGTACGGGCTTAAGGATACTCCGACAGAGGGGATTTTAGAGGAACCCGGAATAGACCTTGGGGCAACTGGACCTCATGATACCATGTGGGCTTGAGTTTTGCCCCATTGGAATATGAAGAAGCAGGGAGGGAAGCAGATTTTTTAGGGAGAGGTCCACACATGCAATGGGATTGGAAAAGGAGGTATCTGGAGCCAGGTAAATTCAATAACACAAGAGGAAGAGGGGATGTAGATCTGGAAAACAACACAAAAAAGGGAAGAAGATACAAGGGGAAGGCATCATCAATTTAAGTTCTACTACCCTCAGTAAGGATGAATTGATGGTTTGAAATACACCCCTAGTAAGCTAGTGATCAAATTTGATACATATATTTTGAATTATAAGTATGTAACTTTACTCGTAAGTTGTGTCTGAAAAGATATTTTCTATCCAATCCCACTCAGCCTAGAAAGATGGAGAAAACAAGCGAATATCAACACACCCCTCTGACTAACAAATCAACATTTAATCCTCCAATTGGGAATACCTAATATATAGATGTCTTCAGGGATGTTAATAAGCTGAAACAGAAGGGCATCAGAGAACTGGAAAATAATAAAGACATTGTTGTGAGACCAGTCGATAAAGGCGGAGCTCTGGTTATTCCAGATAAGATGGACTATAAAAAAAAAAGATGGAGCGCATTTTGTCTGATGAAGACACATATGGACTCCTCTCTAGGGATCCCACAAAAGGTTTTAAGAAAGAACTGGATACATTTGTGAAGAATGGGAAAATGTCAGGGATAGTCACCAATAAAGAGTAAGTTCCTTGTGCCCACTGAATGTAGAATTTCCATTATCTATTACCCACCCAAAATGCATAAAAGTTTCATTCAACCACCAGGAAGGCCAATAGTAATTAGTAATTTATCTGTAAAAAGGCAAAACATTATCAGGGATGAGATTTCCCGAGGTGTTATCGACCCCTCTCAGAAGTAAAAAAAAAGGGGCAGATCTTTCCTGGCCTTACAGGTTTTTATTCTTGCGGAAGATGCCATGCATGTGTACACACGAGAAGTAACCCTAAGAGGCGGGATCATGTTATCACTACAGTCAATAAAGTAACACATGACATCAGAGAATTCAGTTCTTGCGATACAGAAGGAGTCATATAGGCCCTGGAGTGTCCATGTGGCTTGCAATATATTGGTCGTACCACAAGAAAATTAGCCACACGAGTTAGAGAACATTATTATTATTTTTATACAGGATTTATATAGCGCCAACAATTTGCACAGCGCTTTACAAAATGGAGGAGACAGTACAGGTACAATACAATACAATTTCAGCACAATAGGGTTAGGAGGGCCCTGCTTGTGAGAGCTTACAATCTAGTAGGAGGGGCAAGTGATACAAAAGGTAATAATGGTTTAGATTGAGTTAATGGCAGAAATAAAAGGGCAGCTATGTTGAGATGAGATAGGCTTCCCTGAAGAGATGGGTTTTTACGGATCGCCTGAAGGTGGACAGAGTAGGAGATAAGCGGACAGATTGGGGTAAGGAGTTCCAGAGGATGGGGACACTGGAGAAGTCCTGTAGGCGAGCATGGGAGGAGGTAATTAGAGAACATGTGTAAAACATTAGACGAGGGTTTAAGGGCTACTCAGTTTCCCTCCACTTTAGAAGGTTTCATAATAGAAACCAAGGAGGTTTACAGTGCTGAAGCATAGAGAGGGCACACGAGAAATGGAGAGCAGTGAACTTCAGGACACTCTAATCCCAAAGGGGTTAAATGCAGGTTTTGACCTGAAGCTGAACTGAAGACACAGAAGGTGATGAGGGCTACATTTTGTATGCATTTTTATTTTGATAGTTTATGTTTTATATATTATCGCATGGTTCTCTGGGTTTCAATTATCCCGGTATCGGCAGTCTTATCCCCCTGTCTGTCGTGGTGCAATCACTGTGGAGGAGACTTTTGAAAACTAAGCCAGATTGGTGGAGTCTGCGTGGGCTTTCCTCTGGCCTGTGCTAATAGGAGGGCCGGTGCTATTCAGACCTGATCTCAACTCCCAGTATAAGGTGAGCAACGTTCCAGAAGAGCTTCCTCTCGGGTGGAGGTTATATTGAGCACTGTCACAGCCCGCTAGTAGTTAATAGTAGGTGAATAGGATCTCAACTGCGGATGCTAAGGAACCCGAGAAATGACTCTGTACGGCGCTCAGTCGCGAACCCCAGGCGTCGCTCTCAATCATAGGCGGAGAGTTTGGGGTTCTTGCATCATGAGCCGTAACAGGAGGGGAATGAGAATTGGTATGCAGACGGAGTAATCAGGGTTCTAAACCTGGATGAAATCACCAAGGGTCTTCAGGTGAGGTTGCTTGCACCCTGCTGTACAGAGGTGGAGATTGGCCAACAGTTATAAGTGGAACGTTTCCCGGTACTTATAGGTATAGGTGGTCCGGAGGTACACACGTGCACACATACTTATATGAGATAGGTGGTAGGCAGTCCAGTGCTATACACATACACTTGTTACTGATGGAAACCCCTAGGCAGTCCATACAAGTGAAAACCCCTATAGGCTTAAGGTACTTGCGCTTAGGTGCAGAGCAGTAGTGACAGGGTCACTTCTTCCAGCAGTAGGGTAGTGCTCCTTTAGATCCTGGCGAGACAGTCTCCTTGCAGAACAAGGTTCCAGGGTGTTTGGGCATGAGAAACCCAATAGTGAACACCCTGCATCGTTCAGTTGGAGTTTAAATAGGCCGCGGCGTGACGTCACGCGGCCGCGGCGCAGTTCCGCGTTCCAGCGTGGAGCGCACCCTACGTTCCCGGAAGTAGGAGGGAGCGCTCTGCGGCTTCTCCTGCGGCTGCGTTCCACGCTGGAACGCACACGTGACGCGGCCCGGCCAGGAGGAACGTCACAAGCACATTAGAAAGATGATTGCTTCAGATATTCATTAGAAGAGAACTATGGGGTAACCTTTTGATCCCATAGTTCTCTTTAGGGTCACGTGTGGATATATACTAACCTGCAGGGAGATGATCGGGAAGTCAGCGGCGGTATGTGTTCGCTCACTTCCCGATCAATAGAGCTGACTTGTGACAGTCTCATTGTCATACGTCAGCTCTAACTATGAGGATGAGTGGAAATCACTCGCCCCATAATTCTTTTTTCACTGCACTTTTTTTTTTTTTTACTTTTCAGATATAAATGATGCACATTTCACACTTGTTCATTATTTATCACACTTCCTGATTTAATGAATTGTGGATGCCCATGAAATTGCACCTTATTATATAGTATTGTTTGTGTCCTTTTATATATTTATTGTCACCTTGGGATTATGAATTTGACACTTGATTTATGAACATATATTTATTAATATTGTATTTTTGGAGCTGATTGTCACTCTGAGATTATAATTTTGCACTTGATGTATGGACATATACTTATTTATCTAGTATTATTATTGCACTTTTTGAGTTGACGGATTATCAATGTCTATAAATTGATATATTAGTATCATTAATTTGTATATTATTTATTGGTGTTTGCTCTCACTGTATATTTTTGTTGTGGAGTTGTATGGTGTATGATTTTTGATTGGACACTTGATTTGTGGTTTATTTATATGCTCACATTGCCCTATGGGAGGCTCTTTGCTCTTCCCTAGGTTTATTTTCCTTTCATTGACCGATATAAAGCTTGGCTCGTTTGTCTTTTCTTTGGTTTGTTATTTCTGGAACAGAGCTGCTGCTACTTCTTATATACCTCCCATTGCTGGGTGGCGCGAAGTCCTTCTTAGTTTTCGTTCTTCACCTCTGCACTCCGATGGCTGCTTATTTACCTATGAAATGAAGGCGATGTACAGAGGCACTTCGCTGATTGGCACATTGCTCTGCTTACATTTGAAATGAAGCCTAGCCATTCGCCGCCTCCGGATGACAGCATTGCTCATGCGCAGCACGGATCCCTGGCTGGACTTGCGAACTTGTGTTGGTAGTGAGCTGTACCGAGCCGCCGCAGAGGATCGTCCAGAACAGAGCGGACATCGGAACCCATCGCAAGAACTGTCACTTACAGGTGAGCAATGTGTACCAGAGAACTGACTGAGCATCGATAGCCGTCCAACATGTCACATGGTGCTATCACGTGCCCCATCTGTGCCCGATACCAAAGACCTTCTATACCGCCTGGTACACCTTCCACCCAGCACTCTCCTGCCTTACCTTCCACCCTCTACTTCTCTCCTGCCTTACCTTCCACACTGTACTTCTCTCCTGCTTCCTTCATCTTCCACTCTGTACTTCTTCCCTGCCTCCCTCATCGTCTTCCCTGCCATACCTTCCACTCTGTACTTCTTCCCTGTTATTCCTTCCACCCTGTACTTCTTCCATGCCTCCCTCACCTTCCACCCTGTACTTCTCTCCTGCCTCCTTCACCTTCCATCCTGTACTTCTCTCCTGCCTCCCTCCCCTTCCACCCTGTACTTCTTCCCTGGCTCCTTCACCTTCCATCCTGTACTTCTCTCCTGCCTCCCTCCCCTTCCACCCTGTACTTCTTCCCTGGCTCCTTCACCTTCCATCCTGTACTTCTCTCCTGCCTCCCTCCCCTTCCACCCTGTACTTCTTCCCTGGCTCCTTCACCTTCCATCCTGTACTTCTCTCCTGCCTCCCTCCCCTTCCACCCTGTACTTCTTCCCTGGCTCCTTCACCTTCCATCCTGTACTTCTCTCCTGCCTCCCTCCCCTTCCACCCTGTACTTCTTCCCTGGCTCCTTCACCTTCCATCCTGTACTTCTCTCCTGCCTCCCTCCCCTTCCACCCTGTACTTCTTCCCTGGCTCCTTCACCTTCCATCCTGTACTTCTCTCCTGCCTCCCTCCCCTTCCACCCTGTACTTCTTCCCTGGCTCCTTCACCTTCCATCCTGTACTTCTCTCCTGCCTCCCTCCCCTTCCACCCTGTACTTCTTCCCTGGCTCCTTCACCTTCCATCCTGTACTTCTCTCCTGCCTCCCTCCCCTTCCACCCTGTACTTCTTCCCTGGCTCCTTCACCTTCCATCCTGTACTTCTCTCCTGCCTCCCTCCCCTTCCACCCTGTACTTCTTCCCTGGCTCCTTCACCTTCCATCCTGTACTTCTCTCCTGCCTCCCTCCCCTTCCACCCTGTACTTCTTCCCTGGCTCCTTCACCTTCCATCCTGTACTTCTCTCCTGCCTCCCTCCCCTTCCACCCTGTACTTCTTCCCTGGCTCCTTCACCTTCCATCCTGTACTTCTCTCCTGCCTCCCTCCCCTTCCACCCTGTACTTCTTCCCTGGCTCCTTCACCTTCCATCCTGTACTTCTCTCCTGCCTCCCTCCCCTTCCACCCTGTACTTCTTCCCTGGCTCCTTCACCTTCCATCCTGTACTTCTCTCCTGCCTCCCTCCCCTTCCACCCTGTACTTCTTCCCTGGCTCCTTCACCTTCCATCCTGTACTTCTCTCCTGCCTCCCTCCCCTTCCACCCTGTACTTCTTCCCTGGCTCCTTCACCTTCCATCCTGTACTTCTCTCCTGCCTCCCTCCCCTTCCACCCTGTACTTCTTCCCTGGCTCCTTCACCTTCCATCCTGTACTTCTCTCCTGCCTCCCTCCCCTTCCACCCTGTACTTCTTCCCTGGCTCCTTCACCTTCCATCCTGTACTTCTCTCCTGCCTCCCTCCCCTTCCACCCTGTACTTCTTCCCTGGCTCCTTCACCTTCCATCCTGTACTTCTCTCCTGCCTCCCTCCCCTTCCACCCTGTACTTCTTCCCTGGCTCCTTCACCTTCCATCCTGTACTTCTCTCCTGCCTCCCTCCCCTTCCACCCTGTACTTCTTCCCTGGCTCCTTCACCTTCCATCCTGTACTTCTCTCCTGCCTCCCTCCCCTTCCACCCTGTACTTCTTCCCTGGCTCCTTCACCTTCCATCCTGTACTTCTCTCCTGCCTCCCTCCCCTTCCACCCTGTACTTCTTCCCTGGCTCCTTCACCTTCCATCCTGTACTTCTCTCCTGCCTCCCTCCCCTTCCACCCTGTACTTCTTCCCTGGCTCCTTCACCTTCCATCCTGTACTTCTCTCCTGCCTCCCTCCCCTTCCACCCTGTACTTCTTCCCTGGCTCCTTCACCTTCCATCCTGTACTTCTCTCCTGCCTCCCTCCCCTTCCACCCTGTACTTCTTCCCTGGCTCCTTCACCTTCCATCCTGTACTTCTCTCCTGCCTCCCTCCCCTTCCACCCTGTACTTCTTCCCTGGCTCCTTCACCTTCCATCCTGTACTTCTCTCCTGCCTCCCTCCCCTTCCACCCTGTACTTCTTCCCTGGCTCCTTCACCTTCCATCCTGTACTTCTCTCCTGCCTCCCTCCCCTTCCACCCTGTACTTCTTCCCTGGCTCCTTCACCTTCCATCCTGTACTTCTCTCCTGCCTCCCTCCCCTTCCACCCTGTACTTCTTCCCTGGCTCCTTCACCTTCCATCCTGTACTTCTCTCCTGCCTCCCTCCCCTTCCACCCTGTACTTCTTCCCTGGCTCCTTCACCTTCCATCCTGTACTTCTCTCCTGCCTCCCTCCCCTTCCACCCTGTACTTCTTCCCTGGCTCCTTCACCTTCCATCCTGTACTTCTCTCCTGCCTCCCTCCCCTTCCACCCTGTACTTCTTCCCTGGCTCCTTCACCTTCCATCCTGTACTTCTCTCCTGCCTCCCTCCCCTTCCACCCTGTACTTCTTCCCTGGCTCCTTCACCTTCCATCCTGTACTTCTCTCCTGCCTCCCTCCCCTTCCACCCTGTACTTCTTCCCTGGCTCCTTCACCTTCCATCCTGTACTTCTCTCCTGCCTCCCTCCCCTTCCACCCTGTACTTCTTCCCTGGCTCCTTCACCTTCCATCCTGTACTTCTCTCCTGCCTCCCTCCCCTTCCACCCTGTACTTCTTCCCTGGCTCCTTCACCTTCCATCCTGTACTTCTCTCCTGCCTCCCTCCCCTTCCACCCTGTACTTCTTCCCTGGCTCCTTCACCTTCCATCCTGTACTTCTCTCCTGCCTCCCTCCCCTTCCACCCTGTACTTCTTCCCTGGCTCCTTCACCTTCCATCCTGTACTTCTCTCCTGCCTCCCTCCCCTTCCACCCTGTACTTCTTCCCTGGCTCCTTCACCTTCCATCCTGTACTTCTCTCCTGCCTCCCTCCCCTTCCACCCTGTACTTCTTCCCTGGCTCCTTCACCTTCCATCCTGTACTTCTCTCCTGCCTCCCTCCCCTTCCACCCTGTACTTCTTCCCTGGCTCCTTCACCTTCCATCCTGTACTTCTCTCCTGCCTCCCTCCCCTTCCACCCTGTACTTCTTCCCTGGCTCCTTCACCTTCCATCCTGTACTTCTCTCCTGCCTCCCTCCCCTTCCACCCTGTACTTCTTCCCTGGCTCCTTCACCTTCCATCCTGTACTTCTCTCCTGCCTCCCTCCCCTTCCACCCTGTACTTCTTCTCTGCCTCCCTCACCTTCCACCCTGTACTTCTTCCCTGGCTCCTTCACCTTCCATCCTGTACTTCTCTCCTGCCTCCCTCACCTTCCACCCTGTACTTCTCTCCTGCCTCCTTTACCTTCCACCCTGTACTTCTCTTCTGCCTCCTTCACCTTCCACCCTGTGCTTCTCTTCTGCCTGCTTTGCCTTTCACTCTGTACTACTTTACTGCCTGCCTTACCCTTCACCCTGTACTACTTTACTGCCTGCCTTACCCTTCACCCTGTACTACTTTGCAAAGTGATTTGGTATTCGTTCATTAACAAAGCTTATAGAACAATTTGACTCCCCCATCTATTTTTTTTTATCCCCTCTTACCTGTTAGGCAGAGTTTTCTGCAGAACACATACATACCGACCTAGCGAATCCAGTGTTGTCTTGCTGCGATCTGCTTCTCCACTGCTGCAGGTCAGGTTTCTTGTCCTCAGCATCCCTTTCTACGTCATTGGGAGCCGACTGACTCTTCCTTGTTTTTGCATCTGGCCCCTAATGACACATGACCAGGTCCGGGCTCCATCGCTGTGCATACATATGTATTATGTGTCGGGAATATGAGGAGCGGGGCAGGCCGAAGTTAAAAAAAAAGTCACCAATGAAAAGGTTTTTTTTTTTAAATGTGGAGGCGGGGTTACAGGGAGGAAACGTCAAACTTTGACTTTGCTGGTGAAAATACGCCTTTCTTTAGTAAATAAACCCAATATGATACTGTGATCAAAAATCATATAGTCGTATGAAAATCACTTCCTGTCCGATTTAGGAAAATCTGGAAGGATAACAAAGGTAAAACGTTGCAGTAGCTCGGTGTTTCATCTGACTTTGTTGTACCTAAGTCTTATAATTTGGGATTTTTGAAATTGTTTTTGTAATGTTTTTAGGAAATGGATCATTTGATAGAAGACCTGACATGCTCAGTTTGTTTTAACATATATGATGACCCTCGACTTCTGAAATGCTCGCATACATTTTGCAAAGACTGCTTGGAAAACATAATCAGGACCTCGGATAGCTATTTTTGGAGACTTTCTGTCGGGGGGCTAAAATGTCCAACTTGCAGAAGGATTACAGATCTCTCAACGGGAGTTCATGGTCTGCCTATAAATTTTGCCCTCAAATCCATTGTCGAAAAATTTCAATCCAACATCCAATCCAGCGCTAGAACCTGTCCAGAGCATCGCGGAAAACAGTTACGTTTGTTTTGTCTCAAAGACCGAAGGTTAATCTGTGATCAGTGTTGTGAAGTAGGACAGCATCAAGACCATCCTACTGAAGATCTAGAAAGAGCCTACAGAAAAGAACGAAAGACAGCTTGTAATCTGTTGGCTACTCTACGTGAGAAGAATTTCACAGGTGTATCCAGCGTCATCAAAACACTGGAAGAACAGCTGGAGGAATGCAAAACCATTATTCAAGAAGATAAGAAGGAGGTGGTCACCTATTTTGATAAAATAATTGACATATTTGAGCAGAAGAAACAACATTTTCTTGCAGCCTTAAATGATCTTGAGGGAAAAATAGTTGATGCCTATGCTCCGAAAATAGAGGCCATGAGGCAAATACAAGATGAAGAACTGGATCTTATATCTTTGAGTAGTACCACACAAGATGAGGAATCTCCCTTTGTATACTTGGACAATATCCACACCATAGAAAAAGGGATGAAAGCTTTGAAAAAGCAGCAGTTATGTTCTATTCACACGGTTCAAATCAGCCCCAGGGTTGGGCAGATACTAAAGGATCAGTGGTCTAAAACCATAACTGATGCTCATAGACAACCCGTTCCAAAATGTGAATTCCGGTGCAGTGCCAAACGTACTTCTAACTTTTCATTCACGTGGCTTTTATTTGTGGCACTTTTCTTTTTTTCTTTAATGGCGTTACTCCTTTTAGCCAATCCTGATATGCTGTTTAGATGTACAGCTTGGTATGAGAACTACTTTGGGAATTCCATGGAACCAGTTCTTAGAAGTTTTGGGATTCGGAGCTTTACAGTCAAGTCAACTTCTCAGATAATGGCAAAATCATTTCTTGACTTTGCTTCCTATTTGTATTCTTTACCCAGCACATACTTTTGAATAATATGGATACTCGCACACAAAAACATATGCTTTGATGATTCCGGAAAAATGATTTTAGAACGAAATTGAGCAGGTTTAACCTTTGCAGTGCTGGGGTATCCCCACTACAAGTAAATTTATAATACTGAAATAAAAAAAAAAAAAAAGCTGTTTCCCCTATATTAAATTATAAAACATTTATTATTACCCAATTTTTTTTTAAATATAAAAGGCGGGGTCACGTCAGGAAAAAAGACACCAAACATGTCAATCTTTATAATTGCGCATGCGCGCGAAACCTCAAAAAACTACAATACCCAAAATTGGCCATAGGTGATGCTTTAAAAGCTTTTACCGCTCATCAGTTTAGTGTTATCAGTGATTGATGGCCCTAAAATGATTGCTCTCACTGCGACGTTTGCGGCGATATGTAACGCGTAGTGCAATTGTCGTTTTCGCGCACTGACGCATATTTACGTTTATATGTGCGTAAACATGGGGGTGGGGGACTTAAACATTTTTGGGTTTTTTAAAAAACTTTTTTTATATGTGACTTATTTTTTTAACTCTTTTTATTTTTTTTTTTTTTACACTTAATGTTATTGCTATCACATAAGGGGATAACAATCCCCCTATATAATAGCAAAGGCACACTGACAGGTCCTCTTTATGGAGACATTAGGGGTCTCTAAGACCTCTGTCACCTGGGGACCCCCGAAGAAGCTGATGAAGCAGATATCTGCTTCATTAGCTTCTTCTCTCTGGCAGTAGGAGCCAGATGACTGACAGGTGAATGCGGAAGTGATGTACTACACATCACTTCCGCATGCACAGCACAGAGGGAGATCAGCAAGGAGGAAGAAGCTGATCTCCCTCCCATTTTACCTTCTGACACCCTCCCGGGCCCAGATGGGGTAGCGGATCCCGGGATTGAAGGTGAGGGTGCAGGAAGGGGAGCGGCGGCGGCACTCCAGGGGGGCACGCAGGCAACACATACATGCGATCGGAGGGCTATAGAGCCGCCGATCATTTGTATGTGAAACAGCCGGTAACGGCTCTTCACATCAGACGGGTTTTTTCTGCCCATGCGCGCGCTAGGGGGCACGCGCTAGCAGAAAAAGAAAGCCGTCTATTTACGGCAACCGGCCAGTGTGAGTTTGCCGTCCGTCTGTTTTTTTGCAACGGGCAGACGGCAAGTGGTTAAGAAAACATTTTCCCAGAGTTCTTCTTTACTGTTCACATTCATAGAGTTCCTCTTTAAATTAACTACCTCCCGGCCAGCCGCTGTGTATACACGGCCTGCTGGGAGCTTCTTGGATGTAACTGGGCGTGTATACACGTCCTGTTACATCCGCCCGCTCGGGCGCAGCACGAGCGAGCGGGAAATCCCCGTAATAAATGTCAGTCAAAGTACTGCAGCGCTGAACACTGAAAAATGGCCTGGCCAGGTAGGGGATCTAAACACCTAGTCTTCAAGCGGTTAAACCTACAATGAGAGAAAAACATAGGCTGCCATTGTAGACCTCCTTGTGAGAATGCTAGTTGCCTGGCCATCCCTAACTTTGAATCACAGATCAAACTAGTCTTAATTGGCCGTAGTCCTATAAAGTACAACTGCCATTAACATGAGCATTAAAAAACTGACTGCAGTACTTTTATTGTATAGCTGTCAGTAAATATAATCTGCTTCTGTTAGAAGTATTGTAAACTGTCAATAGAAGATCTACAAGGATAGTTCTGCAGAGTCAAATCTTGCATCTAAAAAATATCTTTATATTTAGCACTTGCTTTGCTTAGAGTACACCGCTATCTTTAAAGGGCACTTGTGGAATAAATATGTAAATGTGTTACTATTATATTGCTTTTACCTTGCTAAGATATGACTTTAAAATGCTTCATCCACTTTAGCAATTATTCTTTCAATGTTACATAAATATTGCAGATATAATACAGGATTTTCTGGTAATTGCCTGTTTTTTTTACATGTTTAGATCTGGCACAGGCCAATGTGAAAAAGAGATAAAATGGGACACAGTCAGGGCCACCCACTACTTATCCCCACACTTTATACTGTTTTATGTTGCATTGAACTCTACAAAATGCACTCTGGCTCTATACACTTGAAAATGACAGTTTTACTGAACCCAGTGCTAAACACCTCAGTAGGAACATGCTGCATGCAGCTGATTTAACATGTACACCACAAAGTAGCCTGGAGCAAATGTACACCATGATAGTGTTGCTTATGAGCTCTATGAACCCAAGGCCAAAATCTCACATTTGTGGTAAGGTAGCCCATTCCTTTTCAATGGGCAGCCAATGCATTTCAATTGACATGTTAACACATCTGCACTTTTTTTTTCTTTTAATGAAACACACCACAAAGCACAGATAGTTTCTTTCCATTGTGGTGCGCTAAAAGGCACTTTCATGCACTACAGTATTGCACAGATATGAATCCAGCCTAGGAACAACTAGTAAGAGTGTCGCTCTAGTGCAGCGAGATGTAGTTGGCACTAAGCTGCAGAGCAGCATAGTTACACCTGCATGCTTTTTCAGTTGATGCCCAGATTCTTGGGCTGGGCATGTCGGCTGGTCAACCCATTATTGCTATTGCATTATACCTGTTTGCCTGAAGCACAAAACCTATGCATTGAATCAAAAAGCTGGATACAGACAAGAGTGGATTACTAAGATTGCAGCTGCTATGGACACTGACACTGCAGTCCCCATTCACTGGTATAGAGCACTAAAAGTAGGTGCCAATGAGGAGCAATAGGATGTAAGCGGTGCAACAGAACTCTACAGACCTACCAATTCTAAACGAAATATGTATTATTATATTATTATACAGGATTTATATAGCGCCAATAGTTTGCACAGCGCTTTACAATATAAGGAAGACATTACAGTCACAATACAATTTAAGACAAGATGGTAAGGAGGGCCCTGCCCGTGAGGGCTTACAATCTAAAAGGGAGGGGCAAGTGATACATGAGGATGTAGCTGTGCGGGGGTGATATGTAGAACAAAAGGGCATTATTTTATTTGTACGTTTGAAGGAAGTTTAACAGTTTCAGGTCAGCTCATTTTTGGGAGAAATTTTGCATATATGTGTGAAATAAAAAACTGTGTCAAGGCAGACCTTGTGAACATGCACATTTCCTGGCAGTCTCTGACTTCAATCATTCTGGAATGTCCAATCTGTAACAAGTGTGCAGCAAATAAATCAGCTTTTGGTTTGTAAAGGTTAGTAACTTTGAAAGTATAGAAACTATTGCATGAAGGATGGGCAGCTGGTATGTTCAGAAGCTCAGCAACGGCACCTTACATTGTCTTTCTGCAGGTGTTCCTATTAATGGTTTTTCATACACAAGCACACACATCATGCACAAGAGGTCTCTATGACTAAGATCAGGTTTGAATGGAAAATGTCAGAGGGGGCGGACCTCTGTCACTGACAAACTTTCAATAAAGTGATTCAGCGTGGAATGGATCGCGGCCAGATTTTTCCTTTACTATAAATCTGTTTGGTTGGAGCAAGGACCCACTCCTGCCGGTAAGCACCCAGCAAGCTCTTTCCCATGCTATAGCCAAAGAGCAGCAATATTTTATTTCTATGCTTTGATTACCAGAAAAAAAAATCTGTTTTCTGCAGTTCATTAAAGAACACAGGGCTCAGTAAAGGTGCCCATTACATCTATCGATTTTCACTCGGAAATCGTCCACAGATGGTCTTTCGAACGACAATCGATCAGTTGATGGGAACCCAATGTTTTTGGGGGTTTTTTTACTATACTTCTGGCCGAATTTCCTCGATAGGTCAGGCTGGAAAACTTTTTTCGAATCGAAATGACATCGATGGATTAGTGGCGTTTTCCTATGAAAAAATTGTAACATGAACACTGCAGATGCGCAAACGAAAATCCGTTCTGCCAATCAACGAAATTCGGTGAGTTAGTATTGCTAACGAATGATTATCAAAACCAAATTGGTCTGTACATGATGTGCTGTTTGAGCTAGAATTGAACGTGGGTTCTTGGCAGCAACGAAAATTCCCTATCAAAAATCTATAGGTGTATGACCAGCTTTAGTCTTAAGGTGGCCATACACTCTACAACCATCGCAAGACCTTAGTCTTGGTTGTACAGGGATTAAAAAAACGTACGATCTGCCTATCTTGGACAGGCAGATCGCACTCTCGATCATCGCAAGCCCGCCCCCCTGAGGGGCGGGCTTCCGATGACCGCAATGCTGAACGGGCAGTGTGCGCGTGCGCACACCGGCCCGTTCGGCATTTGTCTTCCAAGCACCGTTCTAACCAGCCGAGAATCGTACGATTCCCGGCTGGTTTTCGAACATGCTGGTTCGACGGAAGACGTGCGACCGTACAGTAGAAACGGTCGCACGTCTCCGTTCACACTGCTCGATTCTCGTACGATCGCGGGATTTCCCGCGATTCTCGTACGAGAATCGAGCAGTGTATGGGCACCTTTAGACAATTGGGTTATATTGCCAACCACAGGAGGATTTTGACACAAGCAAAAAAAATAAATTGGTCATCCAGGTATAATCCCTCCCACTCCCATCATGCTTCAGTTGTGTAGAAAAGCAGTATCAGGAGTAGATCTCAAACACGGGTCCTGTGTCCTGTAATGCACTCCAAGAAATGGATTTTACAGCAAGGCAAAAACCTAGGGGTTAATCACAAAGGAGCCTTAGACTCTAAGGATATAGCCTTAGACTCGACTAATTCTTCCGTTCACTTCGGCCGCCAGAACTGAAAGTCTGCTGTACGGGCTTTACCCTATAGTCCGAACAGTAGCCGAAGTGCTCCGCCGAGGGGAGCAGGGAGAAAAGTGCCAAAGCAAACCATTCTCCATGCAAAATATAAACAAATAGTAAAAAAACAAACAAACATGGGGTCCCCCTATAATTCCCAATTATACCCTATTACAGACACTGGCCTAACAGGAAAGGGGGGGGGGTTACTCAAGCAAAAAAAAATAGTTTTTTTTCATTTTGGATTAGTTAAGGGAGGGTTATAACCCCTGTCAAGTGTTTTTTCCCCCTCCCATCTGTGTTACATTTCCCTTCACTTCTTGTCCCATAGCCACAACAGGAAGTGAGAGGAAATGCCTTCCAAGTGAATAAATCCCTGGTTGTCATCAGAAATAGTGTCTCCGTTGGTTTATTTGACTTATTAATCAAGGACAGAAAGAGTGCATGCCCCAGGCACTTAGATAAGTGTTAATAATGCCCGCCCACTGTATAACTTTCACGAGCGTTAGGGCATCTTACTGAGGGAAAACTACGTCATCAGTAGCCAGAAGGGAGTAGGAGGAGGAAAATAACCAGTAACAGTTTTTCCCAGTAAGTCTGAGCAGAAATAGAGGAGAGCTCCCCCATGTGGCCAACTTGTGAAGTACATAAATTATAACAAGCACAGGTCACCACAGAAACACCTCTGCGGCCCTGTATTATTTAGGCCCCTTGTGACTGGAGGAACCAAAAACATCAGTGACACCAATGTAAAGCTCAAATGTCACAAGTTTCTGAAAATAGCCAGTAGTGAAGGAAGACATTTTTTTTTTTATACAGTGCCCTGCTAATGACAGTCTGTGCTGACATTTCTGCCTCAGACAGATTCAGACACAAGAGGGAAGAATCCCCAACGCTGCATTATTCTGTCACATCCACTCATGAAGGTGAGTCTCCAGAGACGCGGTCAGGTGCCTTAAATCTGGACCGACAGATCCATAAGGAACATATAGGGCTAACCTGCATAGTGGAGTCCGTGAGCATTGCAACACAGATGTTAGTCACTGCCAACGGCAGTCCTGACGCAGAGGAAACACCTGAATACATAATGAACTGGGAACCTGCATTGCTTGTCCAGATGAAGAGTTTCCAGGGTTTCCATATCCAGTCCTGAATTCACCAGTAGCTGTAGAAACTTCCAGAAATTCAGGGCCTTCGCAGAGTGATCACCAGTGTAAAACTAGGAAAAACCTGCACTTTTTAGCTAACTGGATAAATTATCCAGGAGTTTAATTATCTGGCATGAATCTACCAGCGTAATTCACTGTGTGGTAAAACTATCCAGGATTTCTTATATCCGGTGTGAATCTACCAGAAGTTGTTGATAGTCGCAATCTTCCAAACAGCAGCGAATAGAAGACTGTTCATGGTGGTTGTGGGTGGGGTTATCCTGTGCTGGCTATTGGCTTTTGTTGCCAGTGTCCATTTCTCCTTTAGGTGGCAGTACAACATGACAGTAAGAATTCCTGTGTCCCTCAATTGACAATAAAAAGAAGTGCAACCTTGTGAGGGTGGAAAAGAGAATACCATGATAAGTTTAAGTGGCTTTTGAAATGCGAACAAAACCATATTAAAATCTCAGAGTCATAGTCAGTCACACAGAGGGAGCTACATGAGAAACACCCTGTAAGTATTAACCAATAAATGAGAGGCTAGCGGTCTTTGGAATAAGATTGCCAAGATTTGTCCATTAGGGCCAAATTCTGATCACCTGCTTGCCAAAATGTACGAAAATGTTAATTTTTAATACTTTGCAGAGAATCCTTTGCAGGCGATGACTGCTTGAAGTCTGGAATTGTAATGCTCTGGACTACAAATCCCAGAGACGTCAAGCTTATCCCAAGGATGAGCCCAGCTGTAAAGCTTGGCAAAACTTTAATTTCTATTTGTTGTCTGTTCTTGCAGTAAACTTCAAGGAAACTGACTCAGTAGCATTAAAAGTACTTTACTTGGCGAAAATGCTGCGTGTACAAACTTAGTTACAGGAAAAGCAAACAAATACATCAACAAGACAGGCTGCTACAAACATTCACATGCACCCACTACACTATCTTCTAGTACATGTATAATTTCACAGGAGGGGAAACACTGAAAATGTACTTAGCTTAGGCTGCAGACTCCAATAAATTCCGTGATGAGCAGTACTTGGCCTAGGAAGAATGGCTTCTCGTTGCAGTATCCTGGTCTTGGTCCTCTCGTCTTGTGAAGCGCCCTCGTACTGTCCCCTCCTGTGAAGCCCTGGTCTTGTGAAGTGCTGGGCTGGTGAACTCCTCCGTTACCTTTCAGCTACTGGCTTTTTATTGAGAGAAACTGGCCTAAAACAATGGAAGCTACGCCCCTTTCACCTTTAGGAAAATGCAATACAGTTTCCCACCTCTAGGTGGCAGCGTTGTACCATAAATTGCCCTCAGTAGTCAAGATTTGATTTGAGTCTTGGCCAGGCTAGGCGTGACTATTCATGATCACCATCCCATTGTGATACAAATCAATACAGGATAAGCTACCCTATTGTGTAAAACCAGTTTGGGCTGTATTGTTGGCCATTTCCATTGTATGAACCGAGTTTCTATCAACAAACAAACAAAACCTCCGTCTCTCTTGCAAATTTATGTGTGTCTGAAAAAGTCCACTAAGATATATCGCAACACAGGAATGCATGGACATCACCAAACGTTGGGTTTCCCTCCTTTGTGATGCTTTGCCAGGCCTTTACTGCAGCTGTCTTCAGTTGTTGTTTGCTCGTTGGTCTTTCTGCCTTAGACATGTAAGCTGCGGAAACATTTGGTTTGTTTTGTGCGGTTTGGATATTTAGGGGTCTATTCACGAAGCTGCTGAAGGATCTGGCCGTAGCTTCGGCCCCAGGACCCCTTCGGTTCATTAGAACTGAAGGGGTGCTGTACGGGCTATCCACAATAGCCCGTACAGCTCCCGATCGTGGCCGAACGCTTTAGGAAACTATTGGGCGGAGCTAGCTGTCACTATAGCTCCGCACAATCGTTTTCTATTTACTTTTTTCACTCTTTTTCTGTTCTGCTCGGTCCCTCTGAGAACCGAGCAGAACAGCTGAGCCGAATGCCGCTCAGCGGCATTCGGCTATTCACTCACTGCTGTTCTGCATCTTTAAGAATTACCCGAACAGCAGTGAGTAGCCTGCCGGCCGAGTCGCACTCCTTCTGCACTTCAGGTCGGCCGAACATGCTGAGCATGTTCGGCCGACCCAAAGCCACTCGAAGCAAGCCGATGTACGGCTGATTTCAGCCGTACCAGCCTGAAGTGAATAGCTGAACAGTGTTCGGCTCACTTCACTTCAGATCGGTCATTCACTCGGCTGCCCTCGGCAGCTTAGGGAATAGACCCCTTAGTTATTTTAGAATTCGGATCCGAAAATTAAATGTTTCGGACGAAATCCGAATTTTCAATAATTTCGGATGAGTTTACGAATATTCGTTGCGAATACCACAGAAAACCATATACAGATATTAATACTAAAGCTGAATCTTCTAGACCCAAATGCCATTCTGGTCTGGGAGACTCAGCTTTAGTAATATATGTATATGGCTCCCTGGAATCTTGCATCTTGCTTGATTTAAAAAAAAAAACATCTACAAAGTTCATTGTTTTGTTTGTTCTTTTCCAGTATGCTGTGTGAATAGGAACACATAACGGACATATAGAGGGGTTTCCTCACATTGGACTGCAAAAGTGCAAATACACTTTAAGCCCAGGTTCTTTACCTAAATAAATTCAAGTCATAGTTAAATAAACAGCCAAAATAAGAAAACTTGTGTCAGTGTCCAATTATTTCCAGACAACTAAATCAGTTGGAGCTTCAGAATGTTAATTAGGAGACGAGATACTGCCAGCATCCAAGTCCTTTGCACCAAAAAGGTGTCTAGGACTCCAGGCTCTTCAGGCTGGCATCTGATGCTAGGATCTTCTACAACAGAGGGAAGAAAGATTATTTCATCAGAACTAAAGTAATGATGCACCACGCCAGAGATTATCTGGTCTTTGGTGTCAGGAAAGTCAGTTTGCCCAGAGAGTGAATAGATTTGTTCCACAATGGCAGGATATTGTAGTATAAGAGTGCAGAGAGAAACTAAGCAAATCAAACTGCTTTGAAGGAGTCTACCATCAATCCCAGAACTCCCAGGCAGAATCACACAGTTGGCAAGCTGCTACACTGAAAAGTCTGAGTCTGGGAGTAGAAAGTCAGAGGTTTTGCCACTTCCTGCACCAGGCATTTCAGATGCAAGCAGTAGCAGTTGGGGGTAGGGTGTCTTCATGTGAATAGTGTCAAGAGTGTAGAAATGAAAGGGATGTTTCTTAACTGATAAGAGGGAGACAATACTCATAGAAATACATGGATTAGACACTTCTTACTTGCAGGTTCCACAGCGTAGCAGTGTTCTTCCACATGCATACAGACAGGATATCCATAAGGGACTTATGACCAGTCAGCCAGTTTGAAACAGTAAGGTGACAGCCTGTCAGTAAGAATAGCGCTATATTCTATTGGAATTTGGCAGGTTTTCAGGATTTAGGGTCAACTGGTAAAAGTCTATCATCTTCCCCATAGACCCTTTAGCAGCCCTGTTGCCTGACACGGCCGTTCATATTCCGGTGGTGGATTGATTTACCTATTTGGGTATCTGAATCTCTAGAGACCCCCCAGAATTCATAGAGCGAAATGTATTGCCTGTGCTTACCAATGTTCGCAGGCAAAAGGAGGTGTAGTGTAGATTGCCTTGATCCGTGGTGGGAAGGATAAATCTGGTGAGGATGCCACAGTTACTGTATGTACTTCATAATGCTCCTTACTGGCTTCCGTCCCATATTTTTCATAGAATCAGTACTATGATTAGAGAACTAATATGGTGCAACAAACCTCCTCGAATCAAGCTAGAAACTTTGTAACATTCCAAGGAATAGGGAGTTTGTTGTCGGTCCCCAACCCATGGTTGTACTTTTTGGGGTCCCAAATACAGTATTTTGTTTGGATAGGCGGAGAAGGGATATAGGTCTCTGACTATTGATGTGCTGCAAAGTTTGTTTGGTGGACTTGACCCCTTTCTCCTGTTAGAAACAGATAGATATGTTAGGGCCCCTACACATATGTCTACAGTTACACTCATGGGGCAGGTGTGGGACTCGGTTAAGTCTCTTTTAGGGATTACAGGGTGTGACGACATGGTGATGAGTTTATAAGTTAAATGTGTATCGGTGTTGAGTTATGTTTGAGTGCGTTATGCTGTGTGACCTGGTTATGGAAAGACTATCAGCACCATCCCTCGTTATCTCCCATTGTTCTCTGAGGGAGCTCAGAACAATGACATTCTGGCCAGGCCTCTGCTATGGCTGTCTGGAGCTATTTAGCAGGTGGACACCTGTGGTGTTGTGAAGACAGGATTTCTGGGGAGAGGAAGGGGGATGTGATGGGATTATATTCTGATCTGATCACTTTCTGTATAAATGTTTGTGCAGTTTCTCAATAAACGAGAGTTTGTTTCACCTACACTCGAGCCTTGGCTAGTGACCGGGGAAACTTACCCACCGTGACCTGGGCTCCTGGAGGGGGCTGGCGGCCAGCCTCCTCCCCAGTGACTATGGACCTAAGATTTTGGAGACCCCCCTTTGTTGGATTGAACCGGATGTCCGGGGCCCATGGGCGGCTGGTGCGGTGGAACCTGGCCCTACAGCCATTCAATTTCACAATCCCTGCTCTGGAAACACAATGTTAAGGAGAATGGACTATCTCGGCAAACGGAACTGGAAGGGTGACTGTAAAATCATGGACATCCCCAAGTGGACCCGTAGGAGGGTCTCACCGGGTCTGCCATCTTTTAACTTGGGGGAGCTATGTGACGACATGGTGATGAGTTTATAAGTTAAATGTGTATTGGTGTTGAGTTATGTTTGAGTGCATTATGCTGTGTGACCTGGTTATGGAAAGACTATCAGCACCATCCCTCGTTATCTCCCATTGTTCTCTGAGGGAGCTCAGAACAATGACATTCTGGCCAGGCCCCCTGCTATGGCTGTCTGGAGCTATTTAGCAGGTGGACACCTGTGGTGTTGTGAAGACAGGATTTCTGGGGAGGGGAAGGGGGATGTGATGGGATTATATTCTGCTCTGATCACTTTCTGTATAAATGTTTGTGCAGTTTCTCAATAAATGAGAGTTTGTTTCACCTACACTCGAGCCTTGGCTAGTGACTGGGGAAACTGGGAGCTACAGATCAGCGGGTTCCAATATCTCCTGAGCAAGGAAGAAGACATCGGCGGACATACTCATCCTGAGTACGGGGGTCCGTCACACAGGGTTCATGCAAAATATACTCCTATGTGGAATAATGGGCGGATACCGAAAGTTGCTAAGCTCCATGAGAAATTTAGGGGTGCGTAGATTGTGCCAGGTGTATGAGGGAGGATCTTTTTGATCATTTGAGTCATTAAAGCTTGAAATCCTGCTGCCTCATTGCTCTTTTTATTTGGATCTACAATTAAGACATGCTCTGCAGGTACATCTGACGATACGGACAGTTCCGATACATTCCATCAAGGACTTTGAGCCAGTCCTTAAGGCCAAGGCTATAAAGGGAAAGGTTTAACTTATCTACTCACTTCTACTGCCTCAATTTTTGCATAAATATCCTCGGTAGGGAGATAGAGGTTGGGCAGTGGTTAACAGGGGGGGTTACCCCCTGTCGGCTTTCCATTGGTTTACTCAACTTTTTATACTGCATAGGGTCTATCGCACTCCTGAACTTCTCCTTAAGATTAGTATTAGGACGTATGACAGCTGCCCTAAGTGCGGCCTGACACTGGGCTCTCGAATACACCTGCTATGGCGGTGCCCTAAATTAGTGAGATACTGGAGGGGTGTATTGGACACTTAATATGGTATTTGCTGCCTTTATTTCTGCCGAGCCTCTAAGCTGCATTCTTGATTTTTTTTTTTTTAATCAGATCGCTTTACCGCTGCCACAGTAACTAGGGCGCTCTTTGCTGCCAGGCGCACTTTGGTGATGCAGTGGATTTCTCTCTCCCTGGCGACAGTAGAAGTGTGGTGCAAAGAGATGGATCAGTTAATCTCCTTGGAGAATTTGACATTTGGGGTAATGAAGCTAAATTTCATCTGATCTGGGATAAATGGCTGGATTGTAGATCTTTAGTGGATCCTGTTATAGGTACATCCTAGTAGGACTTCAGTCAAGCTATCAATTTTTAGTTACGATGGGGAATATGTACCGGGAAGTCCTATATCAAATTATTGATTCTTTGGTCCTTGGGGGTGAAGTTGGTTAATAAGTGTGCATGCTTTTTAGTTGTATTGTTTTAGGTTTCTTTGTGCTTTGTTTTAAATGTGTTAAAACTGGAATTGAAAAAAGCTTGAATAAAACATTAAAATTAAAACAAAAAACAAACCAGGGCTATTGAGAGCTTCCAACAGTTTATCTGTTGGCACAAAAATAAAAAAACCAAAACCACTCCACTGAAGAGGTAAACATGCAGAAGTTCTACAGGTTGCGGCCCCACATCAGTCGGGGAGACTGATATCCAAGGACAAAATATGGGTCGAGGTACATCCTCGATCCATATGGCGGTTGCTTTGTGAAGGCAGGGCACTGCATATGCCCAGTGGGGACTGAGAACTTTCTTACAAAACCCTATTCAAATGGGTACGAGGCTAATGACCAGGCACACCAGAAAAAGGCAACAAGGTGATCCTCTAGTTCTAGAACGGTGCGTGCTGCAACAAAAAAAGCCAAAATGGTCTTTTAATAGGAGGATCTAATGGCAGAGGGGCTGTGACCCCCACCATGGCAAGCTCATGAAGTCTGAAGCAACTCAGTATCAGACAGCCACAGCATCTGATGTGTCACAAAAAAAAAGAAGTTGGTCTTTTAACCACTTGCTGTCCGGAGCAATTTACTTACTATTTGCACACATGATAAAATCTGAATTTTTGGCTAGAAAACATCTTCAGACACCCAAACAATGACATATTTCCTGAAAGCAGAGGCCCTGTAGAGAAAGGTGAAAAAAAGCGTGTTGCAATTTTTTATGTTGCACAGTATTTGCGCAAATGTTTATCAAACCGGTAATTTTAGGGTAAAATACACTAAAATGGAATTAAGTGCACAGAAACAGAATATAATACCCTATTTTTTGGTAAAATATAAAAGATGGGGTCACATCAGGTAAATAGATAACAAACATGTCAAGCCTTAAAATTGCATTCGCCCATGAAGCCGCAAAAAACAATACCCAAAATTTCCCATGGGGGACATTTTAAAAGCTTTTACCGCTCATCAGTTTTTTTGCAACAGTGAATAATGGCTCTAGAATTATAGCTCTTAATCTGATGTTCGCGGCGATATGTAACATGTGGCGCACCGACTCGTGTGTGCGAATGGGTGGGAAGGGACTTACATTTTTCGATGTTACTTTAATTTTCATATATTTTAAACACTTTTTTTTTTTTACACTAACTTTATTGCTGTCACATAAGGGGGGGGGGTAATAAGCCCCCTATGTAATAGCAGATAGGGTGTGACAGGTACTCTTTATGGAGACATCAGGGGTCTTTCAGACCCCTGTCACCTGGGGGGCCCAAAGAAGCTTAGGAAGCAGAGATCTCATTCCCCAGCTTCTTCTCCTGGCTCTAAGAGCCGGAGAATGTAAAGTGATGTGTATTACATTACTTCCGGGTCCAGTGATCAGAGAACAGATCAGCGGCTGGAAGGCTGCTGATCGCTCTCTCCGATAGTTGTGGGGAGACTTGCCGTGCCCACACGGGGGACAGCAGAGCCTGGGGAAGCCTTCCATTGCCGGCTGATTAAAATGACACCAAGAACAAGGCTGTATTCTTGGTATAATCACTTCAGTGGCCCGCCGTTTATTTACGCACTGCGGTCCTAAAGTAGTTACACAGTAGAGCTGCAGAATAGAGGTCAAGCTTCCTAAGACACAAGCAAAATACATTTAAGGAAAGCTGCTAGTAGGATTGGTTATCCTGGTTTGGCCTACAGCCTTTTTTCATTTGCCAGTGTTCAATCCATCTATAGGCAGCAGAGTAACCTGAACATGAAATACCTACTGTGTCCCTCATTGGATGTAAAAGAAAATCAGTTATGAGATTTTAGAAGACTGTATATGGAACACACTATCACATACAGACTTCTATTTTAGCTACAGGCCCAGACTACTTTTAGAGCTTTGCCCAATACTCATCATAAAAGAACCAGATGCAGGTAAATTGCCATCTACAAAGCATATCCCTGAATTAAGTTTTATGTGGGGCTTTCAAAAACCATCACAGAGAAAAGCACCAAGCTATTACAACCAACCAGAAGTTGCGTGTGGGGGGGGGGGGGGGTCTTTGTTTCACTTACCATGCCTTTCCTGACAAACTAGTGTGCAACCAAAGATTCCAATTTCAAGTCTTGTCTTGCAGCATGACATTTCATTTTTTTTCCAAACAGTGTTTATTGCATGGACGTGCTCCTGGGAGGTACTGGATGCACAAGAGGTAAATATTTTTTGGAGGAAGACATCTGTGTAGAGTAGATCACCTCAAGTGTAATTGGCATGGGCTTACACTGCCATTGAAGACTTCAAATCTATTGTAGAACCACTGCATCCCTACACCAGGTGTGAAGGTGTAAGAGGACCAATCCTTCAATTAATATCTAGGACTAGAAATACAATTGTGAATTGTTACCTCAATGGTCCCCCGGTGTGACCTCTCCCCTTCTGGGTTATGACCATTTATAGCAAAATCTTCTTTCTTTAATTTTTCTATAAATATCTAGGACTAGAATTAGGTTTTTTAGGCTCCTCTGTTAAGCAACCCCCCTTATATAACGTTGCGCTGCTACTTGTATATACAATATATACAGCAGGTCCTGGGTGAAATGCCAGTAAATGTGAATGAGTTTACTGGGGGTATTAAAGTGCATCACTGGAAATACCAGTAAAAAAATACATCTACGGAGTCAGATCAAGCTGCAGTTTAGAAGTCAGATCAACAACAACAAAAATCCCTGATTGGCTGCTATATGACTACACTGAGAGTCAACAGATTTCCTGACAATCATGAATATTTCTTCTGCAATATATAGGGTTGGACAAATCCCCAGAATAAAGGCGGTCAATGCTCCTATATAAAAAGCAAAATAAAAAAAAAGCCTCCATGGTGTTGCAGTTGATGGATGGTCTTGGCTTTGAGTTTAGCAATAACTTTTTTGCAGAATTAAGGTGTTTGACACATGCTTAACCCCTTTTTGTCTGGAGTTACTGCCTCAGACACACATGTAGCCATTTCTGCTTTTATATAAAGTTGGGTTTGCACACTTTTGACCCTGACAGCAATACGAGCAGCCGAGCTATCAGTAGGCACCACCCAAGCTGAAGTGGTCTTAGGAAAAATAAATAAATATTTTAGGGCCCTATTCATAATTATTGATTGCAGTAACATGCAAGGCACCATATACGTGTTAGCAGTGCCAATAATGATCAATGGAACCTCAAAGCAACTCACCTAACATACTACTGTGTTGTGTCAAAAACATTTTTTTGTGCTTTTTTCCCTAAATCAGAATAAATCTCTCTGGCAAAACATATAGTATAGTAACATTTGGTGGCAAAGTAAATGCATCTGTAGAAATAGGACATGTTTGCAAACATAGATCACCTCAAGTGTAATTGGCATGGGCTTACACTGCCATTGAAGACTTCAAATCTATTGTAGAACCACTGCATCCCTACACCAGGTGTGAAGGTGTAAGAGGACCAATCCTTCAATTAATATCTAGGACTAGAAATACAATTGTGAATTGTTACCTCAATGGTCCCCCGGTGTGACCTCTCCCCTTCTGGGTTATGACCATTTATAGCAAAATCTTCTTTCTTTAATTTTTCTATAAATATCTAGGACTAGAATTAGGTTTTTTAGGCTCCTCTGTTAAGCAACCCCCCTTATATAACGTTGCGCTGCTACTTGTATATACAATATATACAGCAGGTCCTGGGTGAAATGCCAGTAAATGTGAATGAGTTTACTGGGGGTATTAAAGTGCATCACTGGAAATACCAGTAAAAAAATACATCTACGGAGTCAGATCAAGCTGCAGTTTAGAAGTCAGATCAACAACAACAAAAATCCCTGATTGGCTGCTATATGACTACACTGAGAGTCAACAGATTTCCTGACAATCATGAATATTTCTTCTGCAATATATAGGGTTGGACAAATCCCCAGAATAAAGGCGGTCAATGCTCCTATATAAAAAGCAAAATAAAAAAAAAGCCTCCATGGTGTTGCAGTTGATGGATGGTCTTGGCTTTGAGTTTAGCAATAACTTTTTTGCAGAATTAAGGTGTTTGACACATGCTTAACCCCTTTTTGTCTGGAGTTACTGCCTCAGACACACATGTAGCCATTTCTGCTTTTATATAAAGTTGGGTTTGCACACTTTTGACCCTGACAGCAATACGAGCAGCCGAGCTATCAGTAGGCACCACCCAAGCTGAAGTGGTCTTAGGAAAAATAAATAAATATTTTAGGGCCCTATTCATAATTATTGATTGCAGTAACATGCAAGGCACCATATACGTGTTAGCAGTGCCAATAATGATCAATGGAACCTCAAAGCAACTCACCTAACATACTACTGTGTTGTGTCAAAAACATTTTTTTGTGCTTTTTTCCCTAAATCAGAATAAATCTCTCTGGCAAAACATATAGTATAGTAACATTTGGTGGCAAAGTAAATGCATCTGTAGAAATAGGACATGTTTGCAAACATGGAAACATACTAACACTTTTGATAAAAAGATACTTTATTAGGAGTATTTATAAAAAAAAAAATATACAGGAGGTATACACACACAGATCATATTAGGTCTCATTGTGGAGCAGGGGGGGGGATCCCCAGAGCACTTTACCTTTCCTTTTCATGTTTCTGGGGAGAGTCTAAAAGGAGAAGTTAAATGTTTTGGATGCAGACACCTTAAAACCCAACTCCAGCCAATATTTTTTTTTAGTTTTGGAGGGGAAAGAACATGACAGAAATATTTACTATTTCCAGGTCTACCCAAATCTAAAAGTCTTTTGGATGTGGTTGGGCTTTAAAGGAAACCACTTATAAGACAAGTGGCTTTGTTGCCATTTCTAACCAACCTTTAACACTACTATTTTCCTTGCTGTTAGACTGAGCTGCTAGACAGAACTTCTAATCTGCACACTAGATCCAGGTTAGAGACTCAGACTTTACTTGCTGCACACTTGTTTTGGGGTCACTAGCTGGCAGTACAAAATCCAGGGGATAAGCAAGACAGCCAACTAGAACTTCAGCAACGACAGCCAAGGGATTTCTCATATGATGGGGCTTCTTTAACGTTTACTTATCTCTATGTACCAGCATTACTGTTAGGGTTACTGTGACCTGGACTAGGCAGGTCTGGCAGTTGAAGCATTGAACAGATCACCCATGGCAATCTGTACTACTCTAATAAGTGAGAGGCCAGGAAGACCAAAATACAATGAATCAGGTCAATGGACACAAACACACATTTATGTAGGGTAGTTTTGAGAGGCATATTTACAATGACCAGCAGTAACATTTGTAAGGCACTGCTCAATTCAGGTTACGTTTAAATTATACAATAGAAGAAAAAATAGGCGAGATGGATCCTGCCTGTGGGTTTTCCACTTGTGGTAGGATACCGCATTGTAAAGATAGCAGCAACAGTAACAGAAAAAAACAAAAACTAAAGAAAAGACCAATTCAGGGAGAAAGGCAGTGACACATGCGTGTTAAGTATGTTTCATGCCTGACAGAAATCGGACAATTGTAGCTTCATCTTTATAGCAATTGCCTCTTCCCCCTTCGCTCTTAGTGGGCAGCAGCTAGTTCAGCAAGTCCTTTCAATGCGATGACTTTGGGATTTGTAGCCACACTTTTTGTTGTGTTATGAGTCTTATAAATACCAATCAGTCTGTCGGCAATCTCAAACATGTTGTTCCGCAATGATATAATGATGAACTGGGCATTTTTAGTTTGTTCCTAAAATACATGGAGGGAAAAAAAAAAGCACATCAGAAAATACCATCCAATGAAAAAGAAGCCATCTCCATTTTGCTGGAGTACAACAAGATCATTCACATTAAAGTTTTGTAGCTTCTAAAAGGCAGAGATTAGATCTCTATGCTTACCCTGCTTTTAGATCATTGGGAGTTGGACAAAGCAGAGTCTGTCCCCACCATGACTGATACATGAAGTACAGAAAGCAAAGCTCATGGAAAGTTATGCTGTGTTGCCAGAAATGATGTAAATAATGTTTAGGGACAGACTGACCTAAATCAGAACATATTGGTGGT
This sequence comes from Nanorana parkeri, assembly GCF_000935625.1. Lineage (NCBI taxonomy): Eukaryota > Metazoa > Chordata > Amphibia > Anura > Dicroglossidae > Nanorana > Nanorana parkeri. The sequence continues at coordinate 897,418 of NW_017306404.1, read as the reverse complement.
GGGGGCTAAAGAATAAACAGCCTTTGCATGCTATTGCAAGGTCCACTTTAGGGGATGCCTTTACCTACCATTTTAAAAAGGTCTTAAAACAGGAGAAACATTTTTGAATAATTTCATTTTTGAATAAATTGTTATAAATGGAATATGTATTTAAAAACGGTTTTTACCAACCATTTCTCGGAATGTGTAAATACACAATGGAGGGACACATTTGCTCTCAACTTGTGTGCTTGCCCAGAGCAACAACTCAGCTTGTAGCTTTCATTTTTCTCACACAAGTTTAAAACATGAAAATGAGGATTGGCTGTGGTCCAGTTGAGACAAACTGTCTCAGATACTTTATTAATCCCTTTCCCCTCCTTGTCAAGGAAAGGGCTTCCCCATAGGAAACACAGTCTAATTGAAGCCTCTAACAGAGCTTTAAGGTGCCCATACACTGTGCGATTATCGCTGGAAATCCCGCGATCGTACGATAATTGCAAAGTGTATAGAAGGTGTGCGACCGTTTTTACTGCACGTCTTTTGTCTTAGGAGCATGCTAGAAAATCAGCCGAGAATCGTACGAATTTCAGCTGGTTTTTAGCATGATCGTAACATCAATGCCGCACGCGCACACTGCCCGTTCAGCATTGCGGTCATCGGAAGCCCGCCCCTCAGGGGGGCAGGCTTGCGATGATCGCAAGTACGATCTGCCTGTCCAAGATGGGCAGATCGTACGTTTTTTTAAATTACTTTACAACCATCGCAAGTGTATGGCCACCTTTACAAAGATGTGGATGGGCGAGGTCACTGGTCTGACTCGCTCACTCGTACATGTGAATTTCAGTTGAAACTATTGAGCTCTGTAAACAGGCTTTTTACATAAGGAGGCAAGGAGAAAAAGGAAAGCCCTGAAAAGGAGCAGAGAACCCCATCGTCTGGCTGCATAAGAAAGCAAATTATATGTAAGATTTATTATTTATTGAGCAAGAGAATCACTTTTAAAAGTGTTTTTTTTTTCTTGACCAAAAGTTATAAACACAATATATCAAACTTCAAAAAGCTACTTACATAAATATAGAACGCCACAATGGAAACATTTTTGAAGTCTAGAGCCGCATCAATCTCATCCATGAAGTACAGAGGAGTTGGCTTGTAATGGTGAAGCGCAAACACCAGAGCTAAAGAACTCAATGTCTTCTCTCCCCCTGACAAATTAAATATCTTCTTCCAACTTTTCTTTGGTGGTCTCACACTAGTAAGGAAAAACATTTAGAACATTTCAGGCATAAAAAAATAAAGATGTTACATAAAAAAGCGTTTAAAACAATCTCACGGATTTGAAATATCTGCCTTAAACTAGTTTTACAAAACACAAGGATTAGGTCTCTGTCAACATGGAGTTCTGACAATCAGGATCTACCACTCTGAAGAAGCCAGATGTTTTACTTATGGGCACCTTGGTTATCGGTAAATATCTGAATAGGCAAATATTTTAGCACTTTTGACAAGATTATGAAAGCAGCACACAGGGGAGAAGGTGGAAATAGAGATGTAAAATTTCCAGAAATTTTGAAGCCATGAGAAAAAAACTTTTCCCCCCGTAAAACTTTAAAAAAAAAAAAATCAGTGTGAAGTATTTTTACAAATTGAAAGTCCTTTTGTTACACTAGGAACGTAAAATACAGTGTATATATAAAGGTATTATGCTTGAAATAAACGTACAAAGTAAATAAACTAAACTTGCTTCTTAAAATTTTATTTTATATTTGCAAATTGCAGCTTTGCTCTCAGCAGAAGTTGCACTGTGGAAAATGTTTCCAATCTCTAGATGTTGGTCTCACAATTTTACTGAGGAGGAAAAAAATGATTTACTGACCAGACTCTAGGTAAACATTAGAGTGTGATGGTGTAGAACATTATTAGGAATCATTTAAAGGTTAAAGATAAACTAAATTTGTCAGACAAATGTAACCACTTACCTGAGAGGACAAAAAAAACTATCTACTATCATAGCAACAATCACCCAACTGTAGGAGGTACAAGATAGAGCCACCATTCTAGGGTACCCTTTGTTTTGCCCTGAATGGCTTTAACCAACAAACTTCGCACAATACATCTTTGTCTGATACCTAGGCTGTGCTTGGATAACTTATGGCATGCAATATATTCAAGTGAAGAGCACAAAAGTCCTACTTCAATTTTAAACTACAAATATCCAATATACAATGCAGTAATAATTAGAAATAAAACCAACCTGAATGCAATGCCTTCTGAAAATGGATCCAAGCTGTCCACCAATTCAAGCTCTGCATCTCCTCCTAGGGTTAACATCTGGTAGTTTTCTTTCAACTTGTTTGTTATAACATTAAAGCCAGCCATGAACTCATTAAGTCTTTGCTTGCGAAGATCTTCATATGCTCGTCTGAATCTATCTCTTTCATTCGTGATTTCATCAAGTTCTGCAACTCTTTGTAAGTACAGCTCTTCCTATTCACGGGAAATTGACAGCAATAAAAAATGTATTCCGAACTGCAAAATAACCTGAACTATTACATTCTCACACACACACACACACACACACACACACACACACACACAACACAGCAAAGACTGAACTGGGTTTCTGAACAACCAACGAGGGCTGCTGTCAATGGCAATATAACAAAAATAAAAAGCCATGATGGAAGCAGCCACTGCATGGCTCACCACATGCTAGCTTCAAGGCAATGGTTACCTCTGCAAACTAGTACAAGATTTGCGAGTCAGGGATTGGCTGCCTCCATCACTGCATGTCAGAGGACTCTTGAAAGGGTAAATCCACCAAATGAAAACCCGAGGTCAGTCCACCAAATCTACTACTGATCCCCATATCACCTGAGCTCTTCTACACCAGCTATTTTAACTCGCCCCAGTAGATTCCATATTTTACATAAAGGAGGCGGTAGAAAGAGGAACATGAAGTGGGCAAAGTTGGAAACGCCGTATGATGATCTCACTGCTGGAACCCTTAAAGGATTTTAAAAGGCAGCCTACCGGCAATCCATATAGAATACAAATGCCTGTTGGAGTGACCCTTCTAGAAGTTTTATTGCACAATTCCTTATGCACCCTAGACAGAAACGTCTCAAGATAATAGCATAGTTGTTGCACTGTCATAACGTTAAAAAGGCAAATATCCACAATATTTAAAACAGAAATGTACCTTTAAAGAATGATTGATATTTGCTATGCAGATGATAATCCCTTTCTAATAAAGGTTTTAACACTTTTTCCTGGAACACTGTAAAAGACTATTTAAATGGTCGAGCATGGCATAAACATTAATGGCATGGATTGTATGAACGGCTCAGGCTGGTGTGGGGGGGATATTTTTTTGACCCACTTTAGTCCCCATAGTACCAACTGAGCATCATGTAAATGCCATGGCCAACCTGAGTATTGTTGCTGACCATGTCCATCCCTTTATGACTACAGTATACCCATCTTCTGATAGCTGCTTCCAGCAAGATAAGCACCATGTCACAAAGCTAAAATCATCTCACATTAGTTTCTTGAACACGATAATGAGTTCACTGTACTCAACTGGCCTCCACAGTCACCAGATCTCAAACCAATAGAGCACCTTTGGGATGTGGTGGACCGGAAGATTCGCCTCACGGATGTGCAGACGACCAATCTGCAGTAACTGTGCGATGCTATCATGTCAATATGGACCAGACAGTCTAAGGAATGTTTCCAGCACGTTGTTTAATCTATGCCACGAAGAGTTAAGGCAGTTCTGAAGGCAAAGTGGTTAGTGAGCGTATAATAGAACCAATGAAGCTGTAATGCTGGCCAAGTGTGCTTCTCACATCATTGGTGTATGTAGGTGGTGGGGGTAATCTAAATTTGGCTAGAACTAAAAAGATAAATACACTTTTGCTTTCCTTTACCTTGTGCCTTCCCCTCGGCAATTTTATAGATCATTCTTTCCTGCATATATGCTCCACCAGGTTCTTCAATGTGCAGCCTGCCCAATGCACAGTTAAACCATGTTCCACAACCTCTGTTCACTTCAATGGAAAGCCCATCTGCAATTCTAAACATTTCAAACAGAAGTTCTGCAACACCATAGTGATCTTGGGAGGAACAGCGTTAGAGGCAATCATAACCTATTCCAAAATTGCAGGCGGGGGGGGGGAGACAGGAGGTACACAAACAGGTAAATATACTTGTCTTTTAAAGACAAAACTATTCTGTATTCCCAGTTGGGAGGATTTTCTCATGTAGGACTACATCTTTTTAGTAGGGATGTCCAGATACCAGTGCTAATACTTGGCACTTTCATGAGAACTACCAGGGTTGCAGCTGGTACCTAGCTCTGGCACTCCACCACTGTCCTGAAATCATTAGTCGATATTGTTTTTGAAAAAACATGACGATAAACAAAAATGTATCAGTACTTGTAAAATGGTATTGGTGCATACCTTATATATTTATAAAAAAATCAGACATTAAGACAGAGATGTACAAATCCCAGGAGCTCCGTGTGCTCCTTACAAATGACAGCTGCCTCCTAAATTTTGAATTTTTCTCTAATCTAGTCTTGGAGCTCAAAGTATCTGTACTTGTACCGAATACGTACTTGGCATCTGAACATGGCTACTGAAAATAAGCACATTATGAAAGGAAGTCTACAATGAAATATGCAAGTCATTACATTCCAGGATATACCGTATTTTTCCGTGTATGAGACGCTACTTTTTCATAAAAATGTTTATCTAAAAATAGATGTGCGTCTTATACACGGGGGCCGCGGTTTTGAAAGTGCTGATACAACTGCAAACTAGCCTCACGGATTGCAGAGACATGATAACAGTTCCCCTCCAGTCATAAATCTTTTTAACCTGACGTGAGCTGTTGCTGGGGAGATCGTGTAGGCAGTGCCCAGAGCGGTAATGTCGGAGTATTCTGTGACCATAAAAATGGCAGAAAGTGAAAAACAACCTGTAAACTCTCTAAACTCATGGTATGGTGTCAAACAAGAGGCGATTGTAAAGTCCTTCAAGAAATGTGGAATCAGCAATGCCATGGACGGAACTGAGGATGATCTTGTATATATAGACAGTGACTCAGCAGACAGCAGTGATGCAGCAGAAGTTGAAGAAACTGATATGTTTGAAGCTAAAAGTGATGAAGAAACCAGTGATGCAACAGAGGCTGAATAAAGTGATTGGCTCAGAGGTAAGTGTGATGCATAATATCATTTAAAATATTGATTTCTGAATTTTGGGTAAGAAAAGTTGGGGGCGTCTTAAAGACGGAAAAATACGGTATTCTGATAAACTCCTAATCCGATACCGTTTTAGAACTTACTTTCTGCTTGTATGCAGCAATAGCACCAAGATTCGGTTTCATGTTCCGACTCTCAGCTTCCAGCAGGGCAATTTTTTCTTCTATCCGTCTAGGGTTGATTATTGCCTCTAACTCTTCTTGGGTCAGTGTGGAAAGGACCTCTTCTGGATTGTCTTCTATTTTATGAAGGGCAAGTTTGGATATCTACAAATAAAAACATGCAAAAAACAGTCTGCAAAATTGTATGTAATTTAAATAACAGAACAAAAAAATCACGTAATAGTCATCACCTAAAAAGCCTGCCAAGATCTTACCTCTTTTTGCCAGTGTTTTATTTTAGATTGGTGTTCGGCAATACTGCTATCAATTTGCTCAATTTTAAGCCTAATATTAAGGGAATCTTTCTGAAGGGCATGTTCTTTATCCTGAATTGATTTAATTTCCTGCAGCAAACCTTTGTGCTTTTCTTGAATATCAGGAAGTGAACCCTAATCAATAGAAAATAAACAAGCGTGTGTGAGTGTGTATACATTATTGATAATGGTTATTTTCAGCAGCATATGCAAAGAAGAAGCTTAAGAAAACTCAGACTGCTTACTATAAGATATGCAAGTTAAAAGTCCACTTTCAGCTTTAGCAATACATACATGGACAAAACACATGTAAAAAGAGCAAAGAAAACACTTGTTTGCTAAATTAGTAAGGATCACATGGCCTAAAGACAAAGAAAAGAAAAAAGCGTCCTTTTTAAATGTTGAGGTTAAAAGCCACACATGAATTACCATCACTAAATTACAACTCCACTTTCACATTTCCAGAAAACACTATAAATAAGGGCATTGAAAAATGTATAACATGCTGCGACTGGCACAGAATCAGTTATTTCTTAATATGGGTAAACAAAGGAAGGGACCTTACTACCATGGAGCATTAAACTAGTATTAATGTCTTTCCTCCAAGGATGTCTCATTCCCCATGTCTTTAAAAAGTCGCTGTGGTACACAAGACTCAACATTCGTGTGAATTTTGGACTTTTACTTCATATGTGCTTCATTAACCCCTTGCCATCCACCCATCGTAAAAATTACGGGCGGGCGGCGGATCCTCCCTGGCAGGGTTACGTAAATGTACGTCTTTTTTTTTCTCTGCGGTCGCGGGCGAGCAGAAACCCGCCGGCAAGGATAACCGCCGTTACCGGCTGTCTCATACAAGCGTTCGGCCAGCTCTACAGCCGGCCGATCGCTTGTATAACCCTACAATGTGCTGCACGCCCCCCGGTAGCCGCTGTCCCCCCTGCGGTGCCCGGGACTGACAGGACTGGCACAGCGGCTGCTCGAAGAGAGAAGGAGGAGAGATCTGCATTTGCCACCGCTGATCCCTCCCCCTTCTCGTGCTCTAAAGGCGGAAGCGATGTGCATTACATCACTTCCGCCTTTAGCTGTCATACCTCTGGCTGGGAGCTTCTTTGGGGGTCCCTAGGTGACATTAGGGGTCTTGGGGACCCCTGATGTCTCCATTAAGAGGACCTGTCATTGTTTTCCAGCTATCACATGGGGGGCTTTTTAGCCCCCTATGTGATAGCAATCAAGTTAAGTGTAAAAAAATAAGTTTAAAACTAAAAAGTAAAAAAAACACCAAGTTTTAAGTCCCCTGCCCCCGCACTTATACACGTCGGGTGTGCCTACGTGCAAAAACAACGATTGCGCCGCACATGTTACATATCGACGCGAACGTCGGAGTGAGAGCAATCATTTTAGGGCCATTAATCACTGATCACACTAAACTGATGAGCGGTAAAAGCTTTTAAAGCGTCGCCATTTTAGGCATGGCAGTTTTTTTGCGATTTTGTGGGTGCACGCAATTTTAAAGCTTGACATGTTTGGCGTCTATTTACCAGACGTGACCCCATCTTTTATGTTTTACCAAAAATATGGGTAATAATAAATGTTTTATAACATAACGTAGGGATAATAGTTTTAAAAAAATAAAAAAACGCAGTGGTGACTTAATACCACCAAAAGAGAGCTCTAAGTGTCCCTAAAAAAATGGTATAAAATTATTTCAGTACAGCGTTGCATGACGGAATAAATGTCAGTCAAAGTACCGCAGCGCTGAATACTGAAAAATGGCCTGGCCAGGAAGGGGGTTCAACACCCCGGTCAGCAAGTGGTAGCTGTGGCATACACTGCAAATCAAAGTGATCAATGTACCTCTGCCTCTTTGCATTCATTCATAACTGCAGCTGCCTTTTCCTCCAGCTGCTTTAGTTCTTCAGACAATTCTTCTATCGATTTGTCATTGTCAACAATCTCCTTTTCAGTGCGAACAGCAGACTCCTCTGCTTTCTTGAGGTTTCTACAAGGTGAAAAGCAAAATCAGAACATTCTCTAAAAGCAGAACTCCAAACAAAAATAAAAGCTGGTTTTGTAACTTCATCTTTTAGTGGGCTTTTCATATTTGATTTAATACTTACCATCAATAAGGAGCTTCTCTCCCACTCCCCCCGGTATATTTTCTGCAACTAGATATGCTAAGTCTGGTAACAACATTCAACCTACTCCCCCCATTCCTGGACCTGCCCCAAGCCTGTGACAGGACAGTAAAAGAAGCAGCACAGTGATGGGCTCATCAATCTGTCCCTCTGCTTTCTCCTCCTATCAGCATGCTGTTTATCAGTACATAAACGGATTGGCTCCTTGCACTGCTTCTTCCCATAACACCATAGCTTTGCTGAGCAAAGACTGCAAGAGCCTAACACAAAGGCAAAATTCAAGTATTTACACTGCTTGCATTTACAAAGCCATTTACTGATGTATTCATGATTACAGAGCAGCATTATTTTGTGTCTTTTATAGCTGCCTTGAGTTTAGCTTTAAATGTAACTCGTCTTTATCCTTGCATTTACAAAAGGCAATTAATGTAAAAAATTGTGCCAGCACATAATTCTGTAATTCATGCAGAAAACAAATTTCCTGCCAAGTTATAAACCATACATTAATAATAATTAAAAAACAAAACAGTAGAATGATGAGGCCACAGCTTTTTTTTTCCTGCCACTTCAGCATATACTAATAAATGACTCCCAGTTTTACATTATGTACCTCTGGGCAAGGGAGAAGGTAACTAGCAGGTCTGTCACAATGCTACGCGGGCATAGCCCCAGAGATAAAGTGAGCAAGGCTCTGACATCATAACCTGAAGCTGGCTTCATAGCCTAGAAATCCACAATGTCAGAAAAGGCCCACTCGCACAGTTAAAAAAAAGACAAAACATAAAAAGAGAGAAGAGACATACAAAACAAGAAAGACAATGCAAAAAACAAACAATTTAACTAAAAATATTTTTCCTTAACGGAATGGAGTCACCAAAACACAGGCTACTTTCCGCTGGTACACTGAGGGCCGCACAATAAGTGCCAAAGGCCCACATGTTGCGGAGCAAAGGATTTAGCCTTCTGCGTTAGGCACTGTAGGCAACTGGTGCCCATGAGATGTCTGAGGATTGCTGTGCAGTACTGTGGGAGCAGAAGTGGCCTGGCTAATCAGTGTGTGCCAAAGAGGAAAATGGCACAAGCATGCACAGTGACATCCGTGTAGTCTGCAAAGGCATAATGGTGGCAAAAAGGGTGCTTCTGTCTATGGCTGTGACTTTTCTAATATGTCACAGCCTGCGCACCACTTAACTTCAGAGGGACCTGGAGCATCAGCACACTGGACAAGGGAATTACCTTCTTACAGTTGCCCAAGGTTTAGCCGAAGAGTCAAAACTATCCGGAAAGCTGTAGAAACTATCCATAAAAAGAGGTGAGCTTCTCTGAGTGGTGAGATGTCAATCACCTGAGAACCTGGCAGTTCAACCCATGGTTAAGACTGAAGGTCGGCGGGTCTGTAGCATGTTTGTAAGATAAAAGCCGGACGTGCCGGTGTGCGCAAGCACACACTGCCCGTTCGGCATTGCGGTCATCAGAAGCCCGCCCCTCAAGGGGCGTGGCTTGCGATCATCGCAAGTACGATCTGCCTATGCAACATAGGCAGATTGTACGTTTTTTTTAAGTACCTTACAACCATCGCAATACAACCATCGCAAGACTTTTGTCTTGCGATGGTTGTAAGGTGTGTGCCCAGCCTGATCCTCTGTCCTATACTGTATAATTATACAAAAGGATGCAGTTAACTAAAGATACCCTATAGAGGCTTTAACCCGACTTGCAGTAAAACTACAACCCCCTTTACCAAAAAAAGCAAACATATTGCTTAACAAAATAAATAAATCCTGTAATATTATCCATATGACATCAGCTGAACAAGATAATTAAGTGTTCTGGCCGATGTGTTAATTGATCAGCTCTGCCTGTGGGTCAGATCTTTTCACCTGAGAACATGTGATCAAATGCAAAGACAAATGGGGGTATGACCAGCCGCTGTGAGTAATACAAACACAGGTTTTATTATTTTATTACAAGGGAGTAGAATGAAATAGGGGTTGGGGCAAGAGACACCAAGTTACAAAAAAAAGGTGAATTAACTGACCTAGATTAGTCAGCCAGTGAAAACATGGAGGCATGGTTCTTAGGTGAATGTCTATGTAGCTGTATGTACAATGTTGGAGGGGGAAAAAAATTAATCATAGCTTGTGTATTCCTGTGTGATAGTTTACATACCTGTCAGCTGTCTTGATGGAAACTTGAGCTTTTGTTATGGAAGATGCGCATTCATCAATCTCCTTGTTGATCTTATCAAGCTTGTCTTGCTGGGCTTTCAACTTGTGATTGTTAATGTCAACTATGAGATTATGAAGCCTTTTCACTTCTGCTTCAATTTTTCCAGCTTTTTCTGCAGCCTTCTCAAATTCTTAAAAAAATAATACAAATAATATGGAGGAATAAATATTTAGGAATAAAAAAAATAGGATTTTGTTCTTAGCGTAAAATCCTTTTCTTCTGATACGTAGGGTTATGCTGCTGCCTCTAGGAGAAATGTACACTATATTGCCAAAAGTATTGGGACATCCCTCCAAATCATTGGATTCAAGTGTTCCAATCACCTCCATGGCCACAGGTGTATAAAATAAAGCACCTCAGCATGCAGACGCTTCTACAAACATTTGTGAAAGAATGGGTCGCTCTCAGGAGCTCAGTGAATACAAGCGTGGTACCGTGATAGGTTGCCACCAGTTCCATCCGTGAAATTTCCTTGCTACTAAATATTCCACAGTCAACTGTTAGTGCATTATAACAAAGTGGAAGCAACTGGGAACAACAGCAACTCAGCCACGAAGTGGTAGGCCATGTAAAATGACAGATCAGGAGTCGATAGCTACAGACCTCCAAACTTCGTGTAGCCTTCTGATTGGCACAACGACAGTGCATGGAGAGCTTCATGAAATGGGTTTCCATGGCCGAGCAGCTGCATCCAAGCCTTACATCACCAAGTGCAATGCAAAGCGTCAGATGCAGTGGTGTAAAGCACGCCGCCACTGGACTCTAGAGAAGTGGGGACGTGTTCTCTGGAGTGACGAATCACGCTTCTCTGTCTGGCAATCCGATAAACGTGTCTGGGTTTGGCGGTTGGCAGAACGGTAATTGCCTGACCGCATTGTGCCAAGTTTGGTGGAGGGGGGATTATGGTGTGGGGTTGTTTTTAAGGGGTTGGGCTTGGCCCCTTAGTTCCAGTTGGGGTGGAGGAACCTGACTGGCCTGCACAGAGTTCTGGCCTCAACCCGATAGAACACCTTTGGGATGAATTAGAGCGGAGACTGCAAGTCAGGCCTTCTCGTCCAACATCAGTACCTGACCTCACAAATGCGCTTCTGGAAGAATGGTCAAACATTCCCATAGACACACTCCTGACCCTTATGGACGCCTTCCCAGAAGAGATGAAGCTGTTATAGCTGCAAAGGGTGGGCCAACTCAATATTGGACCCTACGGACTACAGACTAAGACTGGGATGCCATTCTATTCGCCATTCCAAATTGCAATAGCAGGCTGACGATTGAAACCCAGTGCACTGAGCAGACCCCTGAGAAAGTTCTCTCTCAGGTCTGCTCCTCTGCTCAGTGGGTGGGTACAATAGCCAGCCTGTAATTTGAAATAGCCAATAGCAGGATGGCTCCCCATTGTTTACATTGATGCCAACTGCGAAATCCAGCCGTGGTCAACAGCAGCATGTAAACAAATAATTTTATAAGCAACTATATAAAATATTAAAATAATTTTTTCTGGTGTGACACTACTGTAAACACTTAATGTGACAATCCAATTTGCTAAGATGCAGGGATTTTCTCAATAAGCAAAACAAATGTATTGAAGTAGATTATCTCAGACACAAAATCTACTGTCCGACTTGTAAGCCCCATCACTCTACTACAATTAAATATTTTAACATTTGAACGTATTCAAATAAACTGGTGGAAACCTAAGTGTTTTTATAGGTTGTGCACATTTAGAACACCTGTGCCTGAGCTTAGCAGCAATGGAATCTTGGACAAACAGTGCACAGTAACAATTCTAACCGTTAGCCATGGTTCTACCCCCACATATTCTAGCAGCTTAAATGGGTTCTCCACTGAAGGAGGGCCAGTATTGTAGGATGCCATGGATTCTTGAAGTACAGGAACATACCTTTCTTAAACATTTCAAAATTTTTTTCCATCTGTTTTTGTTGATTCTTGTCAGGCGCGGTAGCAGCTACATTAACTTCCAACTCCTTCACTTGTGCTTTCAGATGTATTTCTTGCTCAGAAAGACTCTACAAAAAATAAATAAAATATAGGATTCTGTTCTTGCCATAAAATTGTCTCCAAGTCCATAGGGGACACAGCTCTGAAGAATTCTCAGACATCGGGTTATGCTTTTGCCCCCGAGAAAAATCAACAGAAGATGAAAAAATTAAAAGCCTAACATTTTATGGACATAAATCCTCCCACCTCAAACCTGTCAGTTCTAGCAAGCAGTATAAAAGGAAATGAGAGGATCCCTGTGGATGCTGAAAAAAGAATATTAAGCTGAGCACAAAATACTATTTTCTTTATCGTCCATGTACTTCCGTCACAGCCACCACACTCCTGGTACCTCCCTGGTGATTGGTGTACGTCATCCCCATTGTCTGACTGAATCAGACACTCAGACAGAAGACAAGTCCAGTTAATCACCACCAGATGAAATCGCCCTCAAGCCCAGGACAGATTGGAAGTTTGAATTCCTCCAGAGACCAACAATCCTGTACACACAGATGATCCAAGAAACCACCCCATCCCACTGGAGTCTCCAAGTTATGGGAAGAAATGACTTTCCCATTGCCAACGCAGGGGATATCACCCACCACGACAAGATAAGTGCCACCAATTTCTGGCTGCTCTATATCTTTCACGAGCGCTGCCGCTACTGACTGATTGAAATCTACATCAGTAGCCAGTGAAAAGAATGAGGGAAATAAACAATAATAGTTTTTTTCCAGGTAGTCTAAGCAGAAATAAAGAGGAGAGCTCCCCCATGTGGCCAACTTTTGAAGTACATAAAGTATAACAAGCAAAGGTCACCATAGCAACACATCAGAGGTGCCGTAATGTACAAGCCACTTGACACCAATGTAAATCACAAATGTCAGATGTTTCTGAAAAAAGCCAGTAGTAAGACAGAGTAGGAAAGGAAAAAAATTAACTTCCACACAGTGCCCTGCTAATGAGTCTGTTCTGACAAATGTGCCTCAGACAGATTCCGGCACAATAGTACTTACACCCCGAGGTGTGAGGAAAAATTGAGGTATTGTAACCATCTGCTACACACAGCAGAATAATCGAATAGCTGTGTAAAAGTAAAAAGCAGGATCTCTCTTTTCTCCCCAGTAATCAACATGAAATTGAGGGAAAATAAACAAGGAAGCCAAGTCGAAAAGCTCTGTCCACCTTCACCGCTGATGGAAACACACCGCCCTGAGGAAACCAGAAAAACGGACTGCACATGCTCACACATGAGCAGTAAATTAAAAACAAGTGCACCATCAAATCAAAGACCCGACCTCTTAAAGAGACGGAGGGAAATTTAAATGAAGTCAGTCAAACTCTACATAAAAGCATTTGGCCAAATACGAGTCTAAAAATCACACAGCCAAAGTAAAAGAAAAATGAGTGAAAACACCCAAACTAAGAATGCTTAGGTGAATACATTTGTTTGGTTTTTGCTCACAACTCCATGGCCCTGTTCCCAACATACCAGGAATCCCCAATACTGTCCTGACCGTTAAATGATGAAAACAGGAACACAAAACCACCACAGAACAGAGCATAAGTACTGAGACCAGAAACAACCTGCTTCATGACTAGAGAAACTTCCAGGATTTATTTTATCTGGCATGAATCTCTCAGTTTTGTCGGCTAGCTAGAAAGACTTCCGGATTTAATAATATCCGGTATGAAACTAGCAACTCTTGGTAGTAGAATCTTCAATGAAGATACAAAAGAAGCTAAAGTATTAAACTAGAAGAGAAGGAGAAATCCATTCTCCTGAGAACACCAAGTCAAACTGGCAAGTGTGAGATAGGAGGGAATATGTCCTTAAAGTGGCAGGCTTTTAATTGTTTTGCCTTGTGTCCATTTCTCCTGGAGGCAGCAGCACAACCCTATGTCTCAGAATTCTTCAGAGCTGTGTCCCTCAATGAAAGTTAGGTATGATATTAGAGTGTCTGTATTACCAAACTTGACAATAAAATTGCACTTGACCACTTGTGTGCAAACTTTGTCAAGGAAAGAACCTTGAAACTTTTTACAGGACCCTACGTATGTTGTAGTCACATAAAAGGGAAACTGTAAAAATCATTGATGAGGCTCCTCAAATAATTATACAGCGTACACAGTAGCACAAAAACAAGTACTATTCTACCATTTTGGCATGCTGCAGTATTTAAAAGGTGCAGAATTTGTCCTTGGAACGCTCTCCTTTTTCTGTCCTGCATACAATAAAAAAAAAAAAAAAACTAACAGGGAAAATGGAGCCTGGGGTCCACGAACACAAACACACCATGAAGGCATGACCATGGTGCAAACATGTAGCGAAAGTCTTTTACAATGCAGCAACTTCCCCCAGAATTTTTCCTTTGCCTCAGCTCGGGGTAACCAGCCATCGGTTGCTTACCCTGGTTCTAGCCCTTAAATAACTGGTTAATGCTCTACAGGTTTTAACTAGCAACATATTTACCCTTTAAAACAAGCCTGAACTGGCCCAATATATATCCAAGTAAATTACAGTGCTAAACCTTGTGGTGCCTGCGAGTATCGGCATTGGCTTTTGGATCTAGCTCTGTGGAGCCTCTTGGATTCCAGGAAGTAAATGGGGCCTTAACTTCTCCATCCCCTATGTTTCACCGGTAAATTAACCCCCTCAGACTTGCTAGTAAATGTAACCAGAAAAAAATGCCACCAAACTTTGAAAGTGCCGAAGATGGAAGTAGGTTACACAAGTACAGTACATGGCATAATGCCTGAGTGGCAATATAACATGGCCATACTATCTAGCTTTGATCAGCCATACCTACATTGTTTTCTATTACTGAAGCCTGTATGTTGAAGTCTAGACGGCAATGTTAAATTACTGTTCAAATGCCCAAACATTCTCATAAAGTGCCTAATACTACAGGTGTAAAATCATTTAAATTGCTTATAAAGCAACTGCTTGTGGAAGGTTATCAGTGCTGGGAAGTCCCTGGACCACGTGTTTTTACAACAACCTATACCAAAGCCAGAGCCAAAGCCTATACCAAAGTGAGCCAAGCCTTGTAGCTGTAAACTCTACTACCAACACTGAGTTATCATCATGGATGCAGTATGTCTGACCTCCTGGTTCAGACAGAGGTGGCCTGCTAAGCTACCCTGTTGTCTTCCTGTGCATGCATCATGTACCGACTTACTTCTAATGGCACCCGGATGTGGTAACGATTCATCAGCTTACCAGCATGGATTACCTTGCCTGTGTACACTTGCTGTGTAGTAATGGAATCTGGCCACAATGATTGCCTCTGTATCTCCTAATACTGTTTAGCGCCATCTGCATACAGGTACCTGTAATGTTTTGCTGCACTTGTATTACCTCATGTAAGGCTGGTGAGGTTACGCAAATTACATGCATGATTTCTGATACCTTTATTGTGTTTATCTTGCCATTGTGGTGGGAGGTGGAGGGGGTTTGTTGGTCATAAAAGAAACACTTGTATATGGTGCCTGTCATCTTCATACACATGGGCTCTGCCCCACCACAAAGTAGGACAAACATTATTCATGGATACTCAAGATGTCAAGTGCTTCAAGAAACTGCCTTTGTAGATTGTAGTTATCTATCTATACACATCCACACTCAAACATTTACATATAACTCTTTTTAATTGCAATAAAATGTCAAATTAACGGTCCTAAATGTAATGTTTACCTGAAGATTTGCTGTGAATTTTTCAAATGTATTTTTCATCTCTCGAGTGCTCTGTCGCAGCTTAGCTACTTCTTCTTCAAGCTGAACTTTACTGTCTTGAATAACAGCAGCTTTCTCAGAGTCAGACTTGAGTTTGGACTCCATCTTTTGTAACTATTGAGTAAACATACCCGGCAGAGGAATTTAGAGAAATATAAAAATATTAACTCAAAAAAAATATTAAAATAAAAAAATAAAGCAGTACTACTAACCTCTTCTTCTGAAACTTCCACTACAACAGAGTTTCCCATCCTGCCTTTCATCACCTTCCCTCCGCCACCAGTCATTGTACCTAGAAATGGAAAATTAGCAACATTTTGCATATATGAAATAAAGAGGGACAAATAGGACTACTGCCCTTGCAGAATCTCTCTGCATCTTGTGCTGAAATATGAAACAGATTGGTATCCATTTTAAAATTTTTTTTTATTTTCGTCTGGTGATCCGAACAGTATTAACAGTATTGCTGCCAAGCCTGCCAGAACGCTGCTAACCCCAGCTGGCTACATAATTTTTGCAATTTTTCCCATTGTTTTAATCCTTGCTGCGTTGCTAGCATTTGTAGAAAACCCCCCAAACCATATATTTTCTGAAAGCAGAGGCTCAGTAGAATAAAATTATGCCACTAAATTTGTAGGTCCTGCGATAATTGCGCAAATATTTGTCAAATCAATATGAAACCGATAAAAATACACAATGCAATTGATAGAATCACACTAAAATCAGTATCAGTGCACAAAAAAACAAAACACTTTTCTGACTAAATCTAAAACTGTATTGCCCTAATGACAAGTTTTATCTTTTATAGTGTTTTAAAATGCTGATGAGCTGAAAAAACATGAACTTGTGGATACGCATCTTTTATGTTGAAGGAAACCAGTTGAAGAGAGGCGACAACTGACAATGGAATCCATCCGCATTCTTGAAAACGGACAAATGTATTGAGTGTTTTTAAATCCAGAATTGGAAGAAGGCGTCCATTTGGTGTGGAAACCGTAAACTGGTTTAGAAAAACACCTTTCCACATAAGAAAAGGAAAAATAATGCCATGAGCCAACAGACCATGAACCGTGCAAAATAAATGTTCTTTCAATGCTGCTGAGACATGGAAAGCAGTTTTTTTGTTTGTTTAGGGATGGGAGGGGTTTATGTTTACTCTAGCCGAGACCCTCAATGGGAAGAATATTTTTAAATAGTATTGAAATATTATATGGTGACTGTTTAGAATGAATTTATTTTGTCTTTTACAAATTGCTTTATTGATCAGTTTCCTTCCTATGAGAGACTCCTAATAATGTATTTTGTATGTGAATATTGGTGTATGCATTGTAGAAATAATAAAGAAATATTCTACAGAGACATGGGAAGCCGTGATGCAAAGAACGGAGGCGGAAGATGAAACTATTGACAATATCTTCCAAAAAAGGATGCAGAGATTCAAAACATTTAGGGACCAAAAATTGTTTATGTGGGACTTCCCAATCTTTATATAGAAACCTATCAAAATAGGGCGAAGTGGAAAGACCTTGCAAACACACGCAGGTTTATATGAACCTAGGCTAGGAGAAAAAACTGTGGAAACTTCTAAATTTAAAGAGGAACGCTCACCCCTCAGTATACAAATAGACATGTCTGTAATATACAGATAAAATGAAAGTGCCCCAATTCCTCCCAGAACAACTCATGGCCTCAACCAGTGGGAAGGGAGAAAATAATCAGCCGAGGCATGGTATCTGGTACTGCAGACAGCAGTATAACTGTAGAAATAGCTGTGTTACTGAGGGAGATCGGAGATTCACGGCTTCCACTGCTGAAACTGACTTTTCTGCTTCCAGTAAGGCATGATGGTGATCTGAGGTAAAAGTCGCTGCAGTCCATTGAAAGAAACACTTTACACCTTTAGGGTCCTCACACACCTTACGATTATCGTACGAGAATCGCGGGAAATCCCGCGATCGTACGATGATCGTAAGGTGTGTGGAAGCCGTGCGACCTCTACTACTGTAAGGTCGCACGACTTTAAACTTACGGACATGTTCGAAAACCCACCGAGCATCGTACGATGTTCGGCGGGTTTGTGGCATGTCCGTACGATAACAGCCGCACGGGCAGGTGTGCGCAAGCGCACACTGCCCGTTCGGCATTGCGGTCATCGGAAGCCCGCCCCTCAGGGGGCGTGGCTTGCGATCATCGCAAGTACGATCTGCCTATGCAACATAGGCAGATCGTACGTTTTTTTAAGTACCTTACAACCATCGCAAGACAAAAGTCTTGCGATGGTTGTAAGGTGTGTGCCCAGCCTTAGAGAGAAATCCAGCAGAAATTGGTGACACGTGCGCAGTAAGAAAAACAACCCCAAAAAACACAAGTGCATCATTAAAATTCAGTCCTGGCTGCTTAAAGAGATAATGGGAAATCAAATATCAGTAAACCCCATATAACAGCATATAAGCTACTGTATATCTATACGGGTACAAGACCCAAAGCCACACAGCCCAGATATAATACAATGGAGGGAAAATAACCATCCCACAAATAACTACAAATAATATACAGTTACTCATGACTGCAGGGCCTTGTTCACTCCACATTAGGAATCCCCAGACAATCCTGCACCGAGTATTAACCCTTTCGCTGCCAAGCCCTCCGAAACATTTTTCAACTCAGCTGGCCACACCATTTTCCCCACTGATTTGATGTTCAGCTGCTGGGTTGCTAGCATTTGTAAAAGACCCCCCAAACCATATATTTTCTGAAAGCGCAGGCCCGGTAGAATAAAAAGATGGTGATACTAAATTTGTAGGCCGTGCGATAATTGCGCAAATGTTTCTCAAATTAATATTAAACCGATAAAAATACACAATTCAATTGATAAAACACTAAAATCAGTATCAGTGCACAAAAAATGAATAGTTAGTTAATAACAAATATTTGCAAATTTTTAATTGCGCCTTTTTTGCGAAAAGGTAAAAAAAATTACGGTACGCAAAACTGTAAATAAGCGACTTGTGTTAAAAAATAGTTTTTACGCTGTGTTGGTGTTGTAATAAAATGATACAGGTGTATATTTAATTGCAACACAAAGATCACAAGGCATGGCAATGCGTCACAAAGCTTTGCCATGTGCTGCCACAGCTAATAAAATTTTTCTTTAAAGAAAAAAAATAAATTAAAAAAATCATGCACTGCGATGTATTCTAACAACGCACTGCAGCGCATGTGCATGGCATACACCTCAATATGTGTATGTTATGTGGGGGGAGGGAGGGGTTCTGCTTTTTTTTGTACACTTTTTTTAAATAATTTGATTTTTTTACATTTTCTAATTATATATATATATATATTTTTATATATTACACACACACATTTTTTTTACTGTTGGGACCCCTGACATTTCCCTTTTGAAATAGAAATTGAGGACATTAGAGTCCTCAATTTCTTTTTCTGCAGCCCCAGCACTCAATGAATGGGGTGTAGCACTCAGTACAGAGGCTTCTCATTCATTCAGAAACTTATGATAGCAAAATATTTTTTACTATCACCAGTTTATGAATGGGGAGGAGCCTCTGTACTGAGTGCTACACCCCATTCATACATTCTTGAATGCAGAGGAAGTGATGTAAATCACAGCCTGTTCATAACTGTTCCATTACAGGGACACATAGTGCTATGTGTCCCCAGTCATTTACAAACACTGAAGTGATCAGACGATCACTCCGGGGTTTGCACTGCACAGAGGGATGGTTAAATATCAATGATATTTAACGATCCCCCGCTCGGCCACGCTACAGAGCCGCTGTCATCCGAAAACTCACAGGATGACAGCGGCTCCGATCAGAACACCGCTCGGCCATCCTGGATTGCGGCCAGCTGCCGCTCGCCCCTCCGCCGGCCAATTTTCATCTGATTCCCGCTGTCACAGACCCTACAAGTGGGGGACAGCAGCGGGGATCCATGGAGTCTCTTATCCCTGCTTGGAGCAGCTTCAGGCAGGGATGAGAGACTCCAGATGCCGGCAGCAACTAAATGAATAAAGCAGAAGAGAAGAATACATCCATTCTCTTGAGGACACTAAGCGAAAGTGGCAAGTTTGTGGTGCGAGGGGGTATATCCTTAAAGTGGTAGATTTTCAATTGTCTCGCCTAGTGTCCAATTCTCTTGGAGGCAGCAGCATAGCCCTATGTCACAGAATTCTTCAAAGCCGTGTCCCTCAATAGACAATACAGAATAAGGGATAACAAATAGAGTTAAAGCCCATAGTAAATCTATGTGCTAAAATTACTCCATTATCGTCTTTGTAGCATTGTAAGAAAGCAGCGGGCAAAGATATTACATCACTCTCTCAAACGTACGGCCAGTCTTCAAAACAGACATGCGCTAGACACTACTGGAGCGTACACGTCCTCCTTACACTTACGCAGTCAGTCACAGCTCATGGGCAGCAAGAGATAAGCGACACTATGAATTGCATGGTGTCAATAAGCTTGTCGGTGGCTTGGAAAGTAGAGTGTGGAGAAACAGGGCTTGTGGAGAACCAAGCTTGGTGCGATATTATTCTGAAGGTACATGTGATATATTGGTCTATTCAGTGTATATTTTTCCTGAGGGTTTTCAACCACTACGTTTTGGAAAGAGGAAGGCGTTAGTGTTGTGTCTGTTTGCTCAGTTTATGAGACTTATATTCTCAGTGGAGAGCCCATCTGTTACAGTAACAACTGTAGAGGGTATTTTGTAGGCCACTCCCTACAAAACCCAAAATGGTTTTGGGTGGAGATGGGGGTCTAACCCTTTTGCTGCCAGCGCTGTATCCCTTACGGTTCTAGCTGCAGGCCCCTGTAAACCTGTGTAAAGCATACTGTCGGCTTCACACTGGAAGATCTTCGAAAGCTGCCAGATCGTTTCCACAGGCCAGTGAAAAGTTTAATAGACCCCCGTTTGTCACCTTATAGAGAACCTGTCATCACTAATATGCTATCACATAGGGGGCTTGTTAGCCCCCCTATGTTAACCACCTCCGGGCCGGCCGTAGTAAAAAAACGGCTGGCCCGGAGCTCTCTAGATCTGAGCAGGCGTCTTTAGACGTCTGCTCAGACTCGCCCCCTCGCGAGCGTGAAAATGAGCGCAATTTAGAAACAGGCAGCGGTGCCTGTTAACATACAAGCGATCCACCGGCTGTAGAGCCGGCGGATCGCTTGTATTTTGCAACGATCGGTGCGGGCCACCCCCACCATTGTCCCGCTGATCCCGGGCTCTGCTGTGCCCGGTGCGAGCCCGGGATCAGCATGGTGCCTGTGTCACAGGGGATCAGAGGGAGATCATTACACGAGCTCCCTCCGGTCCCCTCTCCTCTGAAAGAATGCGGAAGTGTTGTATAATACATCACTTCCGCATTCTTGTGTCACTCTCCAGCTTCAGAAGCTGCAAAGAAGCTGATGGAGCAGATCTGTGCTTCATCAGCTTCTTTTGGGGGGTCCTAGGTGACATTAGGGGTCTTGGAGACCCCTGATGTCTCCATAAAGAGGACCTGTCACATATTTTGCTATCACGTAGGGGGGTTTTATTAGCCCACGTATGTGATAGCAATAAAGTTTAGTGAAAAAAAAAACAAAACAAAATTAAAGTCCCCCCCCCAAATTTTTTTTAAGTTACACATAAAAAAAATGTAAAAGTCCCCACCAATACATACACGCATGCAAACATGCGTCGGGGGCGCATATGTGCAAAAAAGACGATTGCGCCCATTACGCCGCACTATTACATATCGCCGTGAAGGTCGGCGTGAGAGCAATAAGTCTATGACCATCAATCACTGATAACACTAAACTGATGAGCGGTAAAAGCTTTTAAAGCGTTGCCTATGGCCAATTTTGGGTATGGTAGTTTTCTGCGATGTCGCAGGTGCGCGCAATTTTAAAGCTTGACATGTTTGGTGTCTATTTAACTGACGTGACCCCGACTTTTATATTTTACCAAAAAACTGGGTAATAATAAGTGTTTCCTAACAATGTAAAAAAAACTTTTTTTTTCAAAATTTTCAGTAATTTTTCCTAATTATAGTAAAAAATAAAACCTGTAGCGGTGATTAAATACCACCAAAATAAAGCTCTATCTGTCCCAAAAAAATTGTATAAAATTCATTTCAGTACAGCGTTGCATGACGGAATAAACGTCAGTCAAAGTATTGCAGCGCTGAATACTGAAAAATGGCCTGGCCAGGAAGGGGGTCTAAACACCTGGTCTTGAAGTGGTTAAAGCAATGAAATAAAAACCAAAAAAAAGCTTAATAAAAAAAGTTAAATAAAATGAATGTAAAAACACCAAAAATAGGCCGCTGTGCACATACTAATGTAAACATGTGTGCAACTACGTATGAAAATAACGATTGCGCTTCACATACTGAATATTGCCATGTGCGCTAGAGTGAGAGCAATCATTCTTCGGCCAATATTTACAGTTAGGTTTAACCTGATGACCTGTACAGGCTTTTAAAATGTCACCTTTGGACAATTAGTAGTACTGTATTTTGTCGCCATTTTACAGACGCACCCAATTTTTAAGCTTGGCATGTTAAGTATCGATTTACTCTGCGCAACCCCATCTTTTGTATTTTACAAAAAAAATGTGGGTATTGTATTGTGTTTTTGTGCGCTAAAATTAAGTGGAATTTGTACTGAAATTTGTGTTTGATATACAGTTGTGCTAATATCATGCAACAAAAACCCCTTTTTTTAGGCCTGAAAATGTAAA
This sequence comes from Nanorana parkeri, assembly GCF_000935625.1. Lineage (NCBI taxonomy): Eukaryota > Metazoa > Chordata > Amphibia > Anura > Dicroglossidae > Nanorana > Nanorana parkeri. The sequence goes on along the minus strand of NW_017306404.1, from coordinate 874,901 downwards.
CCCCTCCAAAATGTTATATTATATAAACACACACACTGTATAGATACACGTATCCCCAATAAAGCACTTACCTGACTGCTCTATAATTTGTCCTTGCAGAGTCACCACCCTCCATCTTTTGTCTTTCTGAAAGGCAACTCTGGTTGCTTGATCTAAATTATCTGCAACAAGTGTATCTCTCAGGGCAAAGTAGAATGCGGGTCTTATGTGCTCATCCTTAACCTTCACCATATCAAACAAGCGAGGGATGTTTTCCGGGGTTTGGATCTTATTCATTCCTTTCTGCCACACATTCATCTGTAAAGAAAATTAAAAAAGGTACAGGGTGTAATAACCAAATTTTCTTTAAAGGCAAAACAAAATAAAATAAAAAATACCTTATCTAAGCCAATAAACGTTGCAACTCCAACATTCTGCTTCTTCAAGAAGTTGACACACTCTTGTGCTGTGTCAATAGTATCCACCAAAATATGATCCAAAGCTCCACAAGATGAGGAAATGGCAACGTCGTATTTTTCATCAATAGCTCCAAGGTCACCCTAACAGCATAAACAATTGTTACTCATTAATGGTACACACTCGATTCACAAGGTATGTTGAAACAATAAAATGACAGCATATAAATAACTAGTTATTTGCCTTGTAAAACAGTGATCTTTACTACAATAACCTAAAAAAGTCAAAATGCTTAGGGGGCTTGTCTACTTTTAACAAACATTTGTACAATGAGGGTCACAGCTCTGATTAAACAACAAAGGAGAAATGCCCACTAGGCAAAAATATTAAAAAACTGGGTGTTTAAGATATGGGAAGCTGCAAAGAAAAATAAAATTGAGGTGGAGGATGGAGATGAAACTATTTGGTAACTACCAACAGAAATCCACCAGAAACAATGGACACGTGCATTCTCCTGAGCACACCAAGTAAAATTAGCAGGCATGGGGGGGTCATACCCTATACTGTTTAATCATCAGAACTGTGGCCCTCGACAATAAAATCAAAAACACAGTTGAAATTACAGCTTAAAAGAACTTCTTCCAAATGACATAAAAACAAATAAACTATTGGTGAAGTAGGGCATGAAATCTTCAAATCAGTTTCTTGGTTCGTGGGGTGATCCTAGATTATGTTGGATGTTGTGATATCAGCATGAGACACAGATGGCAGTGCAGCAACTATGAGATCTCAGATGACTTGTCACATCTGACCACCACAGCAAAGAGTAATCCCCTGACAAAGTAAGCTCTGTACAATTCTGAGACTTACTTATACTGCTGCCTCCAGGAGAAATAGACACTAGGCGGAAAAAATAGAAAGTTACCACTTTTAAGGACATATTCCCTGCCCTCTGCCAGCTGAAGCAAGCAGTATGAGAGGAAATGAGGGGAGGCAGCTGTGTCCTAAATGAACACTGAGAAAAGGATTTTACGGTAAGAAGAAAAAGGTCCTTCATAAACCTATGCTGGGTGCTGATTATGATACCATTATCACAGGCAGAATTTTTAATCCAGTCCCATACCATCCCCTCAAATACTTTGCATAGCCTTTTACAGGACCATCACACATTACAGTATTGGTGTATGTTAAAAAATCTGAGGGTTTAATGTCACTTTAATAGAGACTTAAAAAAACCACAACAAAAAAAAAAAAAAACGGTGCCTCAGTCTGTACACTGCCATATATTCTAACCACTAGAAGCGGTTTGTGAAGTCCTATGTATGATTCTCCCCCAAACAAACTGCTAGCAGGGGAAGAAATATTTAAAAAATCTTATTTTAAAAAGGTATGCTGTGTGAATGGGAACCCATAACAACATTACAGTGGGGGTTTCTCAAATTAGGCAGCAAAAGTAGAAATACACCAAGAGTGCTCCCAAATAAACCCAAAGTGGGAAATGGTAGCAGGAAGCATCTTTAATTTTGCAGGTGGAAAATGAAGTGATTGGGACTATTTTTAGAAGGGAAATAGGATTTTGTTCTTCTCGTAAAATCCTTTTCTTGGAGTCCATTGAGGAACACAGCTCTACAGAATTTTAAGAAGTAGGGTTATATGCTGGCACCTCCAGCAATTGGACACAAGACACAAAATGTAAAAGCCGGCCACTTTAAAGCCCATTTCCACCTTTGCAGAGGTATAAACATATGCCAGCAATGAACACAGAGTGTACATGAAACAGGCATATGAAGTTAATGTATTTGAAAACAGAAACTTAAAATTATTTTGTTAGCTTTCCACTTCATAATCTAATGGAAATGCCTCTGTTTTGCAAGATCTTTTTGAGCTCTCCCATTCATTAGTATTCATAGTGGCACCCCCTGTCCATTCACCCTCCAGACAGTGTATTGTGTGCAAAGGCAGAGCTGGTGTTTACTGATCTTGTTACAATGAATAAGAGGGAGAGCTCACACCTGCCAGTTCTAGAAAGCAATTTAAAAAGGAGATGAGGGGATGGAGATGGGTCCCTGAATGGACCCTGCATCAATGTGATCTGAAACGACCCTGGAGATTGACAGCAGAGCCCCAAGAACAATCTCTTCAGAGATGGACTCTGATCCTGAGATACAGTAGACTAATGTCCTGTTTTAGGGCCCCAGGAAGGTCAGAGATGGCCTCTGCAGGGTATGACGCTGAGACACACTTACAGCTTTGGAAGTCAGAATCGTGGGGAATTGGGTAAATCTGGTCACAGTCTTGAGTTGCCGTGAAGGCCTCTGACAACAGGGAAGGGGACGTTGCCTCACCCAACAGAGCTGAAGACTCAAATGATGTAAAGCCTATAACTATGAGATCACTGCATTCCAGATAACAGGAGATCTGGAAGGATACTGATCAGATGCCCTGGAACAGCTGGGAGAAAATAGGATGATGTAACCAGTAAGAGCAGAACTGTCCCCATTGTGTATATGTGCAGGTACATAGGTGGATAGCAGGGGCAGGCCAGAGCCTGGAGTCCCATGTGGTGCTTGCAAAGCTTGGGCAGTAGTGGGAAGGTGCTTCCTCTTATGATGAATTGCAGTAAAGAGAAACATTTGAAAGGTTTCAAGCAGTGGAATAGTGAAGTAGCTCCCAGTGCTTTATCCCAAACAGCATAACTTAAATTTAGCCTTCAGAGACAGGGTCATGCCTGCAACAATGCCACAGGTCTGTACCTGGAAAGAGCACTGGGGCTAACTTACCAGTACACATAGATCTGGAGACCACCACAATGCAAAGCCCAGGGCCCAAAGATCCCATTCCAGGGTGGCCCTGCATGTTAAGCGGGGTCTGGGTATAGCATTCCAAAGTCAGGCTTAGGAAAGACTGTCTAGATAGTAAAACAAAAAAACCCTTGCGCAGTCTGAGATTAAATGGCTTTTCTTCTAACCTCTTGTTGTGCCTTGTATCATCAATAGAGTTCTTGGTGTAAACATTTTATTCTGAATATTTTGGTCGCCATTAATGATTTTAAAAATTGCAATTAGGTCCTCATAAGTGCCTCTTTTCTGAGAACAAAATTTAAATTTTGGAACTCACTAAGTAATAAATGAACTTTTGCACGATATTCTAATTATTTGAGTTTCACCTGTATGTGCATGGGGAGGGTGCAGTGAGGTCTCCTTAACCTCCCTGGCGGTATTCCAGAGTGTGGCTCGGGGTTAATTATCAGTACCAAGAGCAGCAACCCCGAGCCACACTCGCGATTGCGCATAAGTGTAATTTACCTTGTCCCTGCGAGCCCGCGGTGTCCTCTGTCCTCCGCAGCAGAGGGCAGGGCCGGCGGGAAATTCAAAAGTGAAAACATGATATTTACACAGAATACAATGTAATCTGCTATAATTACATATATTTATCAAACTATTTCACTTCAATTTTGTCCCTAGAGCTTTGTTCAGTGCCCTGCCTGCACCTTCACTACTCTCTATTGACTGTGGTACGGATCAGGCAGCGCCCCCAGAATTCCCATATACTGGACCATTTTGTTTATTATTATATTATAATTATATACACTTTCTTCTGTCACTGAACGAAGTGTAATTCTTTAGGCTAGTGGTGAATACTGTGCTTTGTAAACACTGTGGTCCTTACGGGCACCAGTTAAAAGATAATTGCACTTTAAAACAAAGTGCATTCATCTTTTAGGCCCCTTTTAGCTTTAACCTCCCTGGCGGTATGATTATGAAGGATTTTAGCATGCCAAAGCGGTACATTGTTTTTCATGGCAATTTGTTGTTTTATATTGTAGGCCTGTAATTCTTAGTAAATCTTAGGAATAACTCACCTAAATCCATCCAAACAAGAGTCCAGTAGACATCACGGGTATGATAAAGTTTGAAACACGAAATCACAAATTATAATTATAAGAAATTATAATTTTATGAACTATGCCCAGAAAAGAATTTGCATGACATCTTCCCGTCAGAACATTCTTAAACTGTAAAATGTACAAAACGTACCAATCTGCCGTAAATCCCAGGAATTTTTCCCTGTTTCTTCTGTTGAATTAGCGCATCAAGAACTTTTCCTTTGCTGCGATTTGCAGACAATGAACTTCTGGACTCCTCCACCTTATTTCTGATCACCCTGACCTCATTCTTCACAGCGATTTCTTCTTGTGTAAGCACTTCCAGCTCACTCTCTTTCTGTAAATATAGTATGACAAACAAAATCAGCCTACTACCTTATGTTAAGCAGTGTAAAGGATCTACTAGCACATAAGTGGGCAACAATGTTCTTTTTTTGGCACATGCAGAGGGAAGCAATTTTTTTATTTTTTTGAAAAACATATTTTAATTGGTCACAGAGAATTTGCAAGCATGGAGACAGCACATAACCAATAGTTAATTTCTTATTCCAAACAATCCATTATCACCAATCAAGTCCACAGAAGTTAAAGCAGTAGGGAAAACAGACTATTATGAGACCTGGATTCCTGGTCACAATGTTCTCAGAGGAGAAAGATATTTCAATATTTTCACTAATAGATGCATGGTATCTATCTATATATCGAACTCTAGGTTTGCAAAGGCACACAAAATCTAGTTACAAGGTGCAAACCCTAGTATGCAAGGTGAGGTGGTATCGCTGCAGGTTAAAATAATGCAATAAAGCACAAATAACACAAAATGCCTATGGTACAGTAATAAACTGAAGGCTGCAGACTAAAATGATCAATGTATTTGGGAAGGACAAGGAGGGTGGACACTAAAAACAGAATTAAAATACTAGGAAGTAAAGGAGCATTTAACTAGTATGGCTAGAAGCAGGTATATGGCGTTAATTATCCCTCTACTCCTAGTCATGTAGAGAAACTACGTACACCTCATGGATATTGTTACATATTAGATCTTAGATCAACATTAGATCTTTATCCAAACAGTGCCCACAGGTAAAGGTGCAAAACGAAGAAAAAAATAAATTTTCCTTTTCCAACATTTATTCAACAAAACAAACAAATAGATGTAGTGGTGACATTGTGTATGCATTTTCTGTAACTGCACACCAGGCTCGACATCTTCATGCACAATAACTTCAGTTGCAAGAGGTTTGTGGGATAACATTTCAACTGGAATTAAATCAGGGCTTCGACTAGGCCAGTCCATAACCCATTATATATTCTGTTTTTAACCCATTCCTTGGTGAATTATGCTCCAGGCCATTTTGGTGTTGAAAGACCCATTTATGGCTCAACTTCAACTTTTCAAACAATGGCCTCACATTCTCATGAAGCAGTTTGATAGGATGCAGAATTAATAAGTTGACTCAATGAGTGAAAGTGGCCCAGACTCTGAAGCAGCAAAGCAAGCCCAAACCATAACATTTCCACCATGCTTCACAGTTGTAATGAGGTTCTTCTCCAAAAATGCTGCCTTCGGTTTGTGGCAAACGTGAACAACCAACACTATCTTTGATTGATCCGTCTACTGCAAATCCTTCCAGAAGGCCAGCTGCCTATGTTTAATGGAAAACTGTAGTCTTGCTCTAATGTTCTTTTTGGATAGCAAGTGCTTTTTCTTAACACACCTCTCATGCAGGTTTACACTGGTCTAATCTCTTTCAGGTTGTAGGTGTATGCACTTTAAAGCCAACTGTTGCAAGAGTCACCAGAATATGATATGATAACACTTGTGGGTTCTTGGAGACTTCCTTTAGCATCAAATGGTAAGTTCCTGGGCTAAACTTTCTGGGCTGGCCGGTTCTGGACAAATAAGCAGTTGTTTGAGATCTATGCCACTTGTAGATTATCGTTCTTTACAGTGGACTGATCAGGATATAAAAGGACAGAGGAGGAAGAGGAAGATAAAACTATTTTGTAACCGATGGAAACCACCTCTCAAATCCAAGCATCAGAAATTTGAGCTTCCCATGTCTCTGGAAATACCACCTTTAGACATTCCCCCCAACTGAGATGGAAAAGGTGGAGGCTGACCTTGATGCTGAAGCAGACTTTTCTGAAGGCTTGGATGAGTTTAATTGCCAAGAATGTTTAGAGCAGGGGTCTCAAACCTCCGGCCCTCCAGCTGTGGTGGAACTACAAATCCCATGAGGCATTGCAAGATTCGCACAGCCACGACTCCCGAAGAGCGATGCATAATGGGATTTGTAGTTCCACCACAGCTGGAGGGCCGGAGGTTTGAGACCCCTGGTTTAGAGAATCCGTAAGGCTTGGAAGTGTCAGACGTCTTATGATTGGGAACGGAAACCCTGTTTAGAACAACTAAATGAAAAAACACAAAAAATGGAAAAGAAGGATCAGACTTACAACGCTGATCCTTACATTTTCTCATCTGAGATAAGAGCTCACTTTTACCTCCCCATAGCCTTTTTAATAATTCAAGTATGGTCCCAACATATAAACAGGAATCCCCAGATAATACTGGCCTGACTATTAAATTATGATATCAGGAACTCAGCACCACCACAGGGTGAATCATCAGCACAGAGACTAGAAATGACCTGCTTCTGGACAATTGGAGAAGCTTCTAGGTTTAATCATATCTGGCATGAATCTACCAGTTTTGTTGGCTAGATAGAGAAACTTCCAGGATTTAATAATATCCGCCATGAATCAACTAGCAGCTTTTGAAGAATCTCAATGAAGAAACAAAACTAAAATAATGAACTGAAAGTGAAGAATGCATCCATTCTCCTGAAGACGTGTGAGGAGAAATGTGCTTAAAGTGGCAGGCTTTTCATTTTTTGCCTAGTGTCCAATTCTTCTGGAGGCATCAGCATAACCCTATGTGTCAGAATTCTTCAGAGCTGGATTGCTCAATGGACGATTTAAATAGGACAGGTTCCCCCGGTATATTCTCTAAAAAGGGGTGCTAATCAAGAGCATGAAATGGTGGTAAATTTATGGCTGTACTTATTTTAACAATATATCTGCATTTTTGTTCATTTACAAAATTAAAATTAATGTGCTATGTAAATGTTATGTGTCTTTTGTTCAAGTATATCACCATTATCTGTAGACACGATTAGAATTAAAATGTATTTTCACTTTAGCAACCAAAGAAAACACCCACTTTATATATTTGTTATAAGTTCCCAATTACGTAGCATAATAAAAAAAAAAACCCCACACAATTGCTGCTTACAGTGATTTTTACTTGATGAAAAAAAACCTACCTCGCTTGTCCTTATGTAATATTAAGGTGGGGCTGTAGGACGTAAAGTTTACTCTACTTAACCCTGTCCATACTGTGCTGGCAGATTTCATTATCAGTTGTAAACTAATTTATAACACTGTCCTAAATATTTTAGGAGACCTGTATGTCAAGGAGAGGAAGCTCAAACTGTACCTCTACTTTCACTTTCAAAATGTTCAAAGTGGGGTTTTCTCAAGTTTGGCTGCAAAGGTGGAAATACACTAAGATCTAATGTTTGCCTGTTCAAATATGTTAAAAAAGTAAACAATTTCCATGGGTGTACTTATTTTTTCCCATGAATGTGTATTACATACCTTTTTAAGGTCTTCCGTTGCTTTTGGAAGTTTGGTCTCCAGTTCTTTGATGGCAGTTTTTCGTTCTTTCAATGTTGCTGATGCAGTGTTCAGCGCTTCCTTTGCTTTGTTAAACTGAGACAAAGCTGTATTATGGCGACTCAAATAAATGTCCAGCTCAGACTGGGCCACATCCATCTTTGAGCGGGTTTCATTCACATTCTTGTTAAATTCCATCAGTTCTCTCTCTTTTCCCTAAAGGCGATATACATATGACAGCTATAAATATGTTCTAATGTCTTGAGTTTTTTTTACACTTGAAACATAAAAATCGCAACAATGTCTTATTACCAGAGTGTGAAAAAACATCACCAGTCGCAAAATGCTGCCTTTCCAATAAAAATGGTCAATGGATAAGTTAATTCTGTTTAGTAAATTTTCTGCCTATAAAAGGGAATGAACTCCGCTTTCAGTTTGCAAAACAGTTCAAAGTAAACACAAATTACTCCAAAATTCTTAGAGTCTACCCTTTGAGTAATAAAACAAAACAAAAAGCAGTCACATTGATAAAATTTGCATTTAGGACTGCAGAGCATTGCAAATGTGATCAGTGCATTGTGGGGTGAAAGGCTTAGGATCTTGTATGATTTACATCCCAGAGCCAAGTTCATGTGGAGGTATAAACCTTCTGTTGTGGAGCTGGAGGAAGTAAACAATGGTCTACAAGTGTGGTGGGTGATATCATTGCATTTGTGCTCCACTGGGATCTGTAAGGCCCTCTGCGGGAGCAGCAGGGTTGGTTTTATTTTTATAAATTTAATTTGTTAGTTACTTTATCACTTTTTTTTTTTCACAAGCCCCTATTTGACAGCATTTGGAGGTGACAGGTTCTTTTTATAGAGACATCAGGTCTATTAGACTCCTGATGTCTCTCCTGCCCTCCAATACAGACAATCAAGCACAGGATTGTGCTTCATCATCTGTTCACCCGGTACTTCAGCAGGCTTCTGACTGTTCTGAAGTAGGAAGCGCTGAAAGCACAGCACACATTGACCTTGCTTCACTGATCACACAGCAGATCAGGGAACAGACGCCCTCCGGTCTGTTGTTGACAAGCTGGTCCTGCCTGTCTGACGTCACCAATAACTGAAATGGAGGGGGGCCTGCACTGGGCTATGGCAGGCAGGGGATGCACCAGCCTCGGAGGCCGACGTATCCACTTTCAGCCAAGCATAAGCCAATGCAGGTCGGTGATCACGGTCTGCCATTTTGTGACCCCTGGTCTTGAAAATGGTTTAAAGCAAATGCACATCCAGGTCTGTTTATCCCCCATTCATGTTCCATAATTCTTGCTATGATGGAACCATCTTCATCTTTAAAAAGTGGCTACAAAAATGTATGAGAAAATAACGTGACACTAAAAAATGTAGCGCATAAAAGGCATCTCACTGCTCCAATTCTCCTGCCACACGGACTCCGCAGGTGCTAGTCAAATAGGTGCGCTTTCACCTGCCAAATGCTGCATAGTACAAATAGACCGCCCTCCAAAGAGTTCCAATATTTCAGGTTTTATTGAAATCCACACCAAGTCCACAATAAATGTAAATGTACAGATATGCACCAATGCCGACTTTCTGTGTATTTCAATAAAGCCTGAAGTATTGGAACTCTTTGGAGTGAGGTCTAATTGGACATTGCAGACACCAAAACATACCTAAATTACAAATATTTTGGTCTCTTTTAAACAATCTGAAATAGGTTGACTGTCAGATTGATTGCAAAACCTTGTCAGGCTTTAAAGGAGAACTATGAGGTGAGTGCTTTTCACTCACCTCATAGTTCTAGCCGACCTGCGACAATGAGACTGTCGCAGGTCTGCTCTGTAGATCGGGAAGTGAGCGAACACGTCCCGGCGTTCGCTCACTTCTCGATCCTGTCACAGCTCTCTGCCGTGACGGGAGTGGCTGGATTCCCCCCTCCCCGCTTCTCCAGCGCTGACTGGTGGAACGGACGGGGGAGGGTACAGCTGGCTCTGCCTCTAGACAGGCAGAGCCAACTGTCACTCACGCAGCTTGGCAGATCCAGACATAATTGTCGGGATCCGCTTCAGCGTCTCAGTATAAAACGAGCTGTGGCTCCCGGTATACAGAGCTTAGGGTGACGGGAGGACACTAGTTTGTGTCCTCCCGTTACCCTAAGGAGAACTATGGGGAAAAGCCCTAACCCCATAGTTCTCATTTAAGGGCGTGTTAGTTGAACATCAAACACTACAACTAGTTATCAGCACACCCCTCAGACACTTTAATTGGTTATGCCAATTCTGTCAAGGGACTAGAAAAGATGCCAGCTTTTGCAGCTCAGCAGCTGTATTAAAGCGAACATAGAATGCTATTATTTTAACATATCAGATTGGATTTACTCTACAGCAGACTGGACTGTGTGAAACCACAGACCAGGCAAACTTTGGTAGGTAGTTTTCACTTGTGTATTGTCTTACACCATTTTTCTTTGTTTCATAAAAATATTTTAAAATCATGAAATCTTTAACCAGATCTCTAATCTTTAAATGGTCCAAATCAGAAATAAAAAAACGTAATGACTTTTTGGTAGAACGCTACCATATTTAAAACTCTGATACATTCCTGATCCTAGATTCGTCAGCGAGTGTCAAATATTTCTTAAGATAAGAATAGCTACAGTGATGTCCAGTCTGCTGGCACTTAAATTGTTGTCTCCTGAGCTGGGAAATCTCTCTAATATACGAGAGAGTGTAATAATCACAAATCCGCAATTTTTTCAAATTTGGCTGAACCACAGTGAGCAGTTGGTTGCAGGGCAATCTGTTCCGAGAAAAAAACAAATTTCATAAAAAAAACAAAAAAAAAAACATGAATATATCTATCTTTACCCCTCTATCATTATGAGGTTTGTAATCCTGTACCCGAGAAAGACTGACAATATCCTGAAAAGCTGTAAAGAGTATACAGTGATGGGAAAAAGATAGAATTTTCATACTTTCTATAAAATTTTGGAGATCATTGAGGGACATTTCGTAGACACTTGGTGATACTGCCACCTACAGGAAGATTTGGACACTGTTACGGACATGCTGGGAATGGTCAGGGTTATACCAGGCTGGTAATTTTTTTTTGCCATGTGCAAGACTATAAAAACAGAACTGGTCACTGCCTAAAGCTCAAGGACACCCGAAGCTGGCATCAAATGAGGCTTGACCATACACATAGTAAAACATATAGCATGTGTGAACAGATGACCAGGAGTCAGCTTTGCAAATCTGAAAACAGTTTTCTGATGCCGAAAAACCCAAGAACTCACAGATCTAGTTGAGTGTGCTTTGGCAGGAAAGAGTGAAACCCGATCCAAAAGACCATAAGCTTGAACAATGATCTGTCTGAACCACAACAGGAAATGTTGGAGCAAGAAGCTGGTTCTCCTGTGCAGGGACCATCTGGGATGACAAAGAGAATCAGTCTTCCTAATGGAAGCAGTGGCTACATGGTACAGTATGAACTAAATCCAGCCAATGAAAGGAAATATCCTTCTGATCTACTGAAGACAGACAAAAGGGATGTAAGAACAATATCTTGGTTGAGATGAAAGGCTGAAACCAGCTTAGGAAGGAAAGGGGCTCTAGGCCTCAATATTAACTTGTCTCTAAAACTAGAAAATGTTCTTTACAAGACGAGGCCACCAATTCAGACACGCTCCTCACAGAGGTGATGGCAACATGCAACCTTGTGAGCGAACGTGGGAAGGGGAATATCTTTTTCCAAATTCAAAGGGCATTTTTTGAAGTGCCAAATTTAACTTCCATTCCAGAATGACGGGAGAATATACAGGGGTATATACATGAGAAAACACCATGTACAAAAATTTTAAAGAATGGGAAACTAGCAGTCTAGAACTGGAACAAGATCGCAAGCACCAAGATTTGGCCCCTAATGGTACTCAAGGCAAAAAGTGGAAGCAGGCCCGATTGCAAAAAGGTCAGGTGGCGTCGCACAGGATATTTTGTGCTATGAAAATCTTTCTTTGTAAAAGTATGCCTTCCATGTGTGAAGTGACTTCCTACCATAATAACAGGGATTACCGATTTAGAAGACCCTATATCCCTCAATACCCGGGGTTTCAACAGCCATGTTGTTAAAGCCAGCAACAGGTAAGGAGCAAAAGTACCAGCCCTTGTGACAAATGGTATGCGCGCATCCTTGATGTCCACAGAGGCCAGAAATTCTCCCTGATGGTGGGAAAATATGACGGATCTGGTGAATGCCATGCAGATTTTTGGGGTCTGATTGAGGACACGTAAAGTCTTGAGATTTAAGATGGAGCAAATGCCCCTCATTGATTTTGAACTGTGAACTTGGGTCTAAGAGTGCTCGCTAAGATCCTCCTGCTCAGATAGCCGTAAGGATCCCGTCGGCCCCCCCTGAGTAGCAAGGACAGAGGCAGAAAAAGGCACAGGGGTAGAAGCAACTGTGGGAATTGGAGCCCGGAACCCCTCTAAAACAGACCTGAAGGAATTAAACGTAGCAGATAACTCCTCCCTAACAGAAACCAACAGGTTGCTACTGGCTGCAGCAGACTCTTCCCTAAGAATATCCTCAATGCATTTCTGACAGGGTTTTAATATAACCGGAGCTCAACTTCACCACACAAGCTGCACATTTTTTCTTTGGGGCCACCTTCGTTTTTTCTTTAGCCTGAAAGACACCAAGGAGCCCTGTTACCCACTGTCCTTCACTCAAAAACGGGGTTAGAGTGTCCCTCAACACCAAAGCATCCAACACCAAGGGACCCCAGGTGGAGGAAAAGAAATATCAGAGGTAACAGGGAGGTAAGATAGTACACATCTTCCATACCTGAGCCGTGCTGGTGCTTGGAAGACCGGTATCCGCAGTCACTGCAAGCTGCAGAGGTAACCCAGGATCCATGTCCGCAGAGCCTGTTGAAAAGAAGCCTGCCAGCGTTTCCTCTCAGTCACTACTGAGATCCACGCTGTATTAAGCACCAGCCGAGCCCTCCCCTTCCTCCTGCGCCGAAAACGAGGCTTGGAACGCACAAGCCCGGCGCCCGGAAATGACGTCACCCGCGCCGGAAGTGACGTACGCGGCCACCCGGCCTGGCCGTGGAACACGTCCCGAGGCCCTGAGAACCGGACAGACCCCTCTGAACGGCGGTCCACCGTTTCCCCTGACCAGCCAAGGGGGTTTCGTCCTCCCGGTACCGGCCCGCACTGGGCACTGAAGGGGGAAAGGAAGCCAGCCTCATCTCCTGCAGCGCTAGGAGAATCCCTGGGGCTCACACAAGGTAGGCAAACCTACCACTCTGCCTTACACAGGCAGGCCATACATAAAAGGAATACTTCCCGGGCAGCATCACCACATGGAAGCCACGCTCAGCGTTCTGTGATGCGCTCCCCAGCTTGACTGAGGAAACACAAAAGACTGAGGGAGTGGAGGAGAGGAGGGTCTTTTAAACAGATTAAGTGACGTGTTTCCTGTGTGTGAGGGAGGAGATTCCATCTCCCGTGATGCTGTCCTGGAAGACGTTATGGGAAACTTAAGTTTGTAGCCCCTGGAAACCACCTTCTGCACCCAGGCATGTGATATGCGGTTTATCTAGATGTCTGCCAAGTAGGGATGCACCTATGCGATGTAACTATACAGTTTTTCCGGTATCGAGTACCGATATTTATCTTTTGGTACTCTCCAATATAGAGTAGAGATATTTCCGCTAGCACAGAGGCGTCTTTCCGGCCAATCAGGAACCCGGGAGGTGGGTCATTACCCACAGCCCGGCTTCCTGATTGGCCAGCTCCATGCTGTTTGGCCGGGAAGCCGGCTTCCCTGCCAATCAGCATATAAGCTGGCTTCTTTGCCAATTAGGACACTAACGATCACCATTTTGCTCTTTCCTCCTCAGTGTTTGGTGGACAATACTAATAATACAACAAAAATAGTACTATGTGTCCCCAGAAACGAACAGGAAGTGCTTTACATCCCTTTCGGTTCATTGACGAGTTTCTCAATGGGTGGAAGCCTCAGTATAGTTGTTCTACCCATTCATAACTGGATGATAATAAATGTTTTAGTAAAACCAGTTTCTGATGAATGGGAAGCCTCTGTACTTAGTGCTTTACATTCATTGAGTGCTGAGCCTGCAGAAAAAGATTAAATAACTCTGTCTTCGATTTCTTTTTCTATTTCAAAAAGGAAATGTCATGGGTCTGTTTGGACCCCTGATATTTCCCCGAAGTCCCCCCAATAATAAAGAAAAAAACCCACTACACAATCCCACCCAACATACTATACATGTGCAACAGTGTGCACCATGCCCACTTGCTGTGGTGCATGTTGGAACAAACGCTAGCAACGCAGCTGCAGAAAATTTAAACAATGGGAAAAATTGCAAAAATGGTGAGGCCAGCTGAGATTAAAACCGTTCGAGGGCTTGGCAGTGAAAGGCTTAAACAATATTGAAAGAGATGTTCTTTATTACTTGCACTAATGGTTCTCTTGCACCACAATCTAATTGTTTATTATGTTTAGTAGGAATGCACCGATATATCGGCTGCAAACGGCACTTTTGGCAAAATGCCAAAAGTGCTATTTTCTTGCCAATATAGTGGTGCATCCTACTGGCTGCCCTGTATGCCAGCGAGGAGGAGAGAAACTATCACAGGCGGCCGGGAGCGTTGAGTGGCCAGCATCTCTCCTCCCCGCACCGCTCAGCCTCCTGTCATAGATCAGTGTGTGGGGGCGGAGACAGCCAGCGCTGTCATAGGAGGCTGACCTCTCCTCCCGCACGGTTCGCTCAGCCTCCTGTGACAGCTGTCAGGAAGGAGAGCGAGGTACAAACACTCAGTGATCAGTGAGTGTTTGTAAATAATTGGGGGACAGGAGTATGTTTAATACATCCTCAATTATGAATGAATGGGAGTGATCTACATCACCTCCTGTTCATTCATGATTATGGATATAGTAAATACACAATGTTCTCATGTTATGAACAGGAACACTCAGTATAGAGGCTTCCTGTTCATTTATAACAGGGGCTGCAAAAAAAGATTGAGGACACAGAGTGCTCAATTTCATTTTTGATTTTAAAAGTACCAAAAAAAAAAAAAAGTGAAAGTTTATAAAATATTCTGCACTGTGTGCTATCCCAAATTATTTTTTCCCCCCTAAGATGATCCAATTATTCACCCTTTATCTATTATCCAACCAAAGGTCAACTGAATTGTAATCAAACATTTATCAGTATCACTCAATTTACAAGAAAAATACAGCAGTTAGCACTGACACAATGATAAACAAGGACCTCTAATATTTCAAAAGCATTACAGACCTCCTTTTCCTCCTGTAAGCCTTGAGTTTCTTCTTTAAGGTTGTCCATAACTTCTTTAAGTTTATCTTCTTCCTTTTCTTTCTGTTTCTCAAGGGTTCCTTTTTTACCGGTAGCCTCTTCAATAATTTTTTGACTATTAGCAGGAACACTCTTAAATTCTTCAACCTAAAATATAGGAAAAAGTGCATGATCCTTTTTATGACTTATTAAATGGTAAACCCATAAATCAGCAGTTAGCCCAAGAACAAGCTCTACCTTTTCTTTGTCCTTTTGAAGTTGCTTCTGAAGCTTTTTTACTTTGCTCTTTGCATGTTTGAGCTTCTCGCGTAAATCCACATCTTGCAAGTCCAACTGTGTAAATTTCTCTCTGCTTTCCTCAACAAATTTGTTTATTTTATTCATCTCCCTTAATAACAAAAAAAAGGTAAACATTGTAAACCTAACAGAGAAAGCGTATAGTATTAGTTGCTGCGTCTGTAGATGAAAGCTACCCTGTACGTTTATTTTCACCCTCCTTTTGACGGGCTAGTGTTACCTGAGGATGGCAGTGTGTCCAACACTGTAACTGGAAGCTACAATTACCGTATTTTGCGGTCTATAAGACGCTCCAGACGATAGGGCTTCTGTGACAGAAATTCTGTCACAGAAGCTGCAGTTAGTGACCGCTGAGACAGGTGGCACTGTCTCAGTAATCACACGAAGGATGTTCTTCGTCTGCTCAAGGGGCTCTATGGTGAGCTCCTATGGGGGACCGTGACGGGTCAAGGTCACCCAGAAGAGCGTGGGACCCCGAAAACCACGGCAGGGGCGGACACGATCGTCGCCGCCACTCGATTTAATACTAGGGATCCAATTAGATCCCTTGTATTAAACGAGCAGCGGCTCCCACTGTACATTCAGCTCTGCTTGTCAGGAGCAGGGCTGAATGGACAAAAAGAAACTACTCGCCCGGCGCCCAAAATTGCATGTTCCGGGCGTCAGGCGACAGGTATTCGCTCCATAAGACGCAGGCACATTTCCCCCCTCCTTTTGGGGGAAAAATAGTGTGTCTAATGGAGCGGAAAAATACGGTAGATTAAAATAGTAAACATTTTTGTTTTTCAACGTCTGTCAGCCTATAATGAAAGGCACAGTAGGGTTTTTATTAAAGCGCACCCAAGAGCCCAATTTAAGAAACAAAATGCTTTAAGTAAGCAAACCAATCAGAGTCATGTTAACTGAAGCATTCAGCCCGGCATTTAGCTGAATATGTATTATTTATTATGGGTATTTATGAAGTGCCAACAATTCATGCAGCACTTTACAAACTGTACATTCATACGAGTCCCTGCCCTTAGAGAATTATGGGATGAGTGAAAAACAAACAAACATTCTTCCCCATAATTCAAGCCAACCTGTGACACTACAACTGTCACAGGTCGGCTCTATTGATGGGGAACTAAGCAAACAAAATACCGTTGATTGCCAAGTTCTCAATACTCTCCCTGCAGAGAGCAGTGACTGACAGTCACCCCTGCAGGGATTCCCCCCACCATTTCTCCAGTGCTGACTGAAGGAATGGATAGGGGAGGGGGCGGGCAAAGCCAGCTGCCAACCAGCCAGCACGGTGGATCCTGACAATATTGTCGGAATCTGCCCCGGCAAAGAGAACATGCAAACTCCGTGCAGATATAGTGTCCTGCCTGGGATAAGATATGCCCTACTGGTGAGATCCAACCCCTAGATGCAAAACTACCATAGTCCCAAGAAAATTTAATGGACCAGAGCTTTTAGGAGAAGCAGGGGTTAAAAAAGAAAGGCCGTGTGAGCAAATGTCGCTGCAGGAGGAGAGCTGGGATAACAAAGGGCTGTGTCCACTGGCAAAAACTATCTGCGTCTCCGTTAGTACTGACTGCAAGTGCGTGTGGAGAAGCGAGGCGGCACAGTAAAAGGAAACAGTAAAAAGCAGGTAATCTTGCATTTACACCTCGGCAGTGCTGTGTTAGCAGTGTCCTGGCCATGAAGAAAGGGAGTGGCGGGAAATCTGAAATAACAATTCTGTCATAAACAGCTTCCGGCCGCTGGTGCAATATACAGCCTGAACTAAAACAGAGCAGGGTTTCCCATTCCCCAAAGGCCAGGTATAAAAGTAACATATTAATGACAAAACAAATTCAGTGCTGAGGGATACAGCTCTGAAGAATTCTTATACGTAGGCTTTGCTGCAGCCTCTAGGAGAAATGGACAATAGGCAAACCAAAAAGAAAAAGCATGCCACTAAAGACATAACCCTCCCACCTCACAACCAGGAGTTGTATAGCAAGCAGTATATATGTATATGAGGGGAGGGAGCTGTATCCCTCAGTGGACTCAGAGAAAAGCATTTAACAGTAAGAACAAAATTCTATTTTTTCTATCATCCATTTAGGGGCACTACTGATATGCAAGGATGTTCAAATGTAATCCAAATCAAAAGGACAGACACTACAACAACCAGTTGAACAAAAAAGGAACTGTAACCTCATAAATTTAAACAGCTGCCTGAAGAACTGTCAAAACTGGAATCAGAAGAGACAGAATACATCAACTTTAGAAAACGTTGCGACAGAAGACCAAGTTGTGTTGTGTATTTTGAGTAATAGAAGCCCGATTTTAAAATGCCGAAAAAAGTACTAATTGACCTAGTAGAATGAGCAGAAAAAGGCCTTCAGGAAGAACAAATAAAGAGTCAAAATGTCTAAAAGGGAGCTGTGGCTGACAGACAAACTAAAAGGCATGAAGAACATACAAACAATTAAAAGAAATTTCCTTAGCCTGACCCAGAGTTGGTCAAAGAAGGAAAAACAATGTCTTCATTTTATTAAAAAGTAGAGACTACCTTGGGTAAAAAAGGAATACTATGGTCTGAAAACAACCTTGTCCTTATGAAGAACTCGGAAACCCTTTTAGCCAAGGTAATGCCCACGAGAAAGGCAACCTTTTGAGATAACAAACATTGAAATGTCTCATATTAGGTTCAAAAGGAGGCTTTTGCAGAACAGATCAAAACCAGGTTTAAGTCCCACGGAGGAAGAGGCAACTCACGTGTAACTCATTGAACAAAAAGTAGGAAATGAGGAATTAGAAGCCAGAGGATGTTAGGAAAAAAAAAAGGACAGACAAGGCAGATATTGGACCCTTAATGATACCGATAGCTAAAACATTGATCTACCCCAGGATGAAAGAAGGATTATATTCGCAATATAGAAAAAGCCCATGGGGAGAACTCCAAGGACGCAAATGAAAATAAACATTCCATGTATGGTGATACATTTGACAAGACCTATGAGCCCTCAACATAGTCGGGATAACATAATCTGAGACTCTATGTCCTTTAAAACCTGGGTTTCAACAGCCAAGCCTTTAAAGCCAGCGACCGAGAAGACTGGATCTTAAGACAGAACCAGATGGGAATAGCACACTCTGCAGTAGCAATCTGGAGCGACGAGAATAAAAAGGATTCCTTTGTATTCTATCCTGCAAAGCAGATGAAGTGTCGATGTTAGTGGACGAAAGGCATACATCAGGAAGTACTGATCCCATGGAACTACTAAGGCACCCCCCACATCTGCCATTGGATCCCTTACTCTGGATCCAAATCTGACCACCTTCATGTTGTGATAAGAAGCAAGAAGATTCATAACCGGCAATGTCCAGTGCTTACAAAGATGTTGAAATACCTCTGGATGAAGAGACCACTCAACCGGACCCAGAGTTTGTCTGCTGAGAAAGTCTGCCTGCAGGTGGTCTACTCCTGGAATGTGAAAGACATGGAGTTCCTCACAATCCAGGACTGAATGAGCCTCTTTCACCGCTGACACACTCCTGGTGCCTCCCTAGTGATTAGGCCACCAGCGTGACACTGTCCGACTGAATCTGAACAGAGTAACCAGTAAAAAAAAGACAGGTCCATGTTAAAAAAACGCCAAGCAAAAATCACCCTCAACTCCAGATTTGTTGGAAGCTTGGATTCTTCTAAGACCAACAACCCTGCACAGGCAGATGATCCAATACTCTGCCCTATCCCACAAGACTGTAAACGCATCATTTTATGGGAAGAAATTACATCCCCATTGTAATGCAGGAGACGTCAACAACCACGGCAGAGATATCCTGGCCTGGTCACTCAATCTGATCATCTTGTCCAGCAAAAGAGGAGACTGGTCCCACACTGCAAGAATGTACCTTTGAAATAGCCTGGAATGGAACTGAGCAAATGAAATCACTTCGAAGGTGGATAGCATCAAACCCTAAACTATAATGCAAGTTCTCCGAGAGGATCTGTAACAGGACCGGTGACTGAACTCGATCTCGCAATTTCAATATCTTGTTTTGAGGAAGTAACACCACTGCTTGAAAGGTAACCAACAGAAGTTCCCAGTACACCAAACTACACAACGGAATCTGGCATGACTTCCCGATCTTCACAATCCATCCGAAGTTATCTAAGGTCCGTAGCATCGTTGAGACATTGAACTCGAGTCAGAAGAGACTGTTCCCAATGTAAAAATGTCATCTAATTACTCTTACGACCCAAGAGCCCCAAAACCAGAGCAAGAACGTTTGTAAAAACCCTTGTAGCAGAAGCTAGGATGAAGGGACGAGCCACAAATTGATAATGGAGATTGCCTACAGCAAAGCAAAGAAAATGCTGGTGAGCTGAAAGTACAGGAACGTGTAGATACGCATCCTTTATTGTCTTTTGAAACCAAGAAATCCCCTTGGCGAAGAGATGCGACAACTGATTGAATGGATTCTATCTGGAATTTTTGAACACATAGGAGGTATTGAGATTTTTTTAAAATCCAAAATCGGTCACATACCTCCGTTGGGTTTGGGGACTGTAAACAGGTTTGAGTAAAAACCTTGAAAATGTTGTAACGAAGGACCTGGAATTCTAACACCCTGATCTAACAGACCATGAATTGCACAAAAAAGGTCTGCCCAACGATGTAGAGACATAGGAAGCCAAGACACAAAGAAGCGAGGAGAAGGAAGATGAAACTATCTTAACTGGTGGAAACCACATCCCTGACACAAGAATCCAAAATCTGAGCTTCCCACGTCTTTGCAAATTCCATCAGATGTCCCCCCCAAACGAGATAGAAAATGTGGTTGCAGACCTTCATGCCGAACTAGACTTTTCTAAATGTTTTGTATTGCCAAGGATGTCTAGAGGCCCCAAAAGACTTAGAATTATCAGAGGACTTTTGAGATTGGGAATGGAAACCTTGTTTAATATGAAAGGAACGTTGAAAAAGGCAAAAAGGAGCAGGTTTAGGACACCGATACCTATTTTTCCGCATCTGAGGTGTTTACTTTTACCTCCTGTAGCCTTTTTATTAGTTGTATCTGGTGATTCTCCGAAAACCTGATTACCAACATAAGGTAATACAATAGCCCTGTTCAAAGGGAGGGGGAGGGGAGGTCCTACAGCCACACCCAATAAGGCAATGCAAAACCAGAGAAGACAGCTCCAAGTCAAAAAGACTGAGAGCTAAATGTAATGTTTTACGGCAAATATAGGACCTTCAGAGGCAATTGTAAAATGTATAAAATGTACCATACGTTATTCAAGCCATTAAAATACATACATACATATCTATATAGATCTATATATTTTACACACATACATATTGGAGCACAGCCTAAGCTTAGACGTCACTAATATGGGTAACCAGAAACAACCTGCGTCATTAGGAAAACTTGCTTTGTGACCTCTTCAGGACAAAACAAATACCAAGACCAGAAACGTCCTTTTCTGGTCTTAGTATTTGTTTTGTCCTGAAGAGGTCACAAAGCAAGTTTTCTTAATGAAGCAGGTTGTTTCTGGTTTCCCATTATTGGTTACGTCTATCCCTCAGGCTAGTATTGTCTGGGGATTCCTGCAGTGACAAAGGGAACAGGGCCATAAAATCGTCCTATTTTCTGAGGACTACAGGAACTTTCAGGATTTAATTGATCCGGTATGAATCTCTAAGTCAATTCGGCTAGCTAGTGAAACATCCAGGATTTAATACCATCTGGTTTGAATTACTAGAAGCCCTTGTGCTCTGAAAAAACAGAACTAAAACAATAAAGCAGAAAGTAGGAGACATCAATCCTCCCGAGGACACTAAGCGAAACTGGCAGTTGTTTTTGTTTGGCTAGTGTCCATTTCTCCTAGAGGCAGCAGCAAAATCTACGTTTCAGAATTCTTAAGAGCTGTGTCCCTCAAAGGACAATAGAGAAAAGATTGTAATCACTTGCAATGGTGCCCAGCAAGCTGCAGAACATCCGCAAAATGTACTCCACACAGGTAAAAGAAAATAAAAATCCTCAACATAGAAAGTCACCTGCTAATCACAGAAAAGGGAGTGTACAGAAATAAAGACCAGTGAACTGTCACAGCTCTTGTTAGCTTAGCAAGGAACCCCCAGATACACTGGCCTGACCTTAGGAACAGACAGACCGGTTGTCAATGCTGACTGCAGAACCACTACATAGAAAAGACCAGTTTACCTAATGAATTCAGCCAACTAGAGAATTCCAGGATTTCCAATATCCAGCCTGAATATTCCACTAGCTGTGGATAGTAGAATAATCTTACAGCGCAAGCAAAAGAAATAAAATATTGAAGGGGGGAAAGAGACATTTATTCTCATAAGGATACTAAGCTAAAGTGGGAAGGTGCGGTGTAGAAGGGGTTATAGCCTCTTCTACAACTTTCAAGGGGGCAGGTCTTCAACTTTCTATGTGCCCATTTTTTCTGTAAGTGGTAGTATAATTCCGAGGTTTCTTACCATTAAGCTAAATGGACGACAGATAAATGCCACTTATGGTTTGGCAGAGAAGGCAACTGTACACCATTTCAGTAGCCACATGATTGTTGTACACATATATGGGAGATTTTTTTTTGAATTCTTTATTTCTGCAAACATAAGAGCACCTACACAGAACCGTACATACATCTGGGCCGTGCGGCCAGGCATTGTCATACATTTGTATAGAGCTTCAGAATATCTTGTTCACTACCGTCCAGCCCGGTCCGCCCCCTTACAAACCACAACTATCGGATCTGCATCTGTACTCCCATGTCTTTTCCCTTACATAACACTTATGGCTATACAGTAATAACACACCAACTCCCCAAAGGATACTCTCCCTCGACCGGCGCGGACAGTTCCACGGTAACACTGCACAACAAAGAACAAAAGAATACACGTACACGAAAACAAGACATCCGGGGGGGGGGAAGACAACGTCCAAGTCCCGTTCCACCGGAGCCACCATCATACTGGCATCCTCTCCAGATAGCTCACCCCTGGCTGCCCTGGGGGAACGCTGACGAGTCTCTGAACAAGTACCATGCTGCCCAGGTGGGAGAACATTTTTTATCAGTTGTTTTCAATGTTTGTTAAGTCCTTTCAGTGCCTAAAGGACCATGAAGCCATAAAATATCATCCCCATGCTTCTGAAACCTAGCTTAAAAATAGTTTACACTGAAATACACACACACACACACACACACACACACACACACCCACACACACACATATATATATATGTATGTATGTATGTATGTATGTGTGTGTATACGAACACACACACAGTGGCATAACAGTCACCATAGCGACCCAGGCGGCAGCTATGGGGCCCGGGTCGCTATGGGATATGGACGGCCAGATGCCGTGCGGGCCGCCTGGGTCGCTATGGGATGTTCTGCTGGTGGCTTAAGACGAACACGCCACTGTTCAGATCACTGACAGTAATCTGTGCAGCAGCGTGTTCCTCTCCAAAGAGTCAATGAGAGCCAGCAGCGGCAGTGGAGGAGGAGGGGCCCGGAGATGAAGGAGGCGGACAGGTAAGGAGTGCGACCAGCCCTCCTGAGGGTGACCCTGCATAGCCCACCATAGAGAGTATATGGTGTGCTTTGCTAGTTCACCCTCAGGTGGGATCTCGAGTGGCCTCTGCAGGGGGTATAACTAGAAATCACGGGGCTCCATACAAAATTTTGCTGTGGGGCCCTGTGATTTCTAGTTACACACACAGACACACTAAGAACCACCAATTTTTAAAATAAAAAAAAGGATTTAAAAAGGATTACAAAAAAAAAAATGTTTTACTTCTCCACATCTTTTATAGCTTTGCTCTTTGCCTTCATTTCATCAGCAAGGACATTGCTTTTCTCGCTGATCTCCTTCGTTTCTTCTTGAACCGTCTCTTTCTTTTGCTCTTCCTCCTGAATACGTTTCTGCATTTCGTGTCTGCAGAAATTTGTACACAAAAAAAAGGAGGGGGGTAAACCACAATTGTTATTAGAGTAGAGGTTACAACATTAAACACTCACTAAGAAAGCAGACACAATTTCTTATTATACTATTGAACCAATAACTGCCCATACAGTATATAGCAAATGTTATTAGGATGCAGCTTTGTTGTTTTTACATAAAACAAAAGCAATTTTGTTAATAAGTGGTGTAAAGGGAAGTCATCTGCAGTAACAGTTTTTGCATCTGGCATTGTTGCTTTTAAGTAGCCATAATGTGTTACTTACATGTAATACTGGCAGACTTGGTTCTTCATCTTAAAACTTTCGTTCTCCATATTAAGAAATGCAACTGCCGTATTTTTTTCACCTTCTAATGCATCTTTCTCTTTCTCCACAAGTTTAACTCTGTTCAACTGTTAACAGGGGAAGAAAATAATACAATAATACTTCTAAATGACACATACAGACACATATATACATATAATATATATCACACCCCCCAAAAAATGTATACACTTCAACATGAAAAATATATGCATAAAAATGTTACTAGATTTAAAAAAACATCAATGGGGAACTGCAAGTCATGTTTGAATTATGCAATCACATTAGGTGCTCAAAGTGGTCACCATTAGCATCCAGACACTTTTTATTTTGGCACACTACTGCATGAACAACATTGACTAGAGTGTCCACACGGATTGCTCTGCATGATACTTCAATTTCTTCCCGTAGTGCAGACAGCGTAGGTGGTTATCTAAAGGTATACCACACATTCTTTAGTGTTCCCCACAGATATAAAATCGAGGGATGTCAAGTCCGGGGAGCATGGAGGGGAGGGAAATCAACAGCACCTCTGCATCCTGGCAGAATGTCATTGAGATAGGCTCTTATGTCACGGTGGTAGTGAGGTGGTGTACCACTCACTCATTCGCACAATGAGCGAAAACAAAAACGACACGCGTATAGATGGGTGACCTAACGTGCAAACACAAAGTTCAATTGTAAAGTTAAAAGAGGCCCTGCCCCCTGCCAAACGTCATTAAAGCAGATCACACTAATTACCCAATAGAAAGACGGGAGGGACAGAGAAATGGACAACTTCCCAGCTGAAGGCAGTATTTGGTTATTGGATTGTCACTTATATCAAAGATGCAGTTTAATACTTCACTGGTGATTGCAGGTTTAATTGGAACCGCAGGTTAACATTGGGTCAGTGACTATAAAAGTATTATAGTCAGGGACCTCGCTACACCTTCATTTTTTTTTTTAAAGAAAGGAGGTGCTTAATAGCCTACATACAGTCGTGTGAACAAGAAAGTACACCCTCTTTGAATTGTATGGTTTAACGTATCAGGAAAAAATGAAAATAATTTGGCCCTTAGCAGGTCCTAAAATGAGGTAAATACAACCTCAGATGGACAACACACAATGACGTTTTACACGGCCTTTGTTTTTTTTTTACAAAGCCAAAATGGGGAATGCTGTGTGAAAAACTAAGTACACCCTTTACTGTTCCATAGGTATTAAAGTGACATTAAATCATTGTTTTTTTGTTTACTGGGCGAGACTTTAAAAAAACTTTATTCTTAAATGTTTTTATTTCCTCGTTCTCTAGTGGTATCCAAACTGCAAGCACTTCCATCAGCTAGGCCGGCTGCTGTGGAGGCGCCCATGCGTGCATACTCACGGCCGTGCCCACATCTAGCTGTGTGCGTCTATAGACACACGCAGTGTGCACCAGGCCACGCCCCTACCCTTCCAGTCACAGTTTAACTGATGGCAGAAGGAGCCTATGACTCCTCTGTCCTCAGTATCCTCCCCCACAACAAGGAAGTTTGGGAAACCCCGAGTATCTCCCTGGTCACGGCAAAGGAAAGAAGCAGCTACAGGTGTATGTGTATCGGGGTGGGACGTTTTTTTCCCCAGAAAAGTACTAGATGTTTTTTGCCGTTAGTACTACTTTAAGTGGCTAAAGGTGTCCATACACCTTACAACCATCGCAAGACTTTTGTCTTGCGATGGTTGTAAACTAATTAAAAGCTTGTACGATCTGCCCATCTTGGACAGGCAGATTGTACTTGCGATCATCGATGACTCCAATGCCGCACGGGCACAAAAGATGTGCAACCGTACAGTGGAAACGGTCGCACGCCTTACATACACCTGCCGATCGTACGATTGCGGGATTTCCCACGATTATCGTACGATAATCGCCAACTGTATGGGCACCTTAGCAGCCAGCTGCTGGTTATTAAATGTCCTTGATTAATCATCAGCAAGTGTGACCACCTCTATAAAAGCTGAAGTTGTAGCAGTTTGCTGCTCTGGAGCATTCAGGCGAGTAGGAACACAATGCCAAGGGAGGAAAGACATCAGCAATCTTAATGAAGCAAGTGTTGCTGCCCATCAATCTGGGAAGATTTAGAAGGCCATTCCCAAACATTTTAAAGCCCATCTATCTACAGTGAGGAAGATAATGCGCAAGAGGAAAACATTGAAGACAGTTGTCAATCTTCCCAGGAGTGGACGTCCCAGCAAATTCACCCCAAGGTCAGATCATGCAATGCTCAGAGAAAACGCACCAAAAAACAAGATTAGACTACAGACCTTAGTCAGCACGTTAAATTTTAAAAATCATAACAGTGCAACTAGAAAAAGACCGAACAGCACAAACACCTCATGCCAACTTTTAATGCCATCTACCTTATTTTAACATGCCGTCCCACAGGAAAAATGTGATCACCACCATCCTTCACTGTATGTATGGTGTTAAGAGTCACACCAAACAAAATTTTATCATTTTGGCCGAAAACTCTACCTAGATATCATCTATCCATTTAACATGTTCCACAACTGTGTTGCTGTCATGGCTCCTGGCAGATTGTGTGACTTTATTTTGTTATTAAAGGCTTCCTTTGTCCAACACTCCCTAACAGGCCAGTGTTTTACAGAGCTCTTGATATGACCCACTGGTCTAGTCTCAGCTACTGAACTCAGTCATGGTCTGTCCGTGGCTTCTTTCACAAGTCTCTAGGTTTGTGCATAAAGTTACAGGAAACTTCTTATTTGGGTGGTGATTTCATGTAACTAAACTCTGATAATAACCAAAACAAGGCCTGGTGGGATATGCAAACATTTACATGATTTAAACTGAAAGCGTAAAACCTAAATACAATTATTTTTTCAGTTTATCAAAGATTTTCATTCCGATTGAGAGCCTGTGTCACACTTGGTAAACTGTAGTGCATGAGGCCAATCTCACTAGTCTAGACAATCACAACATGGAGCAAAAATCTTATGCATTTTTTTATATTAGAACACGTTTTGTTTATAAATATACATAGAAACACACACTAAATATAAATGCCATCATGTATACACATACATACCCAGATACAAGGAGCATGCTGCATCAAAAAATAAGTACAGAAAAATTACACATTTACCTTTTCCCCTCTCTGCTGATTTAATGCTTCAACTCTTTGACACAGAATTTCAATTGGTTGTTTTAACCTTTCTGACCCAATAATATCCTCTAAATATTCCAGCATTCCTTCATCGTGTTCAGTTTGTCCTTTTGGTTTCATCATTGCAATCTGTTCCACTTCACCCTATCATGGAAGAAAAAAAAAAAAAAAAAAGGTGGAAAATTATTTTAAGGAAAAAAAAAAAAAAAAAAAGAAGTGTTGAAATCAGCTAATAAAGACCGCAGATAACATCTAGTCTATTCCCTACCCACATAACAAGTAAAAGACAAATGTATTTTTATAACTTTTTTTGACATCATTTTTATTTATAGGAAGGTGAGCAGGTTTAACTTGATGTTTGTACACACTATTGGCTTGCATCCCACACTGCTGTTAATAAATCGAAGATAAAAAAGGCTTTACTTTGCATTTATATTAGCTAGGAAGAGAGAGAGAGAGAAATTGGGGCCTAAAACGTGATTATATTTTCTATGCACATGCATACACACAATTGCATTTTAAATTCCTAAACCAATTTACAAATAGTTCTAATACTCCCCACATAAATGTAAAATCATTCAAAATATGGTTGCTTTACCTTGAAGCGCAGCCCTCGTTTTAAACTAAAATCATGCTGAGTCTTAATTCTGATTCCTAATGGTGACATGCAGCACTAAATGGTCTGTTTCAAAAAAACTGGTGCAAGAGTGAAACTTGTGCCCTAGCAAACAATCTCATTGTGGAATCGAGTGGATGTTATGGGTAACACATGTGCTCTGGTTTATATAAGCAAATTCTCTCTACCTTATCACAATGCATGAAATGAAACCGTTTTAGCTACTGACAGGAATGAAGATAAGATATTAATACTTCATCCCTCTTATCTTAGCACCCATTGCAGTCAGGAGCATATCAGATAACTATAGGTCTATAAATAAAATATACAACTATAAAGAGGGAGTTTTACAAACACAGGAGCATTTTCATTTCAGCACAGTATTTACAATTATCTATATATTCCTTTTCATTTGCAGTGTACCATTCACATTTTGCTTGTTTTCCTAATTTTCATGGTTGTATTTCATGAGCAGATCAGTACATTGTCCACTGAGCAATACACTTAATTGGCCATATGCAGCATCTCACATTACACTATTGTTTTATGTTAAAAAATCTGAGGGTTTAATGTCACTTTAAAGGTAAGTGCTAACATCAACATGGGGGGGGGGGGGGGAAACATTTTTTTGACTTTGTCACTAAGTCATGCCACAGATTCTCAATTGGATGGAGGCCTGGGCTTTAGCTAGGCCATTCCCAGACATTTAAATGTTTCTCCTTAAACCACTCAGGTGTTGCTTTACCAGTATGCGTAGGGTCATTGCCTGCTGGAAGGTGAACCTCTATCCCAGTCTCAAATCTCTGGCAGACAAACAGCTTTCCCTCAAGAATGTCCCTGTATTTAGCACCATCCATCATTCCTTTAATTCTTACCAGTTTGCCAGTCATTGCCGATGAAAAACATCCCCACAGCATGATGCTTTCACCACCATGCTTCACTGTGGGGATGGTGTTCTTGGGGTGATGAGAGGTCTTGGGTTTGCACCAGACATAGCATTTTCCTTGAAGGCCAAAAAGCTACATTTTAGTCTCATCTGACCAGAGTACCTTCTTCCAGATGTTTGGGGAGTCTCCCAAAAAGTTTCACATTATTTTATAACCCAACCCTGATCTGTACTTCTCCACAACTTTGTCCCCGACTTGTTTGGAGAGCTCCTGGGTCTTCATGGTGCCCCTTCTCAGTGGTGTTGCAGACTCTGGGGCCTTTCACAGATGAATATATCCTGAGATCATGTGACACTTAAATAAAGACTACCTGTGTGCAATCTAACACTAACTTATGAATGTTGCATCAGATCTCATCTAGAGGCGTCATAGCAAAGGTTGTGAATACATATGCACGCATCATTTTTCTGTTTTTATAATCTTTTTAAAAACAAGTTATTTTCTTGAGTTCACTTCACCATTTGGACTATTTTGTGTATGTCCATTTACATGTAATCCAAATAAAAATGCATTTTAATTCCAGGTGGTAATGCAACAAAAATAGGAAAAATTAATACTTTTGCAAAATATATATATTTATCTACACACACAATATAAATTAGAGGGATGCACCGATATATCAGCCGAAAATTGCACTTTTGGTAAAATGCCAAAAGTGCAATTTTTTGGCCGAAATATTGGTGCATCCGTGATTTCTCTCCTACCTGCTGGGCGCTGCTCTGTGTCCCATCGGGGGAGGAGAAAACTTGTCACAGGAGGCCGAGTGGTGCGGGAGGAGAGTGCTGTGAGCGGCCGGCGTCTCTCCTCCCCGTACCGCTCAGCCTTCTAGGACAGATCAGAAGTGCGGCGTTGTGGGCGGAGACGGCCATAGTTGAGCTGAGCACTCCTGCACCACCCCTCCCAGCCTCCTGTGACAGTGACTTAGGATGGAGAGCGGGTGCAAATAATTATTTACAAGCACGCAGCTTTCACTAAGGACAGAGTATGCTTACTATGTCCTCAAGTATAAATAAATGGGAGTGATTTACATCACGTCCTGATCATTTATGAATGTGGATAACAATTTACATATTTAATAAAAATAAAATATAAATTTGTTAAGTTTATAAAAAAATAAACATTAAATATTTTTTTAAAAGTTAGAATAAAAAACATTTTCGGTTTCGGCCTGACTTATTTCATTTTGGTTGTAAAATTTTCATTTCGGTGCACCTCTAATAAAATGATGTATACAGTAAACTCCCGGTTATCCGTCATCCACGAGGATTGGTAGATTCCGGATAAATGTAGTTTTTGGTTGCTTGAGAGTTTCTATGAAAAATAGGTCTAATGTTATACCCTAACAAACTTTGCATTGACTTCATATTAATATTGAAATGCAGTAATCAAAAGCAAATTAAGACATAAAATAGACACACGATCATTTCCAGGACAATACATGCTGCAGAAGAGTACACAGGGAATTTTCTTTCTAGTTAGATGAGAGTTCCGGTTAGTTGAATACCGGATGGATATATAATCTATATTTTTTTTTGTTATTAATTTTTTTAGTTTTTTTTTGGCCAGAGCAAGTGGGCTAGATAAAGCAGCTTAGAAGGTCTCCAGTGGGCAATAAGTGCATCTGACTATCTGAAAAGCTTGTTATGCAACGAGACCAATTTATTGCAGTCTCCATGAGAGAGGGTAGTGATCATTCCTTTTTCTGGAGAAGAACCAGGATGCGAGCTGCAAGAAACCATTAGCTAGGTCAGGAAAAGGACAGACAGATTGCTCCCTACTCTTCATTTTTGCAAGACATCTTCGGGGCATGAAAACTTTAGTCTTGTTATATCAAGGTTACTTTGTTACTCCCTGTAAAGTATTATCCAATACAACAGCACCATAAAGAGGTACGACTTTTGGTTACTCCCTGTGTACAGTATTATCCAATACAACAGCACCATAAAGGAGGTACAACTTTTGGTTACTCCCTGTGTACAGTATTATCCAATACAACAGCACCATAAAGAGGTACAATTTTTGGTTACTCCCTGTGTACAGTATTATCCAATACAACAGCACCATAAAGGAGGTACAATTTTTGGTTACTCCCCGTGTACAGTATTATCCAATGCAACAGCACCATAAAGAGGTACAATTTTTGGTTACTCCCCGTGTACAGTATTATCCAATGCAACAGCACCATAAAGAGGTACAACTTTTGGTTACTCCCTGTGCAGTATTATCCAATACAACAGCACCATAAAGAGGTACAACCTTTGGTACTTAGAGGTGCCTGCCAGCTAAATTAGAACCCCACCTGGAGCTCCTCTCGCCTGACCAGCGCGCCGCTGACCCATCCCTGCTCCCCTGCGGGGTTTTTTTTTTCCTTCTTACTTACCTTGCTGAGCGTCGCGTCACTGCTGCTCCGGTGGGCGGCGCGACGCTCGGCGAGGTACGTAAGAAGAAAAAAAATAAACATAGCGCAAGCTTCGGCGCTAGGCATCGGGGCATTTTGACAAGTACAAGTACTTGTAAAAATGCCCTGTATCGGGCCCGATTCCGATGCTAGCAGCAGGACAGAAATAGTTACAACCTAGTTAAATGGAATAGGTGAAGACATTTATGGAAGAATCAAAATAAAAATGATGATCATCATCATCATCTTCAGATAAAAACAGCTTTGGACTCACAAAAAAAAGTTTGGAAACTACTTCAGGCT
>NW_017306404.1:841926-843560 GCF_000935625.1 Nanorana parkeri | reverse complement strand
ATTCACTGCATTTTAAGATATATAAAATAATTAAAAAAAAAAACAAAACAAAACACTGAGGGCAATAAAGCAGTGTATTTTTTTGAGAACTCCAATATGCAGCAGTGTTAACAGAGGATGAAGATTGTACCATGAAGAATGTTACCCATATAACATTACAGAGAACTGGGTTGTCAGATCAGAACTTTGGTAGATACTATAATGTATCAGATAGTTGTTTTGGACATGAATGCCAGATGTATAAGTGGCATAAAGGAAATGTATCACAAAACATATTTGTATCGTGGTTACTTTGTGATATATAATAAAATATATGCATGTTTTATACTCACTCTGCACTTTAAATAGGATTGGGAAGTATGAAAGCAGATCATTTTATCAATGGAATGATGGAGGATTTAGTGTATTTTAACTAGGTATAGGCTAGTTCTGTTGCCCTTACTGCTAACCTAATACCCTGCCAGGGGAGTCTGTGGAATAGTTAGGTGCTACAGACTCATTTGTCACTCAGCACTTCAAATTTACATTACTGTGCCGATATACAGTACAAAAAGACAGGATCCAAATTAAAATAATAAAAACACACAAAAAAAAACTAAAAACACCCACACAAACAATGCCTACTTCTCTGACCTGCCCCTGAACAGTGTGCGATTCATGTTAATAACTGCCTATTATAATGACATCATTTATAAAGTTGGTTTAAAAATGTTGCAGCTTTCTCACAAAAGGTTATTGCAACCTATTAATTTATTTATAAAATGAGCAAGACTTTTCTTTTTTTTCCCCACAAAATTTTAGGTTTATTTAAGGTTCTAATGAAAACCTGCATCACTATAGTTTAGTTGCAAGCAACATTTTTGCCATGAAACATAAAATAAAAATTGAGCTTTTATAAAACAGTATAAGTTATCTTGCTACCCTGACAAATAGTTTAGCTACCATGTTCAAAGTAACTTTTTTTTTTAATGCAGCCAGACGGTGAAGGTCGCGCTACCGTCGCGCTATGTCGGCCGTGCAGATCCACTCCAAAAGGTATGTTGCTTAGTGTGAATGGGGCCTTAATGTGTTATCAACACAAAATGGGGTTCATCAAAAAGGGCCAGTTCTTCAGATTCACTTTTTATGTTTAGGGCCAGCAGTCAACACAGACCCAATGCATGGACCAGCCAAATGCCTTGTTCTCTAGTGTGTCAGTTTGCAGCAAAATGCTGCACAAAAAAACCCCCCACAAAAGTGAGGCAGGCAGTATTTGATTTACACGGCACATGCTGCAATGCAAAGAAGCAAAAGGAGGCAATGTGTTCCCAAAAAAAACCCACTGCATTGCACATAAAAACAGCATGTGTTGTATATACTGTACAACTGGAGCTAGACTGCACCAAAAACTGTTTGCCTGGTAAGATTTGATACAAACCGAGAACATCTCAGAGGCAGGTTATGTTTAATATCTATAAAAGGGGAAAGTGTAAGCAATAGAAAGTGAAAAATGTCAAGGCTTGATGCCATCATCAGATAATATAGAACTAAGCAAATACATTCACTAACTGCACAATCCAATTATAAGGAAGGCCAAAGATGGTCTCATTTTGGGAAGATCGGGCAAAGTTTTTTTTTTTTAGCTTTTTTCACAG
>NW_017306404.1:791566-841876 GCF_000935625.1 Nanorana parkeri | reverse complement strand
AAACAGACCCTCCCATTTAGGGCCCATGCACACTGGTGGGTGCGTGTTTAGCAACCTGTCCTACCAACAACCGACATAAACTTAAACAATGGGACATTAGGCAAATTGCTTTGTCTATATGTTACAGATTCCTGCCCAACGCATATGGCATGAACGGGCTCACATCTACGAAAATACTTCTTGCATTTGATATCATAGATTAAAAGGATTTATCAAGAGGCACACCCTGGACTACCAAAGTTTACTAAATTCTCATACAGGCTTGACGTTCTTCCCCACTGAAAAACTGCTGATCCATTAATCCATGCCCTTTCCCTAAAATATTTGGAGAGGTAAAAGCCCCTCGAAATAGTTGAAACAGGTAGGCAAGACCTTGGAACTATGCTGCAGAGATCTTGCTACCAGCATCAGTAACACAAAAAGCCAGAAAATGACTCAAAACATTGGCTTCCATTGGAAACTGCAATCATTTTGAATAGACCAACACCTCAAAATCCGTAAAGGGTGTGTGAGGGAGGTTTACAAATTAATAGCACTTTGAAACAAATTCTAACAAAAACAAAACAAAAAACCCACACCTTTGGGGTTAAAAAAAATAAAATAAAAAAAATAAGCTTAAGTTTTATTTCCATCAACAAGTTGGAAATTGTTCACAACTCTTTAGAAATAATTAAAAAAATGTCAGCTCGTTGATCCTAGCTCAACCTCTAAGAGTTAACATATCCAAATAGTAAATACAGTTTTGTACGAAATGCTACAGTTCAGACAGGAAAATAAAGAAATTGATATATATATATATATACATATATATACACACACATATATATACATACACACACACACACACACACACTATACACACATACATGGGACTGAAGTGAAATGGAAAATTGAAGGTAAAGGCAAGGGCAGCTTAGCTAAACACTCAAGCCACTTCCTGAATCCCTTAGGTTAACCTCATTCATCTGTGAGAGATGTGCAACTTTCATTAAAGCATTACCACAAATGAAGATGTAAACACCACAAAACACTTCATTTACGTATTTTCACAATTTCAGCTCAGGAAAAAGCTATTTATTCAATGAAAATGACTCATTTAAAGATGACATGGACTTAAGAAATGAAATTTGAAGAGGTACAATATAATAAGGTTGTACTGCTTTCATGTTTGGGTGAAAAATAGAATTCTCAAAAAAGGAGTTTCTTGGTACTATACAACTAAATGTTGTTATATTACATTACAGTGATAGCAAAACACAGACATTTAATACATTATAAAAAGGTAATATCTTAATTTCAATTTCTGAGACAATGCACTACAACATTTTCAAAAGACTTCTAAATTGTAGCACCAGCCAGTAATTGAGGAAAAATGGTAGCCCCCCCAAAAAAGCCTAGTTCTACATCTAGGTAAGACAAACAAGCAACCCAGCCAATGTCTCTGCGGGGCGCTCTCCTGGGCCTACAGTCCCCAAATGTAATAGTAATACATGTACAATGAACAGAATGAAGGACACAAGTCTAAACAATTATTGTAATGCAGTTAAATATAAAACACTCTGAAAATATAATGCAGATTTAAGAAAACGTTTAGCATGCATATGACACTGGCCAGAATGCTGATAAAAATGTCATTAGAAGGGTGGCTGGACAGAGGCCATATTTAGTAGCTGGGCGTTGGCTGATGAACCAAGCACCAAGAAAGGGAGATGCAATCAATGACGCAAACATGCAAAAAAGCCCTTGAAGAGTGTCGGTCAGGGGTGGAGTTTGGAATGGTGGTGTTACTATAGTGGCCAATAGCAAGCAGCCGATGTAATCCTTCTAAATAAAACACACAGTGTGTATAAATAAATGCACAATTGTGCCAGGGGATCAGTTTTGTAGTAATACTAATTTACAATATGTTTTATCTTTTATTTTAACGTACAAAACAGCAAAACACTTTCGTTCAGCCAGGGGGAAAAAAAAAGAAAAATCCACAACTGATGTTTATGAATGCACAATATCTGGCAATTACCAAAAATAAAACACCAATATTATAAAACTATACTCAGACAAATTTCAGGACTGATCAATAGGCTTTAAAAGTATTTCCACTAATATTTCTCAACAATGGGAATTTAACTGCTTGTGTACAGCAAAGAGCAGGTAACTGGCTCCAGGAATAAAAAATTGGATCGGTGCCATATCCAAATATGCCCTTCATTTGCATGAGGTATTCCACCCTAAAATAATCAAACTTGTGTAGTTGCTGGAGCGTCTGTTCACATTATATTTGTATAAAAAGGGTAATAGATAACAAAATGCATTTGGACAATTACACTAAACAGGAATAATGGCTTGCCATCTATAGACAAGTTCGCTGGACATTATGAAAGCCATATTACACTGTAGCAGCATGAACACTAGGAATCATGTGTTAGTAGACTATCCAGAGAGCAAATATGTGTAAAAAAAAGAAATGAGTTATGAAAATGTCAGCTATTACATTGCATAATAGTATTCCTAGACAGTCACAAGTCACAACAAAAGGATACAATTTACAGGGTGGGAAATTAACTCGAAGGAAATGCTTTTTAAATGTAACGCTACAGAATCAGTTTACACTAGCAAGAATGGCTTATTACATGGGCAACTACAAAAAAATGATTTTAAATCCACAATCAAGCTGCGGTATAATAAATCAGCACTATGGTTGGTTAAAGATGCAGAACGTTACATGAAAACTACCCAGAGTCCAGATACATTTCACTCTGGACATTCTAGAAGTTTCAGCTGGGTGTACTTCACAATTACTGTAACACCTTTTATCACTGAAATATATTAGATTGCTTGAAGACTTTCACAAGGCAAATAGTGCCAAAAAAAAACAAACTTTAACAAAATCTAATATTTAAAAGAAAAACACTTTTTGCAATTAAAGTATACACGAGAGAAGATTGAGAATAAATACCCATGCAGAGACCAGACTGGAATGATTTCCAGTATACCAGCAATTATGCAACACAGCAGAAATTTTCACTGACAAGACATTGTTAAAAAAAATTCCTGTATCAATATAATCCTGACAAATGTTACAATCTTTCCAAAACATGAAGCTGCCCTGAGTGCACTTCTTTACTGCCATTTCCAAAAGAACTTTACTTCATAGGTAAAATTAGATCAAGTAGCCACGTCAGTTTTCTAAACATCAACATACCAGGAGAACACAGGACTGTAAATATTGTTTCTCTTCTACAGTAGACAATGAAACTTTTCACTTGTATACACCAGCTTGGCCCTTCGGGCACTGATACACACAATTTTTTTTAAATGATTTTTTTGAGGGATAAAATCAGAACAGTGAACAGATTAATTTAACGTAGAAATAGTATACAATGTATATTTATTAGACACCATAATGAAAGCACATGGCGTTTCAATAAAAAAAAATACTACATTAGAAAGTATACAAAAAAAAACAAAAAACCCCATTATGCACAAAAGCTGCTTTTTAAGCCATTTATATGGCAACTGAGACAAGTCATAAAGCTATACAACATATTACCACCGACGTAATATGAAGACATATGACAAATTACACACACTTTAGTATTTATAGTATTTACAGTCAAAGGATGCAGGAGATCTACACACACTACTTATCCCAATATTTGACTAAACACACCCACATATAAACTAAAATTGTTAAAGCATCCACTCAGCCAGAGGTGTGGCACAAATCCATAAGCAAGACATTAAAAAGGTAGCCCTTTGAATACAACAATACTACAAAACACTGCAGTATCATAGATGGCATACAAAGAGTTAATGAGCAAGACCCAAAACTTCTTTGTAGGCAGTATTTTTTGGCAGAAATCATTTCACCCTTTAGCAGAACACTATTCTGCACTGGGAAGACTACAGCAGCAAAATGATTTTGGAAAAGCAAGAACACTTCCCTTAATTCAAATGACAACTCCCGAATTACCCATCACAGCAAAATATAAATGGCTGCATATCACAGCTCGAACCTGCCTGATAATAAAACACCATAACAAGTACTCCTCAGACAAACACTTTCTACGGAAAGAATACACAACTGAAGCCATGTATCAAGGAATCCAAAACGAAGCTTTCCAGTCCTTCTGGGTCAAGGAGATGGTGCTGAGTTCTTGCCACACTAAAGCAGCACAATAATATTGGGGTTCATCATCTTAGCACCCAATATTTACGTGCTGCTAAAGCAGAGCAGGTCAAACGATTATCGCCAGGTGTCATGTCACTAGAACAGTATGGAGACAGATTCCAGAAAATACTGAAGCAGCAAATAATGATTAGTATCTTGAATAAAGCATGCAAATCATGATGTGCTGCTACAGCTTTTAAGGGCTTCGTGTTCCAGCTATATATGAAAAAAAAATATTGAGTTTTCTTTTTTTTTTTTTATTAGGTTGTAAAAACTCGTTAAGGACTCCAAAACAAGTGCAGAATCTATAGAATATGATAGGTAACCTTACCTGTAGAATAAGAAACCTGTTATGATCCAAATCGATCCCATGACTTCTGAGCAAAACACCCACATCCTTAAATGAACTCTTTTTACCACTAATGTGATACACAGAGGAATTGTCTTTGTAAGCAGTTCTGGCCACATAAAAGTTGCTGTTAGGAATCACTTCAAAATCATCGCCTTCCTGTAACAAGGTAAAATATCAATATGTTTTTACTTACTCGTATGCAATAGGACCACAAAAAAAAAATGTAAAAAAATTATCTTGACTCAGTTTGGCAATTTATGATAAATAAAAAAAAAATTGTGATTTTCTGAATAAATGGTTATTTTTATATTTGCTATTAATTGTAAAAGTTTTTTTTCCAATACATTTAAAATGTAGCTTAAAAAAAATAACAGAATAAAAAGTATTTTAGTGGTAGTAGTAGTAGTAGTAGAAGTGACAAAGCTGTTTGTAAAAGAAAAAATATTTTTATTTTATCAAATAAATTCAATTTTAATAGCACGCTAGCTTTTATTTGCAGGCCTTAGATAACAATGGGGAGAATATCAGCATACAAACAAAAACAGGAGGTGGGAGGAGTATTTAAAGGAGTAAGTTTGTACAAAAATAGAATGTGACACCAAATATGAAAGAAAGAGAAGAGATAGAAGTACACCAAATATGCAATGGAATTCAAAATTATTAAAAATATGGAAAAAGTTGACTTTTTTCGAACACAAAGAAAAAAAAATGATACCTATCTGATAAATTGTACCAACTTCCAGTATTAAATATTTAAAAAAAAAGACAAAAGAAAATTCTTAGACTTACCTTATCTATGATTTTCTGAAAATGAACTTCCACTGTACAACTTTGAACATCTTTATGTTCATCTGAGTTGTGGATCAGCACAGACAGCTTTTTGGATCTTATTTTTTGTGCTCGATATCCAAAAACAAAGAGCATAGAATCAATAACGTTAGACTTTCCACTGCCATTGGGCCCAATAATACATGAGAAACGCTAATCAAAACAAAAAAGAATGGAAAGACAATGAAAAAAATAAACAAATACAAAATATGGCATTTGTTTTTCAGACGTAAAATATAACAACCCAGCAATTCACTCTGCCAAGGGAAAAAAAAAAAAAAAAAAACAGTTGAAAGCAGCTCCCTGTAACAAACTTGATTACATAAAGATCTTGGCAGCATTTTCTCAGCATTATCCTGTATATAGATCTATGTTACACAATAACAGGTCATGAGGAATGATTTTGCTAAGGAATGCTATACACACACTACAATAAGATAGGTCTTACCTTATGAAAAGGCCCCAGGATTTGCTCACCAGCATACGATTTGAAGTTCTGGTTTACAATATGGGTTATCATGAGACGAGGAGCTCCAGCTTCATTGGTCATTGCTGGAGGTGGGGGAGGAGGGATGCTACTCAAAATCTCCTCTAAACTTCGATTATCAAGTGCCTCATTAGAAGCTTCTATAAAAAAACAAGAACACACATATGGGCTGTGTACGATTGCGGCAAGATGAATGAGACACTGGTGAGCAGAGTAGAAGTACAGGTTGCACCCCATCCTAGTGGCACAGGCTGTTGTAGGGTCCCGATGAACGCCCTTCCTCCTCCCGAAGCCCCCACCCCAATAACTAAGGCAGACATCGGGTTTTTACACCGTTTGCAGAGGGAGCCGGTGTGAGCTTGCAGACTACAAGCTGACAGCATGCATTGAGCGATGAGAAAGTTCGCTCAGCCAGTCCTATGTACTATGCAGGAGTGTTGGCCAACGCATCATGCGTAAAACATGCATAGGATCAGGCAGAAACATTACTGGCCTCACCTGACAATACACACACAACGATCGGCACGCCGCCTGTGTGCACAAAGTTGATCAGATCGCAGTTGAAATCACTGACGCCTGCCCAGCTTTCACTCTGCGATATTCTCCGCAGTCAAGGAGTTAATCGCCTGTCAACGTCCCAATGGTCATGCTCTTTACACAAAGACGACCCCCCCCCTCTTCCCTGTGCGCAAACTGCCAGCTCCCCAAAGATTGCAGGGGAGGAGGGGGGTACATCACAGAGACAGGCAGAAAAATGACACCCCATTCCTAATCAGAAAGCCCGATCACCCCACTAGTATATGAGGACTGCAGCGTGTCAGTGAGTGAGTGCACGGTCCCATTCACAGCGGACCCCCGCCCCCGTGTAACGTGGTGGTGTCAGTGCCATGCATACCCCGTGTAGGTGGCGGCAGTGCCATGCATACCCTGTGTAGGTGCATTCCCATCTGCTTGGACTTCTGGGGCCGTCGGGGCCGCATTACTGTCATCCAGCGACTTCTCGGAGGGCTCTCTGGCCGCAGCAGTGGACGGTTTAGTCTTTTTGGGTGGCATGATGATGATGAGGAGGATCCCTGTGTAGCCAAGACACAAGGCAAGTCATCAGAAAGGAGCCCCCACCCCAGTATATGACTAGCTAGGGCTCCCCAGGCAAAGGACACCTCTGGCTTCACATACAAATAAAATCGGATCTGGAGTCTATGAGTTGGATTTGGGGGCAGAAGTTAGCGATTGTCTGTGTGTTCTCCATGACACTGACATGTCAGCTCCCGGGATATCCAGTCACTGCACCCATCTCCTACTCATCATTACTATCTACCTGGGTGATGAGTGACCCCCACTCCGACATGACACAAAAGTGTGACTGGGGGGGGGGCACAGCCAAAAATCACAGGACATGTCACCGATATAATAATCACAGAACACTCCCTACCCTTGTGTTATAGCTGTGTGAATTCAGCATGGTACAGCATAATCCGTCATTCCTTTCACTCAGGATGATCGTTATCATACCGGCTTATATGTATATGACCTGTTATTTATCTAGTGATTAGGATACACTAACGTTACCCTATATCTAGAGGCCATAGGACGCACTGATCGGTATTATATCTACTTCGTGCGATCTGTCATTTATCTAGTCATCAGGACACTAATATCCAAAGGCCAATGAAACACACCGATCGGTATAGCTACTTCGTGCTCAGATGATGTCATTTAATAATCAGAATGACCCAAAAGTTACAATATAAGACCATGAGACACACCGATCCCTATCACATGGTGATATATATATATATATATATACATATACACACACACACACAGAATGTTCAGACTGTCATTCATCTAATAAACAAGATGTCCTAAAGTTATAACACATCACACAACCATAAATCACACACCGATCGGTATCACGCTGTGTGCTATGGGAATTCTTTGATATTCATGCAATAATCAGGATGACCGAAAATTACATCTCTAGACCAAAAACCACACCGATCGGTATAGTCAGCGATCTGACATTCAATTAATGAGCTCAATGGATTAAATTTGCAATATGTACACATGAAACACACCGATCGATATAACAGGTATGTCAGTGGTCGGCCGATCTGTCATGGATTCAATAATTAGGGTATGGTAGAAGTGACATCTCTACAACACACCGATCGGTATGTAGAATTGTTAGTGTTCATTCTTTCCACAATCAGGATTTCCTAACGTTACATCTGCAACAGTGATCGGTATGTGTGTTGTAGGGATGTCAGTGGTCGGCCGATCTGTCATTCCTTCCATACTCCGGACACGATCCAGAAGGGAAGAAGTGTCCCCAGCTGGCGATGGGAAGTGGTTTTCCTGGGTTCACGTATGTGATGAAGCCAACCCTGAAAATGTGTTGTAGAGCCCGGGCTGACATGTTCCCCCTGTGCTCGGGTCACGGTGACAACCTTTGATAAATAAGGTGATGTGATCACCCGGGGAGGCGATGAGCTGAATAAAGATTAGCGGAAAAAAGTTGGTGAAAACTAAGCAGACAATCTGTGTCGCCGTGGGACTACAAGTCCCAGCATGCCCCGGTATCTCCTCACTTCTGCCGGGCTTCCATACACATGACAGCTGGCTGTGCCGCCTGCCCCTCCATAGACTGTCACAGCGGTCGCATCCCGCTAAAATGAAATAAAGCCATTCTCCGGGCTCATTCACCTCTCCAGCCGCTCCAGCCCGACCGCCCCTCTCCCCAGAGCCTGTCTGAATTTTTTGCCGATTTTTCGCGCTGTCCTAGGCGCCCGGCGAGCCTTCTTTCCCCGGTGTATAGCCGCCGTGCTTAGCCCCTGCCTGCTCGTACTTCAGATACTCCACTCGAAAATGGCGCCCAAAATCCAAACTCAAAGCGAAGTTCGTTACAAACGCGCGGTGCATTCTGGGAGCCTCTAGTCAGATTTGAAAAAAAAAAAAAAATGGTGCCGGCTGCCATTTTCCGAGCAACTCCGCAACGTTCGTGACGCGGCTATAGGAGTTCCATTACGGAGAGCTAGCCGGTGAATTCTAATGGGCGCATCACGCTAGAATGGTCACTGTAATAACGGTAATTAATAGAGAGAAACATACAAATTGACGGTTACGGGACTGTTAGGCGTTTTGAATGGGCGGGACTCGGTTGCGGGGCAACAGATAGGGGGCGTGTTAGGCAACTAGAGAAGGCCTCGGTGGGCTGGCCTTGATTAGTTTTTAGTTATTTGAGGTGACTGGGCAACTAGTCACGTGACGGTCCTGCATGACCGCCATGTTTTGTTCTGGCAAAGTGCCAAACGAGTTAGTAACGGTAAACAAAAATAAAGAATCGATTATTCAAACAAAGCCAAGCAACCGTGAGACAGGGCCTAACATTCAATAGATTTTGGAATTCACGTGTATAAGTCTAATTTGAAAAGACTGTTGCCAGATTCGTGCCCAATTCAAACATGGGGGCCCGTTTACGAACTCAGACGTCAAAGAGTGCGATGTGTCAGTTATTTCTTCGCTTTAGTGTCTTATATGATTAGATTTCCTTGTGGATGTTTCTGCTTTGATGATGACGTTTTGTTATTAGGCTGGGGAACGTTTACGGGGTTTTCCCCCTGAAGTTGGTACCTACTGAAGAGCTTTGCGAAATCTCGCGATACGTAACCATAGTGACTGAACGCGCTGACAGTGGTGTGGGCTGCATGGAGACAGAAGGGAAGGAGGCCCGAGCGGTTGTCATCGAGGTACAGGTAATGGAGCGGGGAGGAGGGTGATCAGCACACAGGGACCTGTCATATATGTGTTGTTTATACGTATATATAAAGATAGGCTTGTTTACTCTGTTCATCTAATTGACTTTCATACCAGTCAGTGATTAGTACTCTACCTGGACAGTGCTCTGTACCCCAGATCTTCCAGAGAGAATTCATATATGATCACAGAGGACCATCAGTGATATAGGCTGCTCACAGACAAAGGACCATCAGTGTGATATGCTGCCCACAGACAGAGGACCATCGGTGAGATATATGCTGCCCACAGACATAGGACCATCAGTGAGCGATATGCTGCCCAGGGACAGAGGACCATCCGTGAGAGATATTCTGCCCAGGGACAGCCAAATATGATATAAAGCAGTGGTTCTCAACTTGTGTTATCTCAGGACCCACATTTGACCTTCGTCATTAAGTCACGACCATTAACCACTGCACTGGAATGCACGGCATTGCGGTACCTTGCGTTCTGATGAGGGGGATCGAACTGCAAGTGGGAGGTGAGTTTGAGGTGCCATACCCCCAGCCTACCCCACCTCAAGCTGACACTCTGTGTCGGACAGCATATTTTGAATGACTGCTTGGCATGAGAACTAGTGCAGTGGAAGTCTTGTGGACAACCTTCAAAAAGTGAAGGATGCTCGGACCGACGGCAGTAAAACCTAACAGTTGTCTTACTTCTTCTTCTCTCTCTAGTATAGCTGGACCATTAACAATAATTTGTGGACTACTTTGCTCTTCGCTACTAAACTTTTCTTATTGATCTTTACTTCAGATAAGTCTGATAAGGTATATTAGAAGGTGTATTAGGAAATGTATGTATGGCATGGCTGGAAGACCTATTAACATATTGTTAAAAAGAAACTTCACCACTCTGCTTCTTTTTTCTAATGCAGGTGAGAGAACACTTCCACATTCGAAGAATCCAAAATTCATCCCTTGTTGAACTTCAGCAAAATGAGACTCAAGACTTCTTTGTTAAAGGAACCAAAACATATCCTTTTCATTGAATAATTTCAAAGCAGTCCATCCCTTTTTTTTTTTTTTTTTTTTAGATGTACTCGGCCATTTTTCTTTTTTTATACTTCACATGCTCGCCTCAACCCCATTTATTCCTACGGATAAGATGTATTCAAAGATACCAATAGAGGCGGCGCAAAAAAAAAAAAATCATCTATTTTTTGTAAATAACATTGCAATGCTTTGTACCAAAATCATAATTATGGTGTCCTTTTAAAAAGGAACATTTTTATTGGATAACATTTATATATTTTCTTTTTTATCTACAGTAACCATAATTTCTATAAAACTGACACTGGTCAAAGTAGAAAATAAGTGTTTTTTTTTCTTTTTTTTGAGAGACAGTATTGCCAAAACAAAGCCTTGTTTGTCATAAAATGAAGAAATAATAATAGAAAAATAAATATATATTACTATTTGTTTATTTCCGTTCGAAGTCCATGTAGAGAATCCAAGGTGCCCACGTTACAGTGTAATGTAAGTGTAGGTGAGTGTCGAGGCTATGGGCTGCCAGTCTTTTCTTTGCACATTATGGTGCAGAATTCCTCATCTCATTTGGGATGCATTGCTTAGGAATGGTGGTGCGTGGTATGAATCGAGCTCTGTTTGATGTGAAAAAGCAGGCCACGAATAATTGTAAAAAGGGTTACCTGGGTCAAGTTTGAAACACCTGGTTCCAAAAGGGTTGGTATCTAACACAGCTTCGCCATATGTGATGCATGCTCTCTATGTCTGCGGTACAACACCATCACAAGG
The DNA here is from genome assembly GCF_000935625.1 of Nanorana parkeri. Taxonomy (NCBI): domain Eukaryota; kingdom Metazoa; phylum Chordata; class Amphibia; order Anura; family Dicroglossidae; genus Nanorana; species Nanorana parkeri. Next base: position 830,483 of record NW_017306404.1, on the reverse strand, counting down.
GTGATTTGTCTGTAAATATCCCGTGGAGCAAGCTTAAAGGAGAACTATGGTGTTAGTGCTTTTCCCCACAGTTCTCCTAAGGGTAACGGAAGGACACTGACTAGCGTCCTCCCGTCACCCAAAGCTCAGTATTCCGCGAGCTGCAGCTCGCGGTATGCTGAGACGCTGCCGCTGAAACGGATCCCGATAATTATGTCTGGATCCACCCAGCTGCGTGGGTAACAGCTGGCCCTGCCTATCTAGAGGCAGAGCCAGCTGTACCCGCCCCTTCCACTGTCCGTTCTGACAGTCAGCGCTGGAGGATCAGACAGGGGAGGGGGGGAATTCAGTCACTCCCCTGTCACGGCTCTCTGCAGTGACAGGATCGAGAAGTGAGCGAACGCCTGTATGTGTTCGCTCACCTCCCGATCTACTGAGCCGACCTGTGACAGTTTCATTGCCACTGGTCGGCTAGAACTATGAGGATGAGTGAAAATCGCTCACCTCATAGTTCTCCTTTAAGGAACCTGTACCATCTGGTCTGTATTTTAATTCTTCTTTCCTGTGCTGAGCTTGCTGTAGATATTTTGTGTAGGTGGCTATAAGAGATTTGAACGTCATAACGTTAGGGTTTAGTTAAGGTCACTTTTCCATTCTGCAGCGTAGTATGGGCAAGCGCAGGACCGCGTCGTTAAAAGAATGCAGTAAAACATGGAGATAACGTGGGTTCGGAAGGATTCAAACATTGTACTTTGTAGGGCTGAAACAACTAATTCCATCAAATAGATTATAATCGATAATAAGAAACATTGTCAACAATTCTCATTATCGATTAGTTGAATCCCTGCCGCCACTCTACTCCTCCGTTCTTCTCCCCGCTGGTGCCGGCTGTTCCTTTTCTGCCTCCCGTGCCTCCACTGCACGCACTGTTCCTTCTCTGCTCCCCCCCTTTCCTTCTCTGCTCCCCTGCTTTCCTTCTCAGCTCCCCCGTTCTTCTGCCGGTTCCAGCTTCTGGTGCCAGTTCTCTTCTGCCGGTGTTCTATCAGTCCGAGGGATTGATAGGACACCGGCGTCAAGTCACCCATCAGCGGATGGAAACAATAGCCAGTCTGCTATTGGATATTTTAAATTATAATAGCCAATAACAGGCTAGCTATTGCACCTGTCCACTGCCTGCTGTCAAACAGCAGAGAAGGACATGAAGGAGAACTTTCTCCTTCAGTTCCCTCCTGTGCTAATTGGCAGTGGTCGGGTGCAATAGCCAGCCTGCTATTGGCTATTGTAATTTAAAATAGCCAATAGGAGGCTGCCTATTGCACTGGAATGCATTGTACTGCAATGCTGTACGTTCCAGTGCCGTGCAATTACAAAAGAATGTGCATACCATTTTATTCTGAAGTAAACTTTGTTTATAACACTTCATTTGTGTATTTAATTTTAAATAAAAGACAGTATTTTAATTTTTTTTCTTTAATCGATTTAATCGAAAAAGTAATCGACCATCTAATCGATTATGAAAATAATCATTAGTTACAGCACTTTGTCTATGTCTGAGAGGGGCTTGAGAGTGTCTGCTTTGAAAACTGTAACTGTTCAGGAGGGTTTGTATCTGTTCCATCGGAGGAAAAGAAGCAGACATAGTGCCCGTAGGGAAGGCCAGATTGTCCATGACAGGTGTCATGGGGCTTTATACTGAGCCTAGGGTGACGGGAGGACGCTAGTTTGTGTCCTCCCGTCACCCTAAGGAGAACTATGGGGAAAAGCCTTAACCCCATAGTTCTCTTTTTAAGCTAGGAGTTCCGTGGTTTCAATAAGGGAGGCAAACAAAAGAAAAGTGTGTAATAATATCTTACTTTTTAAACTACAGCCCGAGAACCTAAAAGTACACCTTTTCTTCCAAATAAATGTGTAATAACTCTTCCAATTGGCTGTTCTGGGGAGATCTTCCCTGTATGGTTTTTCCATGTCCATGTGTGTGTTGGGCTCTCTTCCAAATCTTCCCCGTCATCGGCATCCCAAATACCATTGACGTCAGTAGGATGCTCACCCACATCTTGTCAACCTAGTGTAAAACTTTAGGGTTATGACTAAAGAATTTCTCTAAATGCTTGGCCACATCTGATAAACTGGAATATTTAGCTTCTTAGCCAACCTTTTGAAATGTACAGGAAAAATAAATTTGCTTGTTTAATTGCAGCTTACACAGGCAAATATGAGCATGGTATAAGAAGATACTGCATTCCACCAGTTCGATATTTAAATGAATGAAGGGTGCATGATTTAACCCCAATTCCAAAAATATTGGGACGCTGTGTAAAATCTACATAAAAACAGAATGCAATCATTTGCAAATCTCATAAACCCATATTATATTCAGAGGGGGGAAAAAAAGGGACAACCTTCCTATCTCAAAACTCCAGCAACTGGTCTCAGTTCCCAAACATTGTTGTTAAAAGAGCAGGGGAATGCTACATTGTGGTAAACATGGCCCTGTCCCAACTTTTTTGAGACATGTTGCTGCCATCAATTGCAAAATTATCTTATTTTTTTCTTAAAGTGACATTAAACCCTCAGATTTTTTAACATAAACCAATACTGTAATGTGTGCCTTACTGTAATCCATGGTAGTTTCCCTTCTCTTTGCTGCTCTTCCTTTTAAATCCTCGTGTCTTCTCATGCTTGGGAGAACTTCCCTTTTCAGCTCAGGGCCTCTTCCTGTAGTGCTGGCTCAGGTTACAAGCCTATAGAAACTTCTACACAGACACCGTGTATCCATTCCTGAGACAAGGCAGTCTGCTGCAAAACAAAAGTTCTGCAGAGCATGAGAACAGATACGGATTTAAAAGGATGAGCAGCAAAGAGAAGTGAAACAACCATGGATTACAGTATGGCACACATTACAGTATTGTTTTATGTTAAAAAATCTGAGGGTTTAATGTCACTTTAACTACTTGCTGACCGGGGTGTTTACACCCCCTTCCTGTCCAGGCCATTTTTCAGTCTTCAGCGCTGCGGTACTTTGACTGACATTTATTCAGTCATGCAACGCTGTACGTAATACGTAACGTAAGTACCAAAAATGTAAAAAATAATAGTTTTCCCTACATTATATTATGAAACATTTCTTATTGCTCATGAATATAACATGGGTGCAAAAATGGAAAAAAGGGCCTCAGTCATGAAGGGGTTAAAATTGTGCGCGCCCGCTAAATTGCAAAAAACTACCATACCCACAATTGGTTATAGGGGACGCTTTAAAAGCTTTACCGATCATCAGTTTAGTGTTGACAGTGATTGATGGCTCCAAAATTATTGCTCTTACTCCAACGTTCACAGCGATATGTAGCGCAATAGGAGCAATTGTAATTTTCGCACGTAGGTGCCCCCGATGCATGTTTGCATGTGTATGTGGGGGCGGGGTACTTTAGAATATTTTTTTATGCTACTTTACTTTTTTTTACACTTTTAACTTTTTTGCTCTTACTTTTTTGCCCCCTATGTGATAGCCAATTTACAATGACAGGTCCTCTTTTTGGAGACATCAGGGCTCTTTCAGACCCCTAATGTCACCTAGGGACCCCCAAAGAAGCTGATGAAGCAGAGATCTGCTTCACCAGCTTCTTTCCAGCTTCTGTAGCCGGGAATTACAGCTGAATGCCGAAGTGATATACACACACATGCAAAATACAAGCGATCATGCTTCTCTACTTCCGGCGGAACGCTTGTATTTAAACAGCTATCTCTGACTGTTTTAAATTTGAGCAGTTTTCTCACTCATGTACGTCGTCCAGTTGGGGCGGGGAAGGACGTTTTAAAATGCCCACCTGCATCCAGAAGGCTCCTGTCCAGCCGTTTTAAGTACGGCTGCTGTACGGGAACCAGTTAAAATGGTAAATTCTCTCCGTTTAAACATTTGATATGTTTTCTATTGTGAATAAAATATGGGATTTTGAGAAATCCTTGCATTCTGTTTCCATGTAGATTTTACACAGCATTTGTGTGTATATATGTATATATTTTTCCCTCTGGAAACCTATGTTGATCTCCTTAATTCCACTGAACATAAGGAACTGGTTAGCTGCGTGGGCTGGACCTCCGCTGATGAACTGTATTCCTTCAGTGATGACCATCAAATTATGAAATGGAATTTGTTGAATGGTGAGACAATGCTGGTAGTGAAACTCCCAGATGATACATATCCTATTGACTTGCACTGGTTTCCCAAGAATGTTGCTAACAAGAAACAAGGGCAATCCGATATGTTTGTGCTTACAAGTTCTGATGGTGAGTATGTTTACTCTGTACTTAACATATTGCTCAGTTAAATAGGTGTGTTTGCTCTTCCTACAAGTTCAAAGAAGTCCCCACCGCAATCCTTACTGGTATGTCCCTTGTAAGGTGGGTGCTGCAGTAATAGTGGATGGCGCCACTTCAAATCCAAGTAGTAAAATATATTCTGGTGATCTATTTTACTACTTGCTCTTCATACAAGGGGTGATTATTGGGCAGATTAAGCATTTTTCAATAGTCCCAACGATTCAGCAAGAATACATTATTATTTATTGAATGGGTCCAGTCACTTGACAACCTCATCTGACTGTTGGCGGCAGCACTATCTTGGATTCCAGAGTAGGTGCCAGTCCTCTCCATCAGATATGACCATATTTGTGCTTGAAACACATATAAATGGTTACCCAAGTGTTACATTGCTTTTTACATGTATAGATCGCCCACATTTGTTGGCATAATAAAAGTTTGATGCTTTATACTTCAGTACTCAGCAGTACATGAGTGTTTAAGGGTTTTATATCTATAATATTACTCAGCAGTACATGAGTGTTTAAGGGTTTTATATCTATAGTATTACTCAGCAGTACATGAGTGTTTAACCCCTTCATGACTGAGGCCTTTTTTTCATTGTTTGTACCCATGTTATATTCTACATTTTAGGCCTGAAAATTACTTAAAACCCCCCAACATTATATATTTTCTGAATGCCAAGACCCTATAGAATAAAATGGTGGTAGTTGCAAATTTTTATGTTGCGCAATATTATAACATGTGTGGCGCGTTCGTCGTTTTCATACGTAGACGCACCCGACTCGTGTTTACGTTCCCTAAGGAGAACTATGGGGGAAAAGCCTTAACCCCATAGTTCTCCTTTTAAGGGTTCTATATCTTTAGTATTACTCAGCAGTACATGAGTGTTTAAGGGTTTTATATCTATAGTATTACTCAGCAATAGCTGAGTGTGTAAGGGTTCTATATCTTTAGTATTACTCAGCAGTACATGAGTGTTTAATGGTTTTATATCTTTGGTATTACACATATTTCATCTGCTTCTAACCAATCTACACTTTAAAAAAAAAATTCTATTACTAATGCAAACTAGCAAATATCCTAAACATATGATATTGGATACATCATGAGAATGACAAATCACTAATAGAATGCCTGCCAGTCTCTATGGAATTGCTCCCTCACTGCCCCAGTGGGCGAGATTCAGCAGCATTAAGGGCCAGTGAGGGGGTGATTCTTTGGGGTAAGGTAATAGGCTGACATGCGTGACTCTGTCACTGGGGTTGTGTTGCTAGCAGCAGAGTCACCCACATGACATCAGCCTTAGTAAACCGCTGTTAAGGCTTGATAAAACAAAATGATCTAAACAATTTATTTGAAGGAAGAATTGTCTTTTACAATGGCAAACAATCAGGTCATTGCCTTCGTGTTTCTTTTGTAAGTAGGAAAGGAAAAAAAGTTATCTAATTGTTTGACATCAGTCCACGCCCTCAAGGAGCTTACATTCGAAGGTCCCTATCTCACATGCATACATACAGTGCCAATTTAGCCAGGAGCTAATTAACTTTCCGGCATGTGGGAGGAAACCCAAACACAGGGAGAACATGCAAACTTCTTGCAGATAGTGATCTGATGCTTATTTAATTGAAGTTTTTTGTCATATGACCAACAAGCGCTTTTCGGGACCACACAGGGTCTTTTCATCAGGCTTTAGCATTGACGATGAAGAGACCCTGTGTGGTCCCAAAGAGACATCATTTAAGGTAAGTGCTAGCATTAACATTGGGGGAGGGGAAAAAATGTATCCTTTAATGTCACTTTAAGCTTTTGCTATCCTAAAAGGACTGGTGTGCTGGTGAAATTTTTCTACAATTTTGCTCACATTCGCTGTGCTATCCGCAGTCACTGCGAGCACACCCCACTACAAGGGACATATCGGTAATGAGTGCGACAAGGATAGTACTTAGAGACCAGTCCAGTGACACACAATGAAATCCAAAACATAAACCTGACACTAACTACATACTACGTTTCTACTGTACGGTCGCACGTCTTTTGTCTTACGAGCATATTGGAAAAACAGCTGAAAATCGTAAGATTTTCGTCGGGTTTGTGGCGTGCTCGTAAGACAAATGCCGCACGGGCCGGTGTGCGCAAGCGCACACTGCCTGCTCAGCGGGGCGGGCTTGCGATGATTGCAAGTACGATCTGCCTGTCCAAGACGAGCTGCCCAAGACGAGCTGCCTGCTCAGCGGGGCGGGCTTGCGATGATTGCAAGTACGATCTGCCTGTCCAAGATGGGCAGATTGTACAAGCATTTAATTAGCTTACAACCATCGCAATACAAAAGTCTTGCGATGGTTGTAAAGTGTATGGCCAGCTTTAGACTCTCTGCTGCCCAGATTCCAGAGCAGTGTCTGTTTGCCTTACCTGCACTAAATTACCAATGAGGGCAAGGTGTAAAATCTGGGGCTGACTAAAGGTACTGAAAGGCATAAGACCAGAATCTGGGTGATGCATATTCCCTCGGACAGGGCTTCTACTGCCTCTCTGCCTGACCACCTGCTACAATAGATATATTTAAAACTAGGCCCCTGCATGTGTATTAGAGATGTTTGTAATCACACAAAAATAGCAAGACCTTTAAAAATTGTGGTCAGTGGGTCTATTTAGTAAATCAAAGAGCTGTGCAAATGGCAGTAACCCATTGTAACTAACCCACATTTCCATCCAGTCCTCCTATCTCAAATATCTTTCACTGGTTCAAGAAAAGAGAAATCTGTCTAGGTAATTTCAGTTTGCATGGCGTCATTGTTCTTTTTATGATTCGTGAAATAATGCCATATTATAGTGTTAATTGAATGTGCTAGCTGAAAAATCATTAAATAAGTACAAGTGTGTTACAAATAGGTATGGGTCTATTATTCAGAACTAACAGAACTTTCATTAGGTTCATTTTTATTACTATTCGGTACTATTACTTGCAATGGTGTTGTAATTGCAGTAAAACTATTTTCAAATATTCTTTGCAGAAGTTGTGCATTATTCTTTCCTGTCATGACTTTTTTTTTTTCTAGGAAAATTCCATCTAATTACTAAGGTCGGCAGAGTAGAGAAAAGTGTGGAGGCTCATTCTGGAGCAGTACTTGCTGCCCGCTGGAATTATGATGGGACAGCACTTGTTACAGGTAAAATAAAGTTGCTTTGTGATTCTAATTAACCATTGATCTTGTTGTAGCTTTTTTTTTGTATTATGTTTTAGAATGAACTCTTAGGCCTTGTTCACAACAAGCGCGTTCCAGGAGCAGAGCAGATCTGTTACAGACCGAATCAAAACTGCGTCCAATGTAGTCCAATGGTATTTTGAGCTCTAGTTCACACCACAGCGTGCAGTTCCAGAACATGAAAAAAAACTGCAGCAAGCCCTATTTTACCTGCTCTGGAATGCTCTGGAACGCATGCAAACACCCTGGAACGCACTGAAAGCCCATTTAAAACCAAAAACGGCCGGAAACGCATTAAAAACGTGATACAAACCACTGCACTGCGTGTGCAGAAATTCATGCAGATCTGGTCTGCATTTGGTGTGAACAAGCCCTTAGAGCATATCTCTAACTAAAGACTGGTGGCAGGAAGGTGTGTGTGTTGTAGATCCTGATTGGCTGCTAGTCCTGCCGCTTCCTCTCCCTGCGGCTGTGCAGGCCGTGTTTGCAATAGGGCTGCAAATAATGATTATTTTCATAATCGTTTAGTTGGCTGATTTATTTATTTAGATTAATTGGATAACAAACAAAAAATACCATCCCTAATTTTAATATTTAAAATAAAATACACAAATGCAGTGTTACAAAGTTTACTTCAGAATAAAACTGCATGCACAATTATTTGCATTCGCACTGGAACGCACAGCATTGCGGTGCTGTGCATTCCAGCGTGGGCGATCACACTGTGTGCGGGAGGCACTTTTGGGGTACTATTGAAATGAATGGCACTGCAACGCACCTCCTGCAGTAGAATGTATCAGGCCGCAACTAGAAATGACTTTTTCCCACCTTCTTATAATTTTTAAAAAATAATTGTACTGTAAGCACATGGCGCTTGAATTGCTTCAGCCAGGGAATGACAGCTGTCAGTGGCAAGATTCCACAGATGTCAGCTGAATGTAACTACATCAGGTAGTGGGCTGGTTCAAAAGCCAGCCTGCCATTGGCCATTTCAAATTGCAATAGCCAATAGCAGGCCGGTTATTGCACCCGCCCATTTCTTGCTGTGCCCTTCTCCCAGCATGGAGAAGAGAGCTAGGAGATCCAACCAACTAATCGATAATGAGAATAGTTGACAAGCATTCTCATCGATTATTATTGAATTATCGATTAGTTGGTTGCAGCCCTAGTTTGGTAGCTTATTTTAAGAGAGATTTAATTACTTCTACTAATTGCACGTAAATATATCTAATAACTTTTAAAGAAATACACAAATGCATTCATTGTGTGTGTGTGTAATATACAGTATATATATATATATATATATATATACACACACCTGGAATTCATCTTTATGCTATCATAAACAGAGTACAGTTTTTACACATAAGGTAGTAATAACAGTCCACTAACCATTTCCATTACAGATCTTTAGGAAATTGGTTTGGCATTTCCTAACTAAACATAATCCCTGCACCTATCTCTTAACTCCAATTTATCCCATAACTGGGTCTAACCTCTGAAGCTAACTCTAAACTTGAACAGTAACAGCAGCATTAGCACTGCCATGCTAAAAATATATTTTGATGATATTTTGCACCTATTTGCAATGTGCCAATCACCATTACCAAAAAAAACCCTTACTGAAACTTCTGTGTTAAAATCAAGCAATCCAACAAATTCTTGTTCATATTGTTGATACACAGTTATGTACGTGTGAATTTTATGGTTTCATACCCTCGTAAAACCCAGCTGTTGTTAAAGTGTTTTTTTACCAAAGACATTTCAGAACATGGTTTTTATAAAAGGGGAAACTGGAAAGAGGAATTCAGTTTGGCCAGATTCATTGTTCTGGAGTGATTTTGAAAACTTAAGGAAATCCTTATATAAATAATCTTAACCCCCTACAGTGGGGCTACCCGCACACTGCAAGGGTTAAGTGCTCGTTTTCATCTAGGGGTAAAAATATCAAAGATATACATACCTGTACCTCTCTGCTCCAGCGATAGACTGTCCCTTAGCGTCCTGAAGTCCAACACACTGTATTGGATGTGATGACTCACAGGATCTTAGACTGCCAGAGTGGAGGGGGAGCATGGCTGCAGGGACTGGTTTAAAGGTTGAGGTGAGTATATCTTTATTATTTTCCTGCCTAGATGAAAATGAGCACTTAACCCTTGTAGTGTGGGAGTAGCCCCACTGCAGGGCTTAAGATTATTTCTGCCTGGAATCCTTCTTTAAGATAAACCTGTGCTTTCCACAGGCAAGCCAACAGCTTCACTTTAGGGGGGCCCCACTAGCTGCATATACGTACCTTCCATGGGGCCTCATTTTCTTCTTTGCTTATCAGAAGTAGAGAGAGATAATTTTGTAAGCCTCAAGTGACGACTTGGGGTTTACCCAGGGCTGAGGACTCTCACACCTGTGCAACACAATTGGGCCCGAGTGGCCATTGCTGAATGCCAGCACCGTTTTGTGGGAAGCAGGGGAGGGAGTCATATGCTCAGATATAGTAGGTCTTTTTCTGCTCTCCTGGCAGCCAAATGGATCAGTGAAGCGACAGAGAAAAGATGAGGTTTTTTCTTCTGTGGTGCTGTTTCTAAACTGAAACTGTTGCTTTGCCCTGCATAGGCAAAGTGCAGGTTCAGGAAAAATCACACTAATTGCTATAGGCGTAACCCTTACCTCTCCATCCCTCCGCTTTTGTAGTATAACTTATTGATGGGACTAGATACGATCCTATGTTATTGGAAATCTGCAAGTACTGTAGATGGTATTCAGGATTTTGCAGAAGGATATTTAAGGAGAAATTCATTCTATATATTTGGAGTCCCGTTTTGAAGCCTATACATACAATACATAAATTAACATGCTTTTACTAAGAGGTGATAGCAGTTAATACTTTAGTAAACGAGGCTTAGACTTTTTCGCCACCCACGGCTTTTCTCAGGCTGTATGAAGCCCATGACTCATATCCTTATAGAAACAAAACACAGACTAAATATGAAGTTTGCGGCACGTCTGCTATCTGTATCTACAATGTTTTGGAAACCTTCTTTTCAGCTTTTCATTTACACTAATTAGTAGCACAATGGCGTGCCTTTTCGGTAGTATCCCATAGAATATAAAGTTTGTATTAAATTTGATGTAGCTGGAGAACACTGCTGAGATGTGCGTGAATTGTCTATGAAATTGTAAAGAGTGATGTGATCAAAGCAGGAACTTTGATCACATTCAAACAGGGAGGGCTGTCTGGGATGTAAATGAATCAATTCAGATGATTACATTATCTTACTCTAGCCGGTAGGGGACACATCGGAAATATTTCATCTCTCTTTGCCCACACACAGTTTCACATCTTTCTTAACCTCTCTTTTCCCTCTATGACAGCATTTCTTTTCTTTATAATTCTCAGCCGGACCACTGCAGCCGCTACGACCTCCTCTTAATGATATAACAACCAATTAGCTCTGATTCGAATAGTCTTATAGCAGACCTTTGAGGTTTGTGGTTTTATGGCTGTACCTTCACATACAGGAACGAAATCTAATTAATCAAAACCTGAATGGCTTTAGCTATTTGTAACTTCTCACACGAACAGATATATAAAAATCAATTTTAAAAATGTTTAGTCGTTATTTAGCTACTGGAAAGCAGTATAAAAGTCCTTTTTGCACTGACTTATCGAAAACCTAGACCATATTTATACAACTGGAGAAAGTCTTCAGCGAGCTCTTGCAGCATGATCTGCATAAGTAAACATCTGACCAGACCATCTTACCAGACCTTTAAACCTTCCATCACAGAACAGATTTTTCTATAAAACCACTGAGAATGAGTTCTCTTTCTGTAAAATTTGCTGATCTCTGCAATTCTGTTTTGCCCAGCCAAAGTAGAAATTTTGAAGGTCAACTGTTAAAATAGGGCTACACCTCACATAGCTATAACTGTATTAGGACGGACAGAGTTTCTTGTTACTGAAAATGAAAGACAAGCTTGCAAAGGGCTGCTAAATAGTGACCTATAAAAGGTAGGGAATATTTTATTAAAATTCCTTTTAGGTATGCTGTTTGAGAAAAACCCAAAGACCAAAGTGCAGTCCTCTGCTCCTTTGCATAGTCCTAGCACAAGCAGTTTCCTGAGGTTAAAGAGACTCTAAACTCGGGAGCTAAATCATCTTTTTAATTTCCAATACTTTTTATTATACAAATTTTTCAAACATAAATATACATTAAAAAACAATACAATTACAAATACACAAATACAACAACAACAACAACAACAAAAAAGACTATTTAAAGCAGCACAGGTATCATTTTCAGAATATCAGTTGGAAACAACCGTAAAGGTACATTTTAGACCATTACAGAGCTCCTTTTGTAAAAGATCTTGCACATTAGCGAGATATAGCTGTCCTATATACAGTCCATTTATCCCACATTTTACCATATTTATCTAAGATGCCACGATGTTTTAGACATTATTTTTTCAAATGCAACCACTCTAATTGTTTCTTCCACTCCCCTTTAGAAGGTGACACTGCTGACATCCACTGAGAGGCTATAATTCGATGAGCAGTAAATAGTGCTCTAGTTACAGCTACTTTTACATAATATTCTATTTTTAGGGACTCAAGTACACCCAGAATACAGACCGCGGGACTATTAAGAATCTGAATCCCATACGCTATGTTAATTTCCTTTACTATTTCTTGGCAATATCGCTTCAGCTTCGGACAACGCCACAATAAATGCATCAGTGACCCAGGTTCACAACCACACTTTGCACATTTGGAATTTTGCCTAAGTCCTGTTTTATACACAAACTCTGGGGCTCGATATGTTCTATTTACAATATAAAGTTGCGTTAGCCTATGTGTAGCAGATGGCAAAACAAATTGGATTGACTGCAGTGGCTCCTTCCAAACGATATCGTCCAGTGCCCCACATCCAATTCCCACATTTCAAGGGCGATTTACACAGAACCACTGGCAATAAATTTGAATCGGTTCTTGAGATCACCCCCTTAGTCATCGTTGCTTGAAGAATCTTATCTATAACCTCACTCAAGCTGATACATGACGTATCCCTGGATGTAGCATAAGGGCATGTCTCCGTTGTAAATATTTATGGAATTGGGTATTGGATATGTCCTTTGTAAATGCTGAAGTGTCTGCATTATGCCTTGATCATATATTTGCGCTAATGTCAAAATTCCAGCTCGTTGCCACAGCGCAAAGCCCTGGAATTTACAAACCTCATGCAGCTCTCCATTTTCCCATAATGGGGTATATATTGTAACCTTAGAAATACCCAAAAGATTTTTGATTGATCTCCACACTTTGCCAATCAGCTTTATAGTACAGTAGAACGAAGAGTAGAGGAGGGAGAATCCGCACAAGGTGCCAATCGGTTTTTCTGCAGAGCAAGGAGCATGCTGTTAAGAGAAGAGAGAGGTATGGGGTCATTGGTCTGATGCTTCTACTTTCACTCTCCGGGGTGGGCAGAAGATCTGCAAGTGCACAGAAAAATCAGGTCTACATTGAGCGACAGAACTGTTTAGATCTCGGAACTGAAAGGACAGAAATACAAAGTATTTGGAAAGGCAAAACAGCTCCTTTTTGTATTTCCTTATGTGTTTAATTTAGCAATTTGCCTAGAGTTTGTATTTAACGTATAACTAAAGCCAACATTTTTCTGTTGTATAAAAGACTGAGGAAGGGTTAAAAGTCCTCTCAGAATTTTTTTTATAGAGATTTCTCTTCACTTCCTGTTCCATCAACACAGCAGGAAGTGAGAGAAATTCTTCCCATCATAAGGGAAATCTGCTCTTTGATCTGTGTCACTGCAACCCTGTCCATCTTCTTGTTCTGGGAAAAATTATGAATGTGGGTTTTTTTCCCTTCTAATTTAGCCACTGCGACACTAGCACTATCACCCCATTCACACTGAGCGACATGCAACTCGTGCGGATTTCTTCCGTGATCGTAGTAGCGCGATATAGTGCGACTTAACACGCGACGATTGCACTAGAATTGCAGTAGAATTGAACAGCTCCATTGAAAATCATTGGGCGAGCGAGATCTTGCAATATCGCGCGGCAATATGTGCGCTTTTCAAGCGGTAATCCGCTCAATTTGAACGGTGACTAAGACCGACAGAAAGAGTTCATCTTCCCAACGGGGGCACAGACTGCATTTAGAAAGAAAAAAAAGGTTTGCTTTGGATGCACTTTACCGACTACAGTATAGTGGACCAAACCAAACTCGCTTTTACAGTTATAACATCTTTTGTAGAGCTAAAAAAAATAAAAAAACAAAGGTAATTTTTTAGTGTAAGGAAATCTGTTTTGGTTTTGCTTAGATGCGACTTGGTCCTGTACATGCTGAGTGACCAGATGCATGAATGTTAGTAACCAAAATTGTATCCATTTCTGCAGGTGGTGAAGATGGACATGTGAAGATTTGGTCACGAAGTGGAATGCTGAGATCCACATTGGCGCAGAATGGTAAGTGTTCTATTTTTACATTTCATATACATAGTTTTGCATACTTGTAAGCCTTAAATGGGCATGAAAATGATTTTTTTATTTTCCTAGGATGTAAAACGTTTTTTTTTTCCAATGTCGAACGTTTTCCAAATGTCTGTTTTATTGCATGAAAAGGTATTTCCATTAGAAACCACACTTATTGCTATGTGGCTAGAGCAGTATAAAGGTGCCAGCAGATACCTGCAGCAGCCTCTTAATACTCTGCTTTTATGCCTTGCTCAGAGGAACAGCAGTCTCCACCATCCTTTTGAAACTCAAAAAGCTATATTGCTTTCTCATGATTTAAATTTTTTTTTTTTTATCACAATGGGGGTTTCTACGTGCAATACCACGTCACAATGGCATACCCACGCAGTTCTATTAATTGCAATGGTCCCATTTGGCAAGCAACACCACCTGACAAATGCAACATGCTGTTTAAAAATGACCAAGGCCTCATGCATACAGCAATGAAAAAATTAGTTCAGATGTGTTTGGAGCTCATGTTAAAGCGTACCTTTTCCCACATCTCTAAAATAACAAAAACACAGCTTTTGAAATGTTAAGTAATGACAATTTTCAAACACATACTGTAGCTCTAGATAATTGCCAGCTTTGTATTCTTTGCATACCTTATTTCTCTTTTTTCCCCCCCACTCTTCTGTGGCCATGTTTACTAAGGGCAGATTACTAGATCTCCTTTTACTTCCTGAAAATTGGCACATGTGACTAGACATGTGACCATGCAGATTATCTTAGGGGAGGAAAATGCCTTTCACTGACATGAGATTTCTCAGCAATGCTCTGCTGATGTAACCTTCCCAGTGTGCATTGCTTTGGCAAACTGAAGTAATTTGCCCTTTCAAAGCGGGAAGAACTGTCAGAGCTTTGCCTGTCAGAACAGCTCGGATTTTGCCATAGAAGCACAGTATGGATGCTAGCATTTTTGTACCTGCAGCCATTTTTATTTTTATTTTTCTATTTACCAATGTAGTTTCTTACAATTTGCAATGATGGTCATTATTTAGGAACTTAGATTAGATTGTAGAATAATTATATACAAGAAAACGGTTTCTGATAAACTCCTCCTGTATTGTATCACACTTTTGTAGGTTTGCCAATATATTCTGTTGCCTGGGGCCCTGATTCGGAGAAAGTTCTTTACCCTATGGGAAAACAGCTCATCATAAAGCCACTGCAGCCAAGTTCCAAGGTTTTACAGGTACCAGACAACGTCCCTTTCCTAAATAATAGAGCCTAGAATATGGGAAATGTAACCATATTTATCTATTCAGGAAATATATATACATCACGAGTTGTTTGTCTGAAAAATCACGCACTAGTCTTGCCCACCATGGTGGTCACCAGTAGCCACTGGTTCCATACACTGAAAGATGGTCATATCTTTAACTTGTGTTTCTGTTTCCAGCCCTCTTTTAAGCTCACCAGCAGAACACAGAGAACTGGACTCTGTTATGCCATAAACAAAAGAAGCCTTATCTTCATTCATCATTAAATGTTTTTTTTTTTTTTTTTTTAATGCATCTAGTGTAAGTACCCAGATTTGACTGCCTGTCCCTCTGTGTCCTCACGTATAATGCTTGATTATGGGCCTAGCATTGTAGCTGATGATGTCAGTAGGCCTCAAACTGCCAGAGCATAGGGTAGAAGAGGCTTTTCCTGGGCTTAGGTAAGTAAAAGACCACCTGTGTGTTTAGGTTATTTAAATGCAGGAAACATTTTTTGGGAACTATAAACAAAATGTATGCTGCCCAGATCAAGTTCTCCTGCATTTGGATGTACCCGCTTTAAGTCCATTTAAATTAATTTAGCTACCTTTTTAGAGTTTCTCATTGGACCCTGGAGACACACAATTCCATTTTCTCTAAACATAGCTAAAAAAAACGCACCTAAACACACAGATTGAATGATACCAAAAAAATCATTATATGCATTTTGAAATGTCCTATAGACGCATATTTGTCCATGCCAGTGTGAATGAGGCCTTACACATTTATGGCCAGGTACTCCTTCACAAATCACCTACTAATATTATCTGTAAAGAAATATGTTAGCGATTATCCTTCCTTCTCCCTCATCTTCTACCCATATACCTGGGCAAACATGGTCTTGTAGATATCCCACCGCATTCCTGACTGGTATACCCCTTATAGAATAAGTGCTGAAGTGGCTGCGGATGGCGCCGCTTGAATCCAAGAAGTAAAGTATGTCACCAACACAGCAAAGATCTGTGTCC
Organism: Nanorana parkeri; assembly: GCF_000935625.1. Lineage (NCBI taxonomy): Eukaryota > Metazoa > Chordata > Amphibia > Anura > Dicroglossidae > Nanorana > Nanorana parkeri. Next base: position 814,217 of record NW_017306404.1, on the reverse strand, counting down.
AAAATGCGTTTATTGACATTTAACCATTTTGCCAAGTAAATAGCAATGTTTCAGGGTCGCGCAGGTTTCCTTCATCAGGTATTATAAGATATTTACTTTACTCCGGCAGCAGCCATACTTTACTCCGGGGCAAACATGGTGTCACACTTCTTCCAGCTAGATCCAGTGGAATACAGAGTGTTCAAAATGGACTGCTCTTCATTCCTCAGGACATAACGCCCATTGAAGCAAAAAACAGTTGTATAAATCAAATTTTTTTTTTACAACTACTAAGTGATTTTAAAAGGGGGAGGGGCTGGGCAATTTGAGCGGACCTTGCATTTTACTGCAAGGTCCACTTTAAATGGACTATGAACTTCCGTGAATCTTGACCCGATTTCCCATTTTTCCTGCAGTTTTCCTGTTAACTATTCTTTTCTGTGTTGCAGTGGAAAGCCCACGATGGTGTAATTTTAAAGGTTGACTGGAATCCTATCAATGATCTCATTTTATCAGCTGGGGAAGATTGTAAATATAAGGTAATGCACAATGTCAAATATCCAGTTGCCAAGATCGTTTTGGCTTTCCTCAGCATAACTGAAAGCTAAATTAGGGCTAACTAGCTCCAGTCAAAGCAAGTCCGCCTTATTTAGATCTAGAGCTACTGACCACTAAGCACAAGATATTAGGCAATATTAAGCAATTGGTTGACAAATGGATAATAGGTACAGATCTAAGTGCCAGGCTGCTGTATTGGGGGGACCTCATGACGGAGATGTGTGCCTTATTCTGTTTGTATAATTTGCTTGGAGCAGTTGAGTAATGTGTGCATTAGGGTATCACCACTGGATGAGTGAGTAATTTTCTGGCTGTCCCTTCAATGTGTTGTTATGGCAGAATAATGAGCATGGGTCAAAATTATTTTTGAATGAACAATGATTAGCATATCTTGTGCACCAAGGTGCACAGGTTTGAACTTGAAAGGCACGCTATAAAGAATTGACACTTAATTAAAATTAATTAAAAATATTGAAATTACTTCTTATCTTTTTACTTGGTGAAACATCTTAGTTAGCTTTCCCCCTTTATGTAATGTTAAAGTGTATTTCCACGTTTGCAGTCAAATTTGAGAAAACCCCACTGTATGTTTGTTCTGTTTCCATTCACACAGCATAATGAAAAATATTTATATTTTTGAAATATTTCTTACCTTTTTTGATGTTTCTTTGCGGCAGGCAAAATAGTCGAGTCTAGGTTTTTTTTTCTCAGCACCTTCACTGTGACCTGTCCTTATAGAAAGACTTAGTACTGAAATTTGATGATTGTTTTTCTCTTAACTTCATTTACATTTGAATGCAGAAGCCAGGGCTATAATACTTTAACCTTCATATGTCAATTACAAGGCCCACGGGCCAAAAACGGCCTGTGGGAGGATTTTTGTGGCCTGTCTGCAAGCAGGGTGATTATTTTTTTTAACAAGCTGATGTTTGGACTGGCAATATGGGAGCCCACCCTCTGAGGACCCCACACAGCCCTCGTAGGACCCTGCACTAGTGGCATAACATCAGGGCCATGAGAAGGAAGGAAGCTAAGGGAAGCTTAACAGCAGTTCCGGAAAACAGAGCCAGAGCCGTGAGCCCGCACCTGCTGCTGCCTTCCCCTTTAGCAATACATCAGCCGGGCACATGTCTGTCGTACTCTGCCTGCCAGCACCTATTGAAATGGGAATCGGAGGATCTGGTGAGCCCGGTTGACGGGTATTGTGGGCCTGGGAGAGCAGTGGAGAAGCGGGGAACGGTATCAGGGGGACAGCCAGCTGTGTAAGGGTGCTAGCTGGCAGATTTCTGATGCCTGCAGTGCAGATGTGTGTGTATAATCTGCAATTATTGCTCCTAACCTCTGTACTCTGCCTTATTTACTCCTGAACTCTGTATTATTTACTTCTGACCCTGTACTCTGCATTATTTGCTCCCGACTTCTGTACTCTGCCTTATTTACTCCTGACCTCTGTACTCTGCCTTATTTACTCCTGACCTCTGTACTCTGCCTTATTTACTCCTGACCTCTGTACACTGCATTATTTACTCCTGACCCTCCTAACATTAAAAATGTTAACCCTTGAGCAAAGAAACCCTAACCCAAGCAAAGGCAATTTAAACTGGAAGAAGCATTTTTAAATATTGAATTTAGTTATGCTGTGGGCTTAATAAGAAAAAATCAATAGGCTCTCCTATCCATGTTTAACCGTGTGGATGGAGGAATCTCCACTGCTGGCTATTGTGTTTATCAGCCGTGACACCCACGGCTGCCTGAATACCTAAACATCTGACTGGACACAGTCACTCTTCTGGTGATAATTTGCTACCCAACTCAGTTGATTTTAAAATCAACTTTTGTTGAACTTTACCGTCCTCGAAGGTAAGAATCATCCATGCCACAGGGGCTGCTTATCACCTGCTTCAGCTCAGTGGGGATAACAGACAGTCCCTAAAACTGTCACATAACAAAAGGGCTGTCAGGGTTATATAATAGAAGATGAAAGGCTTTGTTAGTTGAGTTTTTCCCTCCTTCAGCAGCTTGGAGGGTTTGTTTTTGTTTTCATCACTAGGCTGAGGAGGTGATAAAGCAGTGATACTTCCAACCCCATATTGATCCTACATGTCTGCTCGGAGAGGGACAGAGTATATGTGAATAACAGTATACACAGCTATTCATGAGATGTAAGACTAGTTTAGAGGAGAATCGGATTATTACAAATGACAATTTCTACCCGTTTCCTGTAATCCCATTACACATTTGTCTTATATCATGTTTTTCAGGTTTGGGATAGTTATGGACGCCTCTTCTACAGCTCGCCATCCCATGAGTACCCAATTACATCCGTTTCCTGGGCTCCTGATGGAGATCTGTTTGCTGTGGGCTCCTTTCATACGCTCCGACTCTGTGACAAAACTGGGGTAAGTAAGCCTTCTAATAATATGCTGGCCACTCACACCAGTGTTAATTTTGGCAGAAAATGTCCTTTTAGTCTTAGTTTTTGAATTCAACTGTAATGCCATTTTATTTGTAGTCATCTGACTAGTTTTAGCCGACTAAATTTCCAGTAGATTTAGTCGGCTAAAATCTAATGTGTTTTTTTTTAAAGAGTAATGCATTATTTAAGAAATTCTCTAAAATTTCTAAACTCATTATATATTCTTGGAGTAAAGCTCTATTAACCTGTTATTACTTATAGTATTAAGGTTTGAACATGCAATACAGACACAGATTTAGCCGTTGTGATATAAAACATCTTCATTTACCTTAAAATAAATAAAATCAAGTTTCATAAACAAACTAGAATATTACTTTTAACGAACAGACGTGCAACTTTAAAAATAAAAAGTAAACTCTATCGACTGTACTGCCATTGCACATTTTACCTGAATATAAAACTTTAACAGTTCTCTGTTAATAATGACAACAATTATCAAGTAACTCAACACAACAAAAAGTTTCTGCAGCTAGCACAAGCACAGTATAATGAAACCCATACTAGTGGGTTATGCTTCTATCTATAGGAAGAATCAACTGACTATTCTAATTCTCAAATACAATCAAAAAGGTCACAGGCCACAATGTCATTAGTGCATGGAACTATAACAATCACTACTCTTTACTTTCTCTCAGCATTGACAAAACCGGTAAATATCCCACTAAAAACAGACCAGTAACTTACAGTGAGATGCATTGTATTTGCTAGCTGGTGTCCCGCTGCGTAGATCAGTAGGCTATTATTTTGTTGTGCATGTCTCCCTACTACAGCAAGAGGAAGAGCTAATGGAACCACAAGTTGAAATGCAATAGCCCCTCCCATTTTCATATAGTTTTCGTTGAAATGTAGTCATTGTTTTCGTCCTATTAACTTATCTATTACTTGGGTTTCGTCTCGTTTTCGTCACTAAAAAACATGCAAATGACGAAAAAACCTAAATGGTTTGTCGACGAAATTAACACTGACTCACACAGCAGAAAGAGCCTGTGCCTGTTACTTTCATGGTTGACACCTATACCAGTGTGCAACCCAAGTGTCAGTGTTATCTTTGATCAAAACTGTATGATTTCTATAGTCTGGGAATCCGAAAACATTTTGTTAGCGTCTGTTTAGGTTCATGAATCCAAAAGGGACAGCAAAGCAAGTATGGAGAAATAATTAAAATATGAAGGCAGAAAACCTGTTTTGCTATTAGATTCAATTCTCTTTTCAGCTCTTTGCTCTTGGTCAGATGTATAAATATTTTAAAGGATGAGTATGACAAAAAAAAATGTACAGCTGTCTTCCGTGTGTTTCCGACTTGGTTTTGTTTTTGTTTTTTAAAGGCAGTGGTTATTTATTACCTTTTGTAGGATTTCCTGAAATAAGCAGTCATTAAGGGAAATGCTAATATATTGTCAGCAAGCACACAGTTCCTTTATTTTGCCCTTTACATTTTAATATGCTTTCTCATCCATATTTTGACCACAGTATTTGTATACATTATGTTAAGTGCCCCCTCTTGTTGTTATGTATAGCTCAGGGAATAAATAAAGGACTTTGTCCATTGAGGGACACAGCTCTGCAAAATTCTTAGACATAGGGTTATGCTGCTGCCTCTAGAGTGCCTCTCAAAAAAACTTGGATTCAGTTTTGCTTTGAAGGGAATGTATATTATAAAAAAAATCTTTTTTATAATTGCAGCCAGCTTTTACTTTTTATAGTAATATTTTTAATTTTTTTACAATTTACATGCATGCTGTTCTATATATTTTTGTGGAATTAAAGGATATGTACAGTTTGCTTCTTTCACGGCCCAGCTGGAGTTCAAGCTCTTAACCATGGTAAGGAGCAGCACAGCCATCGTCGCACTCCTCCCAACTCACGTAAAAACTAAATGCCTGCCTGTTAACATGTACACAAGAATACCATTACACTATAGATAGACAACAAACTAATGTACAGCAAAGAGGAGATTGGTTTGAGATCGTGAGAAAACAGATACCTATCTAAGGTCTTCTTTTTTTTTTAATGCTTCTGTGATAAGAAGGGCCAGGGGCTCACTGAAATTTTCTTTTTAAAGTATCACTAAACTCAGGAATTAAATATTAAAAATGCATCTTATTTGTGTCCAAGCTTGCTCCTGTGATGGACTACAATCTCATGTTTAGTTTACTAATTTGTATTGAGATTGTAGTCTATCACAGGAGTGAGCTTGGAATGGTGGTTGCTTTACAACACACACACACGAACTATGGGAATAAAAAGAAGCAAGCCTCCAGAAGGAAGGGCAGTGTCAGCACCAATTTAAAGATGATTTGAGGAGCTACAGCTGAGTGATACACAGATAAGATACATTTTTGTTAAAGGAGTAGTATGGGGTCAGGGCTTTTCCCCATAGTTCTCCTAAGGGTCATGGGAGAACACAAACTAGCGTTCTCCCGGATCCAAAGCTCAGCATATCGCGAGCTGCAGCTCGCGGTATACTGAGACGCCGCAGCCGGGACGGATCCCGACAATACTGTCTGGATCCACCCAGCTGCGGGACTTACATTTGGCTCTGCCTATCCAGAGGCAGAGCCAGCTGTACCCGCCCCCTCCCCCGTCCGTTTCGCCAGTCAGCGCTGGAGGATCGGACAGGGGAGGGGGGGAATCCCTGCAGGGAGCCGTGAGTGACAGTCACGGCTCTCTGCAGGGATAGATCAAGAAGTGAGCGAGCACCGGTATGTGTTCGCTCACTTCCCGATCTACTGAGCCGACCTGTGACAGTTTCATTGTCACAGGTTGGCTCAGATTATATAGGCTGAGTGAAAATCACGCACCTCATAATTCTCCTTTTAATAGTGAAGGTACTCGAATGCATTTTTAAGATTTAACTCCTGAGTTTTTTGTCACTTTAAAGTAAACTGAATCTATTCTTTAAATATGGATTTGGAGATTAGACACTAGAGGGCGCTCTGTGTTGAGATGATACAATAAAGCGCACCCACGGTTGTAGCACTGCAAAGCGGGAAGCGGAGCATACATGTCTTCCCCACATGCTCATATCATTGCAAACCATACTTACATGATAGGCATCACTTTAATAAGATGCTGATGTAAGACAGAAATGTATTTTATATTGACAATAACTCTTGCAGTATTATTACTTTTTAAAAGAAGACTCCACTTTGATCCTATCTCGGCTACTACATGTCTTGACGTTTGTAAAGCTCTTCTTACCTCCTCTGTTGTGATGTGTCACAGACCCCTTTTTTTTTCTTAGCAGAGCTAATGTTAAGGCCCATCGTATATTGCCTAAAGGAGAACTATGAGGTGAGTGCTTTTCACTCACCTCATAGTTCTAGCCGACCTGTGACAATGAGACTGTCACAGGTCGGCTCAGTAGATCGGGAGGTGAGCCAACACATACCGGCGTTCGCTCACCTCTCGATCATCTCTGCCGTGACAGGAGAGGGGCTGGATTCCCCCCTCACCGCTCCGATCCGCCTGAGCTGACTGGCGGAACGGACAGGGGGAGGGGGCGGGTACAGCTGGCTCTGCCTCTAGATAGGCAGAGCCAGCTGTCAGTCACGCAGCTGGGCGGGGGCGGATCCCGGCAGTATACCGCGGCGTCTCAGTATACCTGAGCCTAGGGTGACGGGAGGACGCTAGTTTGTGTCCTCCCGTTACCCTAAGGAGAACTATGGGGAAAAGCCTTAACCCTATAGTTCTCCTTTTAATAACTTTTGGTAATCGACAAGGGTGAGAGTCATCCAGTCACTTTTGTTTTTCATGTTCTTGGGTGACCATCAAGCCAACTTGTTCTTGGGTGACCATCAAGCCGCCATTGGGAACATTTGGAGCTGATGTATTGGGAAACCTGTCCCAATCTCGGTTGCCCCCCCTCCTGTAAGGTAGCCCTAGCTTCCTGCTCCCTGGTCTCTTATCTTCCCTCTCCATGCAAGCCTCTTGTAAGTTTAGCCAAACTGAGCTTACAATTTATTAGAGTGGTCTGCAGCTTTCTGTCTGTAAGGCTCCTTGAAGGTGGTCAACCTCTAAATTCTGGGTAGCTTTAGAGTCACACTCTGCAATAGTAGAGAAGGGAAAAAGAAGAGTGTGGCCACATACTGTAGTGTACAGCCAATGAGAAAACATTGGTAGAAAACCTTTTGTGATCAATAAAAGAAAAAAATCAAGGCCAACTCCCTACCAAAAAGTAGAATTATTTTAGACAGTAAAGAGAAAGAGAGAAACCAGTCAGTGAGAGATTAAAAAGTACAGAGAAGAAAAATGATGGGAGTATTTCATTTTATTTATACTATGTTTCCTATTTGATGGTGGAATAACACTTTAATGCAAGTATGAATTGTAAAATACTTGCCTAACTCAGCACTGTCAGAGCATAGCACCTCTTGTGCCCTGCATTCTGTGTCTGTTGGCATTGGACGCACCCCTTGGTGCCCAAAATGCCCAGATGCCTACATTTAGAATGGAGTTTACAAGCAGGCAGTCTGAGATGCAGGCAGTCTGAGATGCAGGCTATTGACTGACGGTGTGGATTAGAAAGTACAAACCACTTCAAGTTTCCTTTTTCATTATTTTATCAGATCCTCCTAGTAATTAAAGGCATGTAGTAAAAGCATACAGGGCTGCTTTGCAATTAAATGCATTATGTGTAGGATTCTCTAATAAATCCATCATGTTTCACTAGAACAAATACAACCACAAACAGGGGTAGAAGCTAACTTACTGGCTGTATTTAGCCCTTGCAGTAACTGCAGAGGTTCCACGCAGTAAAGTCACAGATGTTTCACTGATGTTCAGAGCAACATATTTGACTTAGATTAACCTGGGAGGGATCAGTGTCACATTCAACCAGCTGTGGTTTTTGAGCCACAATTTGGTTTGGTTAATTTAAATGTCACATTTGTAAACCCAACCTAAATCAGAGCACTATAATAAAGAAGACGTAAAAATCGTAAAATATAAACAGATCGTCGTGTCATCGCTAGTGTCAACGAGTTGACTTATTCAAGTTTTTCTCTTTAAAGGTGTTTTTTAGCTTTCTTTTAAATATTTTATATCTTATTAAGGAGGAAATATTATTGTTCCTGTTCAGATTTATTAGATTTTGTAATCTTTACATTAAATTGATTATATATTATTTCAATCATTGCATTAAACTTTTATTTTCTAAAATAATACTTTTGTATGAGGAAGGTCCCCATTACAGCACACAATGATTTCCTCACACAGAAAAATAGAGACGGGGGGGAAAATTAATACAAAAAACGTGTCTGAGATCAACTTTGTCTCAAACGGAGTGCAGCCAGTTGGCTTTTACATTTTTCATTTTCTAAGCTGTGTTGAAAAAATGAATGAAAGATAGACTCTGATTGGTGTCTTTGGGCAACCACAACATTTGAGATTGAACTTGTCCTAGATGCTTTTTTATTAATTCTCCCCAAAGGTGCTCTTTAAACCTGTCCTTAAAGAGGAACTCCAGGAATCTAAAAAGTTAAACCTTGCAGTGCGGGCTACCTCTGCACTCAGAGGCGGCTCTTTAATTAGGCCAGGGCCTCGTGGCCGCCTAATTTGCCCGGCCGGCCGCTTTACCTTGCAGGCGCAGCCAGTCAGCATTATGAGCCACAGCCCTGTTGCTGTCAAGCTGAGAGCTCATCCATTTCTTCCATCCATCCACGCTGCCTTCTGGATCTCCGCTCACCAGCCAATGAGGAGAGAAGTCACCCCCCATCCACTGCACAAGGATCTCAACCTGGCTAGGAAGTCAGAGTTTAACGTCAGAGGCAGCTCGAGTTGTCGGCACCTGGTCCTGCCCGCGAGACGTTGCCTGCACTGCCCTGGTCGGACACGGCCCGCACAGTCCTGATGAGGGGCAGCCTGCGCAGCTCTGGTAAGACCCCTACAGAGCCCTGGTGAGACCCCCACAGAGCCCTGGTGAGAACCCCACAGAGCCCTGGTGAGAACCCCACAGAGCCCTGGTGAGAACCCCACAGAGCCCTGGGGAGAGCCCCACAGAGCCGTGGTGAGACCTCACAGGGCCCTGGTGTGACCCCTACTGAGCCTTGGTGAGATCCTACAGAGCCATTATGGGCCTGAGTGGGGCCTCATGTTTAAGTTTCGCCTAAGACCTTTCAAACTCTAGAGCCGCCTCTGCCTGCACTGCAGGGGTTACCTGCATGTTTGGGTCTAGGGGCTCAAATACTGACCTGATCTTGGATCCCGCCTGACTGCTATGCTGGTCCCCGCAGCCTCTTTTTCCCAGGTCTCCAGTAACATAAGCCCCACTGATGTCATCACGTATAATGCAGTATATTCACCTACATTAGGATGCCGAGGGACATAGCACAGCCTAGGACAGAGCATCAGGTGAGTATGTCTTCTGTATTCCGACCCCTGGAAAATCACAAGCAGTTAACCCTTGCAGTGTGGGGGTAGCCCCACTGTGCGGGTTAACTTATTTTGAAAAAAATTGAGTTCTTCTTTAAATCTAAATTCTAAAAACATATAAAGACTGCAGTGAATGCAGTTACTGGATGTATTCATTGAAGTACTAGTCTAATTGCCAGAATGTGTCTTGATATTAGCGTCATGTAATCCCCTGTTCAGTCCAAGACTGATGGGGGCTCGGGCAGATCTAAGAGCTAGTCAGGTGTGCTGCATGCACATGTGCTGACAGGAAACATGCCGATAGTTGGAGAAAATAAAATAATGAGCTCATCAGATCTTGCCGCTCCTTCATTGTCCAGTCACAGAACTAGCTGCACTACATGAATATCATAGATAAAAGTAAAGTCACCGAACTTGGTTGTGCTGTCTGGCAGGAATGTTTAAATCTTAGGATTGGTTTTACAGAGTTACAAATGCTTTTAGCAAGTAAAATAGTTTACATATATGTATTTCAACTGTGTATTTATCTGTTTGCCAGACGATGCTATACCTTTCTGAAGAGAGAGGCAGCGAGTCATTTAGTAGTCCATGTATTTATTTATTACAGGTATTTATATAGCGCCGACAATTTATGCAGCGCTTTACATAGTGCACATTCATATCAGGCCCAGCCCTCAAGAAGCTTACAATCTAAGGTCCCCATCTCACATACAGACATATGTGCCAATTTAGACTGGAGCCAATTAACCTACCAGCATGTCTTTGGAGTGTGGAAGGAAACTGGAGTACCCAGAGGAAACCCATGCAAGAACAGGGAGAACATGCAAAATCCTTGCAGATATAGTCTGATTTGTCCTACTAATCAGGTCTACAGATGAAACTTGAATAATTAGAATATCATGCAAAAGTAATTGCAGTAAGTGCTGCAAAAGGGGCCCAAACCAAGTACTGAGTACATATGCATGCTTGTACTTTTCAGAGGTCCGATATTGTTCTATGTACAATCCTTGTTTTATTGATTGCATGGAATAATCTACTTTTTTGAGGTTGTGGATTTGGGGTTCTTGGGGTTTTCATGAGCTGTAAGCCATAATCATCACAATTATGACAAATCAGGCTTGAATTATCTTGCTTTGCATGTAATGAGTCTATCTCCTATATTAGTTTAACCTTTTAAGTTGCATTAGTGAAATAAATGAACTTTGCACGATATTCTAATTATTCGAGTTTCACCTGTAATTCACCTTACAGTTGTAGAGACCTGGTGCTCAAACTGTAGAGCACCATCAGCTGGCTACCAGCAGTAAACCTGACATTTTCATATACAATATTTTAGATTTACCTATTTTAAAAAAAGTAAAAAAAATTTTTCAAGTAGTTAACATGAAGAAAAAAATAAATAAATGTCCTTTTAATTTGTTCTTTTTTAAAAGTGTATATAAAGGCAAAACGTTTTAGGTGTTGGATAGAGTGGGGAAGGGTTAAAACCCTCTGCCAGGTTTTTATTGTGTACCTATGAAGGAGCAATGGAGCCACCCTTGGACATTAGCATTGTTAGCCTAGTGAGAGGGTAGAGTTAAACACACTAGCAAATTGAGTTGAACTTGACTAACAAATTAAATCCGAACTTAAGATAGCACTTTTTAAGCAGTTACAGCAACTGTTTTTTTCCCCCTTTAGGGATAAAGGTTTTACATAAATTAATAAAAACTGACATTTGTAAGCACCCTTGTCGGTGTTAAATGGTTTGTCTCAACCCTCTGGCTGCCACTTTTGCTGGACAGCTTGGCCCCGTTAAAGAAAGGGAAAAAATTACAGTCTTACTGGCCGAATCCCCAGGTGAAAAGAAAGGAGAAAAAAAAGAAAACAAATGCAGCCACCACATCTAAGAATTGGTGAATTGCAATATGATACATTTTTGCTTTTGGGTTTAGATATGCTTTAAGTATTACTTGGTTAAATCAGTTACATGGTCAGAGACAAAAATTAATTTTTTAAACAGATGTTAACATCCACTCATAACTGAAGTATCACAATTAGGTGCACTTGGCTTTTAATATGAGTTTATTGCTAATTCATTACCATCCACATATTCAGCTGAGTTTTCAAAGTGATGCAAACAAGTGAAATTTGTAACAAACTGAATCATTCGATTATAATAGATTGTAATCACAGGCAGTGCCCTCCTTACCATCTTGTTTTGATTTTGTATTTTAACTCTAATGTTTTCCTTTTTATATTGTAAAACACTGCGCAAACTATTGTCACTATATAAATCCTGTATAATAATAAAAATGTACTGCCATGGTTCATATCACTAAAAGAAGAACATTTACTACTCCCAGTGTTTGTGTATTGTCATTTAAATGTATTTTATATTTTTTACATTTCTTTTTTTGCAAATAAGTGAAGGTTTAATTTTACACATTTAATATGTCAGCAAAGATTTGTTATCTCTATTACCGCATTCCAGGTGAAAACCCTGGCTTTGCATTACGTTTACCATGTTGGCTGTATCAGTCAGTAAGATGAAGGCAAATAATGTTTATAAAGTACTAATTGGAGTTGAGAATACATACAAACTCCTGTGCCTGTAAATACGATGACTGGACGCTGACTAAGCTGCCCGATTTCACCTTTATTGAAGCAGCCTGCCACATGGCAGCTTGACTGTGTAGCTTGCAGTGTAGCAACCGTCAGGCTCACCTTTGTTAAGAAGCAGCTGGGGACTGCGCTGAAGAACAGTGAAGCAACAGATGACCTCAGACACAGCGAGTTGTGGATACAATTAGGACTATCCCTGAGGATGTGACCTTGCCACATCTGTGTCACATCCCCAAATAGACACCAGATTTGTATGTTCACATAAGCCAGCACCATTGGCCATCAAGGCTCCCCCTTACGGGACAGTTTTCTCTTGTTTGGAAGAGCAAATGGAGCTTTTTTTTCTTTTTTAAATTTACATAGACACGCTTCAGCATCAGTTCCCTAGACATTGGTTGTAACTGCCACCTGATATCTGTTATTATAGAAAGAGACTTCTGTATGGGAAAGGAAAAAAAAGTGTAACAAGATTTATATACTTTTAATTTTAAAAGAATCCAGTCTGGTTTATGACTATGCTGCAGATTATCCTTATGACAGGGGACTGTAAAACTATTAAAGGCTCTCAATTATTGCAGCGTATAATATTTATAGTACACTCTAATTTCTATGGTATATCTTGCCTGATGCTCAAGCAGACAGATGCATTGTGGTTACATTGCTGAAGGTTGCCCAGAAAGTGCACAGACAAAAGTGGTTTTGTCTTCTAAATGATTTTTTCATTTCTAGTTTTTCAGCTCAGCAGTCAGTACAATTTGCTAAGAAAACGGATAGCCCGAAAGATGCGTATGTCGTTGCCAGTTTTGTCTTAGCCTTGACAGTTTGTGATTAATGTTGTTGCCAAGGGAAGGTGGTGCACAGCAAGCAGTATTCCACATAGAACATGTCTCTTTTAGTAAGTGTTCTACTCCCTCTGCTGGACACCTAGTCCAAATGAAGAGAAACACAGGTGTAAAGCATAGTTTTTCTGCTTCAATTTCAACATGAATGTGTTGAGGGCAGATCTAATGAACTGTGAGTATCTGTATCCTGCAGACTACATAAATATGTTTCAAAGGTGCTGCCTTTTATGTATTTTTAGCTGCCATGTTTTATCAATAATACTGTTTTTAATAATAATCCTTGTGATCATTATGTGTTTTTTATTGTTTCTGTGCATACATTTAGATGCATTTCAGAGCCACAAAATGCACATATCTTCTTGACACACGTTAGGAAGTATATGTTGCATTTAATACGCATATTATATATTTTGCTAACGCTTTTTTTTCTTTGTCGTCCATTGAAGGACACAGGATATCTCTCTCCTCTTGGGTTATACTGCTGCCTACAGTTGGCGTGAACAGTGGCAAAACAAAATACTGAAGGCCTGCCCAGGATAACCCCTACTACTACCAATATGCCTCAGTTTTGTGCTAGTGTCCTAGGAGGATAGATGTATTTTCTTCTGTTCTGTTTTGTAAACAAGTAACTGTGGCATGCTTTTCAGGCTTAGAGGCACTGACCGTGCTTGCGCTGTCTTTGAAGACTCGCTTTGTGAGTTTCAGGGAATCAAGAAACCAGACAAACTAAAAGTGCAGGTTAAAAAGTAAAGGAGTTAATTGAAACTGTTAATAAACAAAATGGCAAAACAACAGGTAAATCAGAGATGTAGTTAGAGCCGAGCCAGAGGTCAGAAGCCAAAGTGGGTAGTCAGCCGAGCCAGGTATGAGAACACAAAAAGCAGGATGAACGTGTGCAATAGCCAGAGTCTGGAACCAGGAGATCAGTAGACAGCCAGGATCATACATGGAGCACAAGAATTAGCAGAGCGAGCACTTGGTAGGTCTGAACAAACGCAAGTCACATCATCGCTGTGAGACAGGAAGTTGCTAGGAGTTTGTCAGTTGGAGCTGAACCTGCAGCTCAAGTGGACAAGGAAGGGTAGGAAACCCCTCACAGTGAGTAGGCCGGTTGGGCCAAGCATCAGGAGCTACCTCAAGTAAATAGGTCACTTACTTGTTTTCTAACGCCTTTAACCTCCCTGGTGGTCTGATTTTATTTAATTTTTTTCCCCTTTTTTTGTTCTATTTTTTTTTGTTTTTTTTTATTCGTTATTTTGTTTTTTAAAATTCCCTCCGATTCCGCCCCTTTGCGACGCGGACGCCCAGGACGCAGGCAACGGAATTAAGAAGACGGATGCCGGCCGGAGGATACAGCGCAGCTCGAGGGACAAGGTAAGTAACGCTACTCTGTAATCCCGAGTGTGGCTCTGGGTTACCGCTTATGGTACTGAAAATTAACCCTGAGCCACACTCGGGATTACCGCCAAGGAGGTTAAAATTCCTTGTTTCCTGGCGATTTCTATTGTGGAAGGGACTAGCACTGTGGGACCAAACGCTGACATCTGCTGGGAGGAATGTTGCTCACACTTTCTTTTCCATCATAGAGCATTGAGGAAGCATCTTCTCGCTGCTGCTCCTGCTTTGCAAAGAGCCACTTGCACTAACTGCTAAAATTACTGATGTGGCAATTATATGCAGCCTGCAACCTGTTCACTGTTTCGAAACAGTGAGATGGGAGATGTCATGGGTACCTTGTCAGTGTTGGAGGCTTGGTTGTCATAGGGGGCTTGTCTCCCAATAAACATGCCTGGAGCTCCAGCTGACTTGGCTGTCTTTACAGCATTGTAATATGCACATTGTTCTTCCATCCCGGTGTATGATTCACTGTTCACCAAAAGGAAATTTCCCTCCCTTGTCTTCATATTGTTTAGGCTGTCAGAGTCTATCTCTCAGCCACTGCTGTTTCACAAAGACTGATTACCTTTTTGTTATCCGAGATGGTCCCTGTAAGGGTGCCCCAGCCTTTTTATTTCCACCATCTCTAGGTGGCTCAGACAGACCATCATCTAAATTTATGGTCTAAAGATTGGGTTTCACTTTTTGGGTTTCTCTCTCTTTTTTGTCAAGGCACACTTTACTAAACCTGCGAGTGCTTCCTGGGCTTTTCAGTATTGGGCAATTGTTTCCCAGATCTGATGCCAGCTTCCGATGTAAGGTCCTTGAGGTTGCTTTTTTGAGCTGTAGTCTCCAGTTTTTTGTTGTTTTGTTTTCTCTCTGGCCTGCATTTGAAGACTTCCTGTGTCCCTCGGAGGACGAGGAAGAAAATAAGATTTTTGCACTCACCATTAAGATCCTTTTCTTGTCCATTGAGGGGCACTGATCCCACTCCTCTGTGGTTATGGTCATAAACTCGCTACGGCTTTGCTACAAAACTGAGGTATGGGTTATCCTGGGGTGGCCTACAGCTGTGTGTGTGTTTGTTTTGGGTTTTGTTTGTTTTGTTTTTTTTTGCTAGTATCCAATCCTTATGTTGGCAACAGTATAATTTGAAGGTAAACGACTTCTTGTGTCCCGCCATAAACTCCAAACAAAGGTTTTTATGGGCAGTACAAAAATCTTATTGTTTTGTAGATTCAAGTAGAAATATGACCTCTCATTAAAAATATATTTATTTTATTCATGTGCATCTGCACTCTGTTTTCTCATGGTCTTGGGTGTGCAAAGTCCCACAAACACCTGTGGAGCATACTAGTGACGTTCACCTAATGCACCTTCTTGTGATTGTGTGACTACAACACTGCACTGATCCTGAATTCAAAGCAGAGTTGCCACTGTCATATAGGCTGTGCTAACTTGGGATGAAAAAACGTTGCAGGGGTTGTGGCTATCAAGATTGTCACTGCTGATTTCACAAGCTTATAGCTTGCCAATCAGCACCTAGCCACACCAAGTCCTGCCCACTGCTTTCTGGATTGACATAACTCTCTTGAAACCCTCCCATTGTGTTGCTGAAACCCTCCCACTGTGATTTGCAGTGCCCATGAGATACAAATAAAATGTGGATTTTGATGAAGTGGACATTAAGGAGCAATTTCAGCCAACAAGTAAAGTCAATCAGTGAACTGTTTTTATGCATCCTAGGAAACAGACTGGTGTAGTGCTAGAAAGTCTGCTTATTTGCTATAAAATAAGTAATCCGTTTTACTTTTTACATGTACTTTTGGCTGGCACTGCTTCTGTGCTCTGCAACTACTCTCTCTCCCCCACCCTCTTCTGAGACACAAGTAACTGGAGTGCAGAATACCGTGCTTGACTGGAGTCTATCCTCCAGTTTTGATAAATTGGGGCAAGAGAATATTATTGTTCTGTGCAAAACCTTTGCTGTTGCTTGAATCACTATATATAATTTTGCACAATAGACTGTTATAGGACTCTATGGGGAAATAACGCTCATTTTCTTCTCATCTTTTGTATGACCCTCAACGTTCTTAGACTGTTATTTCCTTGGTAGATTGTTCTAGAAAATAAGCAGCCAATCAAATGCCAGATGTCATTTTTCTGTGAGTTATAAAATGGTAGCCAGCACCTGACATTTTGAAGTCTACAACACATTCCCTGCTGTTTTCCTAATGATTATGAAGTGGTAAACCACACTGCATTGGGTGTGCATAACTATAATTTAGCTGTAAGCAATATGAGGTAATGGATTCCTCCTTTCTGTTTTATATATTTGTGGGTACTTAAACAAGACATATTTGTTAGTATAAGTGACGATTAATTGTAATATAATACTTTAAATGTGCTGCTTAAACTGCTTGTATTGTACACTGTGATTTAACTGCAAGAACATTCGACTTGATAAGTAGAAAATGGCTGTGGTGAGGTGAAGGTTGAAGGAAGGTTAACAGAGCTGGATCTAAACAAAGAGACTTCTGAGTCAGCAATATCAACAGCCCCCTCCTCACCCATCCCATGTCACCCCCACCCACCCCCCGCCCCTCAGGCAATTTTGTAATAGAGCTTGAGATTGTCTCAGTATAATTCCTAATTATTATGTCCACAGACTAGGTATTTAAATCTTTTCTATGCTGCAGAGTCTCTTTAACATTCAGCTACGGGTTGAGTTACCTAAATATTAGTTTTCTATACTGTATATATATTTTTTTTTATGCTACGAGCTATCCTCCGCTATTTCACCCCTGTTTCCAGACCGGTGTGTGTGCAGTGTGAGGAGATAAATGACAATGTCTGACATGAGGGGCTCCAGCCAAGCCCTCTGGCAGAGTCATTAGTTTTCAACCATTAAATCATTATCTTCTTAGACAAGTCAAACGTGCTCTTGAGAGTATAATCTTTTTTTTCGGTGCCAGATTTGTTTTATGTATAATACTATCCCATCTACTCTTCATGTAACACCAAAACTTCCAAGAGATCTTTATTTTCCTCAAAAATCGAGAGCACAAAAGTGTGCTTTAGTGCTCCACCTATTTAGTAGTTTCATTATTATCCTTTCTTTAGCTAGTTGTGAGTTTTGGACACTGTTTGTTGACATGCTTTTAGTTTGTTGATAATTAGAACATTTAGTGATCATTTTTACTACACTGTGAAAAAACTTTTAAGATCCATCAGCTCCTGTGCAAAAGCAGTGCTGATCTTGGAAACTCAGATTTATTCACAAAAGGGCAATCTAGGACAACATAGCTGAACTGGAAAGTGAGCTGAATTGGAGAATGTTTCCAATCAGCTATGTTGTCCTAGATTGTTCACTTCTCCTGCCTTCTTCAAACTCTTCACCCTTTTGTGAATAACCCTGTGAAAAGCTTCATGCTGGGGCCACAAACATAAGATAATCAGCACTTGATCAGCTAGTTTAAGCCTGGTTGGGTAATGGTGTTCTGTTATGTTGGGAACAGCAGAATACTAAATATGTCTATGCATGGTCAAGCTATAGGGAAAATTTCATTGGCCATGCTGGGGAAGAGTTATAACCACTGACTGCTTTTATTGCAGGCTGTGCTTTTCTATCCCTGTGATGCCACAACCTCCATTATGTGTATGGGCGTCACCGAGACCGGAATACACAGCGAAAACCACTCTGATGGGGTCATAAGACAGGAATTTAACTCTTTCCCACTCTACCCTAAACTAAACAAAATCCTGGCTTAAGGTGTAATGAAAATAAAATGTGTCCCTTCTCTCTACTAATCCTCTCAGTCCTTTATAACTTATTTTTCTTTCCATCTCCTCTTTTTATCCCCCTCATTTCATTTGTTTGCTTGCTCTATATCTTCTTTATCTTTCCTCACATTGCCTGTTTACCAGCTTTTGCTCTCCCTTCCCTTCAACTAATCATTTCGTAATGCAAGCAATACATTTGAGTTCGTTTTTGAAAGTCATGGTTTGTCAGTACTTTTTCTAAATATATTCATATGCAGTGTGCTTCGTTGCTGGTTCTGACACTTCCCTCTATGAAAATTTAGGCTTTATTTAGTTTTCTTGTAACACATAAAAAACCCCAAGAGCCTTACCCTGCAAAATTTTCACTAATTTACCTAATTATCTAATTCTCTTTCCTTTATCATGTCTTAAATATGGCTTTGTTTTTGGTTTGATAGGTTGTTGTAAGCGAAGTCATATTTATTTGTTTTTTAAGTGTCATGGAGTCTCTTCAAAAAGTATGTTTAGCTATACATTTTTTTATTGCCATATTATGCAGTTTGTACAAATTCAGATGCAAAACAGGAGTCTATTGGTCCTTTCTAGAAGTTATTTAAGGACTAAGGTCTTCCTATCTAGGAGTTAGTCAATCAGGACTGAGTTGGTCCTATTTGACAGTCAGCCGGAAAAATTATTGTTTTTACTAGAAATAGTAGGAGCTGAAAATGTAAGTTTTATGTATAAGAGCATTCTCTAATTCAGAGGTCCCCAACATTTGTTAGCTCTTGAATCACTTTCTGATATTAGCTTTATCAATCAACGGATAATACTATTGCCCTTAAAGTGATCCTATAATGAAAGAAATAAAAACTATTAAAAAAGACCTAATATGTTAAAGGTAGGCAACACAATACGCACCTGTCTGTTTGCTAGTAAGATTCATCCACACATAGAGATGTGTGTGTGGAGGGGAGTGGGTGCCAAAGCTCCAATTTTGGAGCAAGCCGTTACAGTTTAGAAATTGCGCACTCCCAGGTTCAGGAACTTTTGGTCTGCATGTTGCATACTTGAAGGGAAGCTGTAATTGTTATAGATTTAGATTATTATTGTATTACATTTACAAGTTTTCACATTTAACTTAAGCCTATAAAAAGCGAAACCACAAATAATGAAAACAATTGAAAAGTAGTTTTTGAAAATGTGAACCGTTTCAGAACATCCTCTTCACCCCCAGCCCCCACCTTAATTGTAATGATGACCCTCGCACACCACCCATGTCAACCAATTTAATGTTCTGTGAATTCGAAAACCTTACTACACAGCCCTGAGGTCCCATTCACACTGAGCGACACTTACCTCGAGTGGATTTCCGCGCGGCCGCATGCAAAAATAGAAAAATTGCGCTACATCCGCGGGAAAAAGGGTCCTGCACAAGTGATGCGCGACATGCGACATGGAGCTGTAGAATAGCGCCATTGAAAATCATTATGCGCTATATCGCAGCAGAAATCGTGCGATTAAACGCTCAGTGTGAATGGGCACTAAGGGCGTTATAGCAACATAGTAGTTGCAATGGTGAATGGTCAGTGCTGACCAACAACAATCTCTTCTTAGCCTACTTTATTCTGGGATGGTGTCCCAGAAGGAAGAAGAGATTCTTATTGCTTAACATGGTCAAGTGGAGGGCGGAGAGTTATGTTGTGGAGGTCTGTCCCCAATTACAGCTGAGGTTTGTGCCTTTTATGTTGTATAATTTATTGGATAAACTCTATTCACAAAGATAAGCCTTTATATCTGCTATCTTCAAAAGTGGTAAGTCAACAGTAAGCAATTAGTAAACTATGGTATTACGCATTTAAAAACGACACTTCACAGCTTGGTTTTTCTTGGATTTTCCACTGCTTTAAATCTGCTTATTCAGATGTGTAAAGCATTGACAGCCAATATCTGTAAGCACTTTGGAAAACCATGTGTGAAAAGTTTGTGTCAACACTAGGAAGGCAACCATAGCATTGGGTGATATATACTACAGCAAAGCTTAGGGGCCAAACAGTTCCAGGCAACAAGAAAATTAACTAAAGCCAGCTGCTTTTTTTCTGTTAAACAGCCAACAACACCAGTTTACAAAGGTAAGCCTCAAGTCTTGCTCCTTCATGGCTTTTTTTTTCTTTTCCTCATGACACAAATGTAAACAGTGACTGGGGAGCAAGCAGCTAAGGACTTCTAGAAGTGGAAGGGGGATCTGGGTGAGTGCGAATGAGTCACATGCCACCACAGTGATTACTAGATGAAGAGAACCAGACCCACTTTCTGGTGAAAGCAGTTTTTTTAAAAAGTACCTGATGTAATGTAGCTGATTCAGCAAATTGCTCCCTGAGGATTCATCAAAAAAACTTTCTCATTAACCCTTCCCCCTCCATATGTCTCATTAAGCAACTTAATTAAGTTACATGGGTCCTGCCTCTTCTATGGTGCAAAGAAAGTAAACAAAAACGGAGGCTTTGGGTAAAATTTGACAGAGGAACACAAACTAACAAGTAGTGGCATGGATACTGTTGAATGAACCTTGAAGCTTGAAGCTCCTGGCTGTGTATAGACCTAGACCCTAAACAGTTCAAATTGCATATCGGTAGTTGTCCATTCAATCAGAGATACTTTGACCAATACAAACATTTCTAATGTTACATTAACTCAGAAGATGAACGCAAACACTGAAAAAGTCATTTGTCCAGTTTCATACTGGAAATGATCTTCTGCGACCAATCGAACCCCTGAGTAGTAGTATGCATTAAATAACTTATGTGTATGACAAACAATACACTCCGCTGTAATCGGATTAGGATACATGGGGAAAAATAATTGTTAATTTGCAATTTAGAGTATAATAAAATGTTCTGAAAACATTTATGGTTCCGATTGTCCTGCTTCTAGAACCCTGGTGCCCAACCTGCAGCACTTTGGCACTTACTGTGTGGCTCTTGCATACAGTAAGTAGTCTTTTCGTAAAGCAAAAATCATGACCACAAGGCAACTTAGAATAAACTGACAGTAAATTAGAGTCTCCATGCTACTCAAACTATAAATACTTTCCGAAATCCGACCTCAATAAAAGATTACTACAGATCACAGTCAGGATTGTGCATATCAATAATAAACAATTGGCCAACATTTGCTTAGCCATAAAAATATACTTTTATTGTACCACATATAACAAACACATTTAAAAACAAGATGTATGTGCTTTCAAATAGGAGCGAGGAGAGACAGCCAGGAGGATGAGTAAGGAGATTGAGCCAGGAGAGACAGCCATGGAAGAGAGCTGTCTATTTAGCACAGTTTTATGCAGCTAAATGCATCTAAAACATGTGTAAACATGACTAGGAACAATTAAACACAGGAAAAAATGATCTGGGAAACATAAAGTTGTTTATACTTACCAGATAACTTCTCTTTTGTATAAATGCAGCTGGATCATGTGCATGAGGCCTAACAGCCCAAACATCAGCCATATCTGTAGGCTTTTTGAGGCTGCTGCATATCAGTGCAGTTACTTCTATTCTGCACTTTATTCTTGCTGCAGTTTTTTTACTTTTTTTTAAGTATTTTAGAGAATTGGACATTTGAGTTCACATTATCTCTAAATACTACATTGTGTAAAAGTTGTTTTTTAAATGTGTTAGTTCTCTATTTTGCATTCATTGTGGGTGCATGCAGTTTACAGCAAACTTACGGTACAATATTTACCTTATCTGCCTCTGGCACAACATAGCAGACACCTAGGTTAGTTGTCCTCCTCAACTTTTTAAGATCCTTCACTCTTGGGGCATTTTGGCATGCTTATACTGACCCAGAATTATGTGTGTATTTTGTACATGGGAGTAATCCTATTAATCATTCAGGGGCAACTTAACATGGGCCTATGGTCAGGTGTTAACCCTTTAGTTCTTCTGGCTTTGAACGTTTTGAATAGGGAAGTTTAGAGTTCAGATCTCTCCTTTTTGTAGGGATCCACTGACCAAAGGTCTGGGAGTCTGGAGCCACATTTTGTACAGAAAAGGGCAAGTATTTCTGACCTTCTATCACACTTTAATAATTCATCCCAGCAAGACTGCTTAGGTAAAATTTAAGTATAAATCGGAAAGATATTTTCTTTACTCACCTGAGCCCAAGGGGACTGGATTTCCAACAGAGCTGTAAAAAGTTCATGGCAACAGACCATCCTTTAGGAGTATTTGAGTAGCCACGTAAATCATGCTGTGGCCGCATTCTATTGTGGAGACACATGGGAAGCTGCCAATAAAACCTACCAGACAATATAAAAACCTGCTGAAGAAGCTATTTCAGGCATGAACACAAACAAAATATTCTCAACCCTGGAGCTCAGTATTACAATGAATTTAACTGATGATCCTGGAGAATCTCTCTACATTAATCATTCTCTCTACTCATCTGTGACTTGGAGAAAGACTTAGCTCACACTTCATTTAAATGTTACCCAGTAAATTGAGTAGGAACAGAAGATTTAATGTCTGCTGCAATCCCAATATATTTTATCGGGATGGTTTTATATAGTTTAAAATGCGTGTTACCACAAAAACATACTTTGGACATTTTGAAATATACTTATCAAATGGCCATGAAGACTTATATGTTAAAAAAAAAAGGTTTTTTTTGTACAGTA
>NW_017306404.1:739036-791515 GCF_000935625.1 Nanorana parkeri | reverse complement strand
CGGGTGAACTGGGTTTGCACCAATCCATCGCACATCATTAATTGCAAACAGCAAGGTTTTTAGCATTTTTTTCAGATAATGGTGGAGGTGAAGGAAGAGGTTATCTCCACTTGTGACTTTATGGTGTCAGTGGATCTATGGACTTTTAAACTGCAGATTTGTGTATGTTTGCCATAGTTTTTGCATTTATATATTGCATGAGCCCCACCTAATCTTTATTTTAATTGTCTTATGGTGGCTGTACAGTATGTACAATTATAACAGGCTCCTTAACTCTTCTGTGTCCTATTTGTAGGAGCACTAGGTGATTGATTGTTTTATCCTGATATCATATAAACCAACTTACAGTTAAAGTTTACTGGCTTTGTTGGTTATTGTCCTTTTTATTCATTAGATTTTAGTTTTTCTTCAAAAGTACAAAATAAACATTTTTTTCATGTGCTCATCTTTTTTTACATACCTCTTGTAGACCAATCCTACATCATTCTGAGAGTGGAATACTCAGTTGAACTAAGCTTGTTTTATGGTGATATTAATGCAGCTTACTTTCCATACTGAAAGCAGGTAGGTAGTTAGGCATGTACAGTCTGTACTTCCAACCAACTAAAATACACATAAATCATTTGTTTCATAAAATTGAGGTTAAGCCTCATTTGCTTTAGGACTGCAGTATGGTGAAATACCTGTGCACGTTCTATTAGCCCGTAGTCTGTCAGATTAATTTAGATCTTCTACTAAATATTTATTTTCTCAAAAACTTGTTTCCTCATTTTGAAGTTTGTCTCGGTTAGTAAAGTAGTTGTACTGAACAACTGAACACAGTTCAGATCTTCTCCCCGTACTACTTAGTTTTAAATTGGTATTTCTTAATGTATTGTGCTGTAATTAGAGTACGGGCCTGCAGCTTGATCCCTACAAGAGATATGACACCTCAGGCAAAGTAGTTGTTAATTACTTAGGAGGGCTTGCTATTGCATTGCAGCTTGTTTAAAAATCTCTAGGGCAGCAGGCACTGATTGTTACTTTTACTAGGTAAAAAGAGTGAGTATTTTGCCATGCAGGCACTGCACCAGCTGAATTGAACAGAAGGTCCCAGAAGTGCTCTGAATACAGGCAAGACCTCCTTAGCATTAAACAGGCCATACGTGTAGATCAGATCATTTGGAGGTAAACACGGTAGATAACAGTTGGGGCTTGTGACGATGTGCCTTGCTCACATCAGACAGATTTTTGCAGGCCTTAGATGGGGTACCATCTAAGGCCTAAGCCTGTCTACACAGGCTCTTAGCCATGCATGTTTATGACCATAGCTATGTGGTCTGGACAGACAATGCAAATAATTGACTATTTACCATCTTGCAAATCCAACACTCAAGCAGATATTGTTTGTTCAAATTAGTCCCATACATGATCTTGGTATGAGCAGCTTTAATTTGCTCCTGTTTTATATATTGCTTTCTTGTCTTTCGAGGTAGAACAGACGATTTTGGTCCCATGGTTCAAATGTGGTATAGGGGCAGCATATGATGGTCTTAGATTGGCAGATCCTCCACTGAAAATGGTGGTTAATGATACATCTGTTTATCCATGCTGCTAGGACTTTTCCCAGAAAATAAATGGATAGGATGCACACACAATTAAAGTGCATGTCAAGCCAAAAACTTATTTTAGAACCTTTTTTTCGTTATTGTCCATTGAGGGAGACAGGAATGTAGTAATATTCAGATATTTGGGTTATACTGCCACCTTTTGGAGGTTTGAACACTGGCAAACAGAAAACGCTGAGCCTTGCCTCCTATTACCCCACCTCCGATCGTCATGCTAATGTGTCAGGAGGTTGGATGCTTTTTTTTTTTTTTGGCTCTGCTGAAGAAAAAAGTCAAACCAACTGCTTTTCACCCTGCATTTGGAGAATTGGCCTGCTGATATAGGCCTTGGATCATTTACAAATCCTGTGGCTACAAAAACCTTTCCTCTCAATTGGTTGTGTGTACACTTCCTTGCAGACGTGAAATATTCTGAAGCGTTCTGGGCCACACCTGAGACTGTGTCAGAGTATTTCCCATTTGAGGAAGGATTCTATTAGGGATGTCCCAATGCCACTTTTTTAAGACTAAGTACAAGTATTTCTCTCCGGTACATGCCGATACCAATTACTGATACTTTTTCTTAAAGGGTCATGTGACATATTTTCTAAAACAATACAAACTAATTATTTTAGGGCAGTGTCTCACCAGGACTGCATACAGGTCTCACCAGGGCTGCGTGCAGATATCACCAGGACTGTGTTTTGGTCTCTCCAAGGCTCTTAGGGCAGGTTCCATGCCCTGCAGGTGGCTAACAGGCTAAATGGGTATGTCCCCTGCTGAATGGGTGTGTGTCATGCTGGGGCTGTACAGGTGGGTATGGGGCTATCCTGCACTCAGGGGATCCCGCTGTGAGTAGGATCCTTGACCTGGACCCAATTTGGACATCACTTTTGTGTTCTGTAAGCCATTCACCTACTCTAAGTTTAGGAATGCCCATCACTTTGCAGCATTCTGATAGATAGTTCTCTATCCTATTTTTTTTTTCCATATGAGATTGGATGGCTTTCACTGGTTGCTTTGACTCAGAGCTTCTACTCGTACAGACTCTTTCCATTTGGTGACAATTCTTGTCCTGGTCCAGGCATATGCATAGGGCTAGCTGTAACATCTCAAGAGAGAATCTTTGGGTTCTTTGTCTCCAGGTAAAGGAAGAACAGATATAATTAATGTGTTTTAAATATTTAAAAGCTTTTGGGCAGGGAGAATTAGCAAGGATCTAGAGTATTTTCAAAAAATCATTTTATAATATTGGTTATGCCCACAGGGAAACTAATGTGAGGTCCATCCATTGTCTGTCTTGTATTGGTGAGCAAGGTTATAATAAGGGGAAGGAGATTTTAATGGTATCTACGATCCTTAATCGAAAGGGAGGGTATAAAGTAGGGACTGTTTTATTGTCTAAGAAAAATACGATGGATTTGTCCTATCCAACTTTAAAGTCACATACTTTCCTTCAGGAAGTGGATATGCATACCTTCAATGTGGGGCTGGGGGGAGAGAGAGTGCATCTAGACTACCAGAGGTTCAATTACTTAATCAAATAAAATAGGTTTTCTCAGTGTATGGGAGATAATTGATAAATAATACAATTTACTCTGATCCTAGCAACTGGCTAAATGTACAGTACCTTAACCCAACTTTAGGACCCAATTCAAATAATTATAATACTCATAGCAATCTACCCTATAAAAAGCCTAATGGGTATCCAGTGATATCAAAGCCCCATCTCGTGGAATGTTCAGGAATAAAGCTGGCCTCTTCATTTTCTATCAGAGAATGAATGTATTTATTGATTTGTATCAGCTAAAATTAAAAGAGAGAAGTAAAAAAAAGTTTTATTAATAAGAGATAGACCTACTGAAGATACAGACCACACCTAGTGGGTTCTTTACCTGGTTCCCAAATAAGGACTATTAACACTACCCCAATTGAGGCTGGAAGAATGTTGAGGTCAAAGGCATTATTAAAGATATATAACAGGTATTCACTAAGTTGCGAGCTAAATTGCCAAAAGCATTCTGCTGGAAACCCATCCAAGCCCAATGTTTTTTTTTACTAGAAACTGAGATATTGCAAACTCCTCCTTGGAGAGAGGTGCATCTAATACTGTTCTGATTTGGGGAGGTAGCCATGGGAGAGCAATTGAGGAGTTATCAAGCTCCTCAGTAGAATATTGCACCTTGGATGCATAAAAATTAGAGTAGAGGGTGATAAAGGCATCCAGTGAGTGATGAAGGCCTGGTGAGAGGGAGTAAGGTTAAAGGTATAGAGGTTGGGTTATATTCCAGTCTGGTAAAGTATGCTATTAACCTACCAGCATTTCTTTCCAAACTCAGACAATTTTGTTTTGGGTATACAACACTTTCTTTTGGGTGAGATTATGAGGATGTAACTCATAGGACAGTTTTTTTCCCCCTTTTACACTTTATCATTTTCTGTGGTAGGGTCAGCAATATATAGCGATTCTGCATAGGAGACCTTGGACTCTATAGATAAGGCCTGGACACCTTTACATGTATTTTTAATTGCACTGATAGTGGTTATAAACAATCTCTGATGAGAGGCCTTGATTGCATCCCTTTTCGGGGAGTATGCTGAAACAAAGGCATTATCCTCCCAGTTAGAGCTGCAACCAACTAATCGATTTACTCGATAATGAAAATAGTTGTCAACTATTCTTATTATCTTGCCACTGGCAGCTGTCATTTTCTGGCTATAGCTATTCAAGTCACTTTCGGTTTGGCCTGACAAATTCTGCTGCGGGAGGTGCATTGCATTGCCATTCATTTCAATGGCACCCCAAAGGTGCCTCCCACCCACAGTGTGATCGCCCGCACTGCAACGCACAGTACAGCAATGCTATGCGTTCCAGTGTAGTGGGATTACATGCAGTTTTATTCTGAAGTAAACTTTGTTTGTAACACTGCACTTGTGTATTTTATTTTAAAGTAAGGATGGTATTTATTTACCTTTTTTTTATCTGAATAATGGAAAAAATAATCGGCCAATGAATCAATTATTAAAATAATCATTCGTTGCAGCCCTACTCCCAGTAGTGGGGAGATTCAAAATTTGGGGGGAAAAAAACACTTGTGGAAGGAAAGTTGTGATTATCAGATGTTGCCTGTAAACCTGTAAAGCTTTTTGGAATGTTTTTTTTTGTGCAGTTGATTTTGCCTCCCCTTACATGAAATTTGACATAGTGGTGAAAACAGGTTGCCAACCTCAGTGCTTGATGATGCTCACAAATATAGGTATTTTAGTTCGGTAACCCCCAGCACCCCCACTTCATTGAGTCATGTGTTCCAAACCTTATACTGATGAGGGCTAAATAGTTACAACCAGCTGTGTGGAATTTAGAATAAATGACTGTGTGACTTTAAACTGTGCCCATAGCCATTTTTTAAAATTATGTATACAGTAGAAGGGGATTAAAGCCCCGTCAGGTTTTTGTTATGTGTTCTCTCTCTCTCTCTCTCTCTCTCTCCCTCTCTCTCCCTCTCTCCCCCCTTCTCTGTCTCTCTCTCTCTCTCTCTCTCACCCCCCTTCCTCTCTCTCGCTCTCTGTCTCATAGGATTTGAGAGGAAATCTCTTAAAAGTGAGGGGAATTCCCTACTCACAGCTGTCACCCAAACAGGTGACACCTTCAACTCCCGCTCCAAAACAACTTGTAATCTATGCCTGTGATTAGAATAGACAAGTGCTAATCACAAGCAGAAAGTACAGAGCAAATAAAAGTGTCTGTGTATGAACACTGGCTGTGATTAGCAGCCAGTTCTCCCCTTATCTGTCACACACACAGAGCTGCTGTGCGAGGAAGAGGAGTAATAGGCACAGAAATCAGTGTCACAGTGCACAAATCACATTGCCCCTACCTGATTTCAGCCAGCACCATATTGCGGCAAGCGCCTGATTACATCCAGTGCCAGTGTTTACCTTGGGGTGTCTGCTTTCCAAAATGTGAGTATTCTGCAGTTATTTCTTCTGTACTGGCACTTCAGGGCCTCCAAAATTGTTATAGGCAGTCAGGAAATCAGATGAGTCCCTCTACGTGGCTAGGCAGTGAAGTCTCACACATGTGGTATCCCAGGATGTTTAGGGGTGTATTCATAAGCATGCCCATGTGTGTGAGAAATTATGTTATTAAAATGAAAACTTTGTGTAAAAATGTATTTTTTCATTTTCTTTCTTCATTTGTGTCATAAAGATGAAGTATTGAAAATTATATCCATGGCTCTTTTTCCTTGGCTTATTTGCTTTCCGAAATGGGGTCATTTTTTGGGTGTCACTTCTGTCCTGGCACTTAAGGGCCGCTGAAAATGTGATAGGTAGTCAAATCAGATGCATACTTTATGCCCTTGAAAGCCTAGGATTTTGAGCCCCTCTATGCGGCCAGGCAGCAAAAAGTATTATACATGTGGTATCCCTTTACTCTGGAGTAGCAGAATATGTTTTGGGCTGTATATTGTGAGAGGTAATTTTTGGAGTTATTCTGGCATGTTAGGACCCTAAGAAATGTGATCAGCAGTTAGAACTAGTGATGCACCGATACTGTTTTTTTTGGTATCGAGTACCGATATTTCTTTTCCGGTACTCGCAGATACTGAGTACCGATACCGGTACTTCTGCTAGCATGGAGCCGGCTTCCTGGGAAATGAGGAAGCTAGGCAGCGGGTCATTACCTGCCGCCTGGCTTCTTGATTGCCCAAGAAGCCGGCTCCATGCCGGCTCCATGCTGCTCCCCAGCCAATCAGCATATAGCCAGCTTCCCGGCAATTCAGGAAGCAGGTAGGTGGGTCATTACCTGCCACCCAGTTTCCTGATTGGCCAGGAAGCCGGCTCCACGTTCCCTCACAGCGCTGCCTGTCAGAGGAAATTTTCCTCTGACTGGACGTTCTGGTATCGGGGGTAAGTATCGAAACATTTATCTGTTTTTTGGGTTTTTTTTTTTCCTTTTGTATAGTAAAAATAGCCCAATAGTTATTAAATACCATCAAAAGAAAGTTGTGTTTCAAAAAAAATGAAAAAATTAGTGTTGCAAGACCTGAGTAATTGTCAGTCAAACTATCACAGCCCTTAAAAATGGCCTGTTTATAAAGCTGGTTTAATATGCTGGTATTGAGGTGCTTAAGCTGTATCTCTTCTACAATCCATCAATACGGGATGCACTGTTTGCCATGGTGGTCATAAATTAATGATACGGATAGTCTTGGCCACTGAGCTTTGATGGATGAGTGAACCCTTTGTTTTTTTGGCTTTGTAATGGCATATAAATACCTTCTGCTTTCAGAAGGCAGACTGTACTTGTTCATTAATAAGATATTGGTGGACCGTGCATTTTGCATAAAAACCCCAGAGGCGTCTAGCTGCACCCCTCTTGATATCTGTGTCCTTTTACAGTAGGGGTTTACAGATTCTCGTCCTATCAATTGTTTTTCCATTAGCAGTATTTTCCTATTGATGATGGCTGTACTGTGATTTTCTGTGAAGCAAGCGCTTGCCGCATAGATTAATTTCTATTCATTTCTTTATCTTGATCTTCTATACTGTTACAAATCCCAGCAATAGTACATTATACAGTGGTGCAATGCCGAATACCACTAGCTATAGAGGACTACAAAACCCAGCAATAGTACATTATACAGCGCAATGCAGAATAGCACCAACTATAATGTACTATTGCTGGGATTTGTTGTATTCCTCTATAGCTGGTGGTATTCTGCATTGTGCTGTATAATGTACTATGGCTGGTTTTTTCAGTCCTCTATATCCGGTGCCATTCTGCATTCATTGCTGTATAATTTTACACTTTACATTTCACTATATTGTACACAACACTTTCTTTTTTCTTTTTTACTTCTACCGCTCCAAGCTTGCTCCTGTGATGGACTACAGTCTCAATACAAACTAGAAGTCCCATCACTGGAGCCATTTTTTAAAATGTATTTTATTTTTTATCCGATTAACTGAGTAATCGAACTTAATAATCGGCTAACCGATTTTGAAAATAATCGTTAGCTGCAGCTCTATACTGTTACTTTGGCACAAACAATGTCGAGTGAGATAACAGATCACTTAGCAGATCATTTCTCATTCTGGTAGTTTATGGACATGTGCTATTCTTCTTGTTTTGTATACGTGCTACTAGTGTTTTAAAAAGATCAACATTAGAAGAGCTAAACGTTTCCTTCTACCTTGCCAAAAATTCCTTACAAGCGACTCATTTCTAATCATTTAAAAACTCAAGGGATGTATAATAAGAATCATGCAGTAGTTATTACTGTTATCCCACAGAATCTATTATGAACCAAGTGCTAAGCTCCTTTAATTCCCCCT
Source organism: Nanorana parkeri (assembly GCF_000935625.1). Classification (NCBI taxonomy): domain Eukaryota; kingdom Metazoa; phylum Chordata; class Amphibia; order Anura; family Dicroglossidae; genus Nanorana; species Nanorana parkeri. The sequence continues at coordinate 783,590 of NW_017306404.1, read as the reverse complement.
ATATTTGAAAGAAATCCTCTACTAGGCACATGGGATGGTAAACCAAGCTTTACTGCTCTCAAAGAACAAGTGTAATACAACAGTGCACTTGCAGCGGGAAATTTTCTTGTGTGCAATGGCTACTTTATCTCCGCTTCATCTATTTCGCTTCAAGAAACTGATCACATACTAAACTTACAATATGGCAAGATACCATAAAGAGACACCTGGGAACTACAGGACAAAAGTATCTATACTAACACTCCAATGCAAATGAAGATGTAAGGACGTATAACATGTATTACACAGCAGACACCCATTTGTTACTATCTGCAGCTATGAGTCTGTCCACGAAACCCGGCATCTCTACTGCCTTTAATCATAAGGATTAACCAGCACAGCTCACTGTTCATGGTGATCTGTCTTATGCCAACAATACATTTGTTTTTTAGTTTTAGATTAGGGAAGGGCTAAAACCCCTCTAACATTTAATTTTTTTTTATTTTTTTTATGATGCATGTGTCCTGCTAAAGAGATTTCTCTTTACATCATGATATAGAGAAGTAGTGGGGAATAAGAGGCTATCTCCCCAAAGTAAAGGGAATATCCATCTTGGATAGTTGTCATAGAAAATTATGTCCTGATTGGAGGACATCACATAGTTTGATGAAGGGGACCCTGTGTTGCCCCAAAACGTTGCAAGTTTTCCTGTGATATGCCTTTTTCAGGACCTCAATAAACACATTTTAATTTACAAACAAGACAGTGTGCTGGTGACCTTTTATGCTGTTCCTGGTGGCGCCATCCGCTGGTCATTTTAGCACCCGCGCAAGAATTAAAGGGGATACAACAGTCAACTAAAAAAAAAAAGAAATTGGCCATTACATACACTTTAAAGCCCAATTATTGGCTCAGCTTCCCGCACATCCCCCAATTAACCCCATTCCCCCTTCCATAGATGGTCCACCCCAATATGTTTTGCTTTTTTATTTTATACTATATCTAGTGTCTTTAGGCTGGTCACGTTACATGTGAGGTCCTCATCGTCTTTTGATCTTGTCCCGGCAGTGAGCAATCCTGGATGATGCTGCTCTCTTTGCTGTTTTACTGTGAATAAAGGATGCCATTGTGACACAACTTCAGGGGGCAGGTCCATAACGTCTTTCATTCACAGTATCTCCTCGGTCTGGTTTGAGTCAAGCTGGCGTCCTTTAACCTGGAAGACTGAGGGCATCTTGTGGCAAAAAAAAAGGACAGGTAAAAATTTAAGGTGATAGTGCAGCTTGAGCTACTTTTGTATTTTTAAAACCACCAGGGGCCGTGGATTTTAGCATGGAAAAAATATATGTAATGTTATTTCTACTTTAATATGCCCTCATTTTATCAAACTTATTATTCACTTCTGTCTGGTTTTATATATTTTAAGTAAAAAAAAAAAGTATTTGATTATTTATTTGTCTAATACCTCCTAAAGTTTTAGGATAATTACATTTCTAATGTTTAGCAGAAAATAACAGTCTGGTTTGTCTGGGCAACACCTTTTAATTCTCCTCCCTTCAGTTTTCATTTGTACATATCGGTGTTACTGAATTGTCACCGAACATTTTTTTTTGTATGGATTTGGTATTTTATGTGTTTTTTGTTTTTTTTAATGCTACATGTAACTATATGTATTTAGATCTTTTTTTCTTTTCTTTTCTTTCACTTTTGTAAATTAATTATAAATATATTGGTAATTTCTTTAGATGAGGGTCTGTCTATGTGATAGGGGTAGGATCATAAGCTCTTTTGGGACAGAGATTTATATGAATGGTTTTCATTGTTCTATAGAACACCCTGAGTTTGTTGGTGCTGTATAAGCAAGATGGATATACTTGTCCATCATCAGAGCCCTAGCCATGGTTCCTTACAAATGTTTTCATTACGTTTAGGGCAGTGGTAAATTTGCATTGCGTTTCTTTATTACCTTTAGACATATTGGTATTATTGGCCAGATTCACTCCGGTTACGATTTCGCCATCCACATTAATTAAGCGAGCATGTATAGAACATTATCTGATTCCTTTTAGTGTAGTATCTCAATAAAATAAATGGACTAGCAGTAATTCATGTGAGTCCTTCAGTTACACTTGTCTGCCCTCATTATATTTATATGTCAGCAGTTGACAAGTCTCCCAAGAGCTTGATAGTTGTCGACTTGGTGTGCACTGCAAAAGAAATTATAGTTCTAAATATGGCAAATGCATTAAATATCCCTTGCTTAATACACACAATTATATATCCAGCTTTTTCTATCTGGACATACTTTATTTTCAAAGGTGTTTTTTTTCATTGTAGTTATTGGATAAAGTTTCTTTTCAGGCTTTGATTAATGAGTGCTTTAATTAGCTTTGCATTTCAGCTCCATTTGGTAAGCTTGACTCATCTTTCTTTAGATCAATCTTAATAGGCCTGCATATATTGCTAATGTCTCTAGCAGACTTGAGCCGCTTGCTGTGTCATCTCCTATTCAAATTCATTGAAGCGGCCCTGACCTCTGCCATCGCCTTCTCTGTTGTCTCATATCCAGCTGTTTCAGGTGTGCACAGTCTTGAGCAAACTGCACTACATTAAAGGTTCTTCCTCACGTACTTTCTTTCTCATTGTAAATGCTCTTATACACTACTTTTATATTTTACCCACTGTGACAAAAACTAAGCCTTTGCATGCCGATGGGTTGGGTCTTGGTGGTGAATAATAGAGTTAAGCATAAGGAATCAACACTAATCTATACCGATTGTTGCAGAGCTCCTTTGCCAAGTCAAGGTCCCCCTAGCATTAAGATATGATATCACAATGTGATTTTATAATTTTGGATACAATTTGTAGCATTCTCAGTGCTTTATAACGTGAAAAAAACATTATCAATTGTGGTCCCACTGCAAGAACCTTGATCAGAGTTGTAATATTTTTGTGTGTCTAATTATGACTATTCTGTCTAACTTTGTGTTTCTTGGTGGATTGCATGATATTGCGTAGGATTAGCTAATGATTGAAACATGAACAACCATTATCATATCTTATTGATAAAATGAGTGAAAATAAAAGGGGCTCTGTGTGTGCTGTTTGAATGGCATGATAATAGAAAACTGAGCAGAACAACAGTTGCATTGTACACAGATAAACTGTATTACTTTTTGGGCAATTTTATTTTATTATTTAACTTTTAACCACTTGCTGACCAGGTGTTTACAGCCCCTTCCTGTCTAGGCCATTTTTCAGTATTCATCACTGCAGTACTTTGACATTTATTCCGTCATGCAACGCTGTACTGAAATATATTTTATACAATTTTTTTGGGGACAGTTAGAGCTTTTGTTTATGTGGTAATTAATCACAACTGAGTTTTTTATTTTTTACTATATTAAGGAAAAATTACAGAAAATGTAGAAAGAAAAAAGTAGTTTTTTTTTTTTTTTTTACATTATGTTTAATGCATTTATTATTACCGAGTTTTTTTAGTAAAAAATAAAAGACAGGGTCACGTCGGTAAATAGGCACCAAACACGTCAAGCCTTAAAATTGCGCGCACCCACGAAACCGCAAAACCATACCCAAGATTGACCATAGGCGATGCTTTAAAAGCTTTTACCACTCTATCAGTTTAGTATTATCAGTGAATAATGACTCTAGAATTATTGTTCACACTCTGACGTTCGCAGTTATATCTAACGTGTGGCGTAATGGGTGCAGGCGTCGTTTTCGCACGTATACACACCCGACGCATGTTTGCGCGCGTGTATTGGTTTTTTCTTTTTAATTTTTTTTGTGTGACTTTTTTTGCAAGTTTGAATTTTTTTTTCACTTAACGTTATTGTTATCACATAAGGGGATAAGAAGCCCCCTATGTGATAGCAAAGAGGATATGACAGGTTCTCTTTATGGTGACATCAGGGGTCACCATAAATGGTGACATCAAGGGTGTTGCCTGTTTAAAGTTTTGACAGTTTCCCACTCTTGCGCGGCGTGCACAAGTGGGCGGAGCTAACAGGCTGCCTTTTAAACTCCCTGTTATATTCAAGAAGCTCCTGGACGGCCGTTTTCATTACAATTAAAGCGGTTAAACAATTTTTTTTTCATTTTCTTTTTTACAGTTTGTATAAAATCCTTATTTTGCAAATAAACCTTTAAGTAGTAAATTATTAAGGCAGTGAATGTAACCTTTAACAAACACGGAGAAGCAATACCTCTTAGGTCTATTCACACTATAGCGTTGCACTAAATGTTTAGAACGTGCTATCGCACTAAGCATGCCACCGCACAACTAGGTGTGTTGGTGCGTTGTGCTGCCTTAGATTCTCAATGGCACACACACATACCCTCCAGCAATGTGTGTTGGGGAAAAAAATACTGCATTCCCTATTTTTTTCCACAAGGTGACAACGCAGTGCAAAATGATATAAGGACGCAGTTAATAGTGAAGTCTCAGGTTCCTGTGCAAACTGCATTGCAGCAGCACATAGCAGGTGCAAAACACACCGATCCTGTGTCTTTAATGCAACACTATAGTGTGAATAGGCCCTTAAAAGCAAAGCTCTGCCAAATTTTTATTGCTGTCTGTGCCCCTGCTGCAGAAATTTACCATCTCACCAAGATAGAAAGTGATGAGAAATACAAACTTTTGAGTCGTCCAGATCTAGAGGCAAGGATAGATTTTCTGAAGTGGACAATCTATTGACAACTGTCTGAAAGGGCAAATTTATTTTCACATCCTGTTGGGTGTCTGGGACAGGAAAGGGAATTTTCCCCAAAGGGATATAGGACCCTGCCCTACTCCATCCAAAAAAAGAAAAAAAATTGCCTTAAAATACAAAATAAAGCAGGGTGCACTGGTGTCAAAGAGCATTATAGGGTTTCTGAAGAACTTCTATAGCAGTAGTCATGTGCTTTCAAACTCTAACTTAATTTCGATGTGGTCCCATATTAACAAAGTAAGCAATAAGAGGGACGGGAGATGAGTCACTCTTCTGGCTTATATAGCTGTGTGTGTAATTTGAGATTGGGCTCTGTAAACTTTTTTTTTTTTTAAAGCAGTTCATGCCTAATTGAAGCTCTCCTTAGCACGCTTTGCTGATTGGACAGCTGTAGGTTTGACTTACAAGGGGTGTTGGACTGCTTCAGAAAGCACTGTTGCTCTCATGGGGAGTGCCCTGGTCCTGTCTGCAGCCTAAAGCAAGGAAAGGAATTTTGCACTGAGGCAGTGGGGAGCAGTTTGCACAGAAGTCTGGGACTTCACTCTTTTACGTCCTTATATCATTTTTTTTTTATTTGTACCGAAGTTTTAATTAGGCTTTAGGACTAGCCTGGTAAGTATATGAAAATAATTCTAGAGCTCCCCCTGCTAGGTGGAGATGGGTACATATGAAATATTTCATATTAACCTGGTAAAGATGACAATTTATTTTTAGACCTGTTTTTAGCTCTGAACATAATAAGAAAATATATAAGAATATGCAATCCATTTAATGGAGCAAGAGTAGAATTTGCATGAATCACAGTAATACAAAATAACTGAGGGCTGTACTTTTTTAACTATAATACAACTCATAGAACAATTTTAGGTATAAGGCAAGATTTTTGGTGTTTCTGCGCTCTTTGCCTTGTGTTCACGGAACGCGCAGGTGTGAAATGGGCCGTAGAGGGAGGAACAGCATCATCAAAATTGCATTGCACAATCTTGCCAATATAACACTGGGTACTTGCTGGCACAAGGATAGAAGAGAGTGCTGTTCAGTGTGTTTTATATTTCATTATTACCCAGTAAGTAAGATGGGGCAGGTTAGTGACCAGGCTGAATTGCTTAAAGTGTAGGTAAAGAGAGAGTTTTTTTGTGGATTGGATAGCGTGAGAAAGGGTTAGACTATCTACCAAGTTTTTACTGTGGTTTGTGTCCCAATTGGGGAGATTTACCCTCTGAATTTGTCCTGGTGACCTACAAGGGTTCTACTTCCTACCTTTCTCCACGCTGTCTAATATTAACATTAAAAGTTTTGGCTTCACGTATACCTTCATTGCAGAGAAGAACAAGGTCACCAATCGGGCTATGCGGTCATGTACAGATGACTGGATCACTAGAATGGATGAACAGACTTGGTAATCTTGTAAATTTCCCAAACTTTCCCAGCCAGGCCTGGGGATGTGCCCTGCTTGTGATCAGAATTCTTCTGTTCTTCTTAAGCACCTGGCCGGGAAGATTTTTCACAAGTGGCCCAAGCAATATAGGCAGCAATATCTCACTGGATTTAGGAGTAGGTGAGTATAAGATGAGGGGTGGGGGTTTCATATAAGTGTAACTGCACCTAAGGTTCACTTATACATTAAGGCATATCAGTCAGAAATGTGTATGTCGCCACATTTAGATTGGTGTGAATGCTGTTATTCAACTTTTTGAAAAAAATTAAATTTCCTTTGTAAGTACAGAAAAGTTAGCCCAATGCCAGACTATATAGATCATGTCAGACAAGAGATCCTATTTCTGCTGACCACTCCCCAGGATTGCAAACATACCATTTACCCTACTATATAGGGTGGTTCCCTTGCTGTCCAGACTAGGGAGATGTTGCTGCTTGTCTCAGATCTCCCAGAGTGTGACTCCTTTTAGGGGACATAGTTTCCTCACCTGGGTGTTACTGCCACTGACATCATCTGTCCAGCATGATTCTGAGGACTCCCTACAGGCTGATCTGTCTCCTGCCTGATCCCTAAAATGTATATTACCAATTGCCTTTTGTGATTGGTTCTATGGAATTATCTTCCATTAGTTTCTTACTGTGATGACTAAGAGTTCTTAGCAGAATTTTCATCAATGGCTAACACACTGCCAGCTTTTAGTTGATTACACTGTTAATGTATTTACTGTTAAAGCAGATCTTTAGAATCTTCAAACGTTAACCCTTGCAGTACGGCTACCCTCGCACTGCAAGTGTTAACTGCTCCTTTTGGAGGGAACGGAATAAAGAGAATATGCTCACCCAATCCTCAATTCTGCAATAGTGACCACTCGCCTCTCACCCCCTCCGCTCCCGCCTGTCCCTCGGCATCTTCCTCTAATGCAAGTGAGTAGACGTGATGACGTCACGGGTCCTTAGACTGCCAGGGCCCAGGGGAGAAGAAGCTCACATGGGGCATTCAAGGATTCCTGTGGCAAGGACCTACAGATTTCTGCGGCAGGAATCCCAGGTTTTCCATTCAGATGTGGCCGCTATAAGTAAATTCATCCAGCGACAATCATCTATTCCAAACCACATGTAATCGTACCATATACACTTAGATACAGAGTGCCGGTTAAAGATGCAGCCACTGTCATCCTGTCATTTACCTGAATAGGTACAGTAACCACATATAAGCAGAGCACCTGGGATTCCACAGGTTCTTGCCACAGGAATCCCAGAACGCCCTGTATGAATGGTGAAAGGAAAGAAAATCATAGCTGCAACAGGTGAGTTTGACTCATTTATGGCCATCTTTTAAGATTGTAAAATTATACCAGATTAGTACATACAATATTACAGAGGTTGATTATAAAAATAAATCTTTTTACTTTTGCAGTGGTCCTATGCTTTGGAAAAACCAAATACTGGCAGCATCTTCAATATTGCTTGGTCTGTTGATGGAACCCAGGTTGCCGGAGCTTGCGGAAATGGCCACGTCATTTTTGCTCATATCATTGAACAACGCTGGGAGTGGAAGAATTTTGAAGTAACTTTGACCAAGAGACGTGCAATGCAGGTTTGTTTTCTCCTCTATGTTTAGAGAGTTTAGTCCTAAAACATGGAGTATTTCTTCCCCCTTTTACATCACTGTTCTCCATTCCCCGGGATCTTGTGGCTGTTTTATTTTTTTTTTCAAAAATATATGTTGCTTTTTTAGCAAAGGGAAGGCACTTAAAAAGTGCGTCTTGCTAAGAGTAAGTTTTATGGCAGAGGTCGCCAACCTTTTAAACATTTAACCCCTTGTTGCCAGCTACCACTGACCTTTTTTTTAATGGGTTCTGAACCCTGAGAGTTGCAAGCTATCACAGTGGTTACGTGATTGGGAGCCCATCCCACCGCCACCTCCCATCATAAACAGTGATCGATAGCGGTCAGCTGCTGATAACGTGTACTGAACAGTAGACGGGACTTGGTTTCAGTGTGATCCCTGTCTTTATTTTTCTTGGCTTAGGTGTGCAATGTCTAACCTGTAGGATGTTAATTTCAACTGCAGACACACTTGTAAATTATGTGTTGTGTGTCGGCTTTGAGGGAGATTTAACACTCAGGTGTGAAAAAAATCTGTTCACACCCACTTATGGATTCAAATGCTGAGATTAATGCAAAGAACCACCTTTTTTTTCATTCCTTGAAGGACACAGGATTTAGAGATTTTTGTTATGCTGCCTTCTATAGGAGGATTTGCAACTTGGAATGATGATCAGCTAGTCTCTATGCAGCTCTCCATATTAGTGTATGCTCAGCGATATCTTTGGACCCTGTACCCAGGCCGCACTGGACTGGACAATTGCGGGACGGGCCTGGAATGTGACCTTCGGGAACTGGGCACTGTTTGTGGTGCTTTCCAGACCTCTTTCCTTTTTGGCCACAGAGCACTTTTCAGGTCAAGAGCCATGGCACAGCCTTTGGTGTGGTCTCTGCAGCTCCTTTATAAGTAGGCTATGTGGGCCGAGCTTTGGTAAGTGCTATAATTATTGCATTCATTGGGTGCCGTTTCCATTTTTTTTTCTTTGGTCTCCACAGAAAGGGTTGAAACACCATGATTTGAATGCTGCATTATTTGCTGGAGTGTTGCGAGTGTACACTCCACGCTCTATTGCCGTCTTTAGTGTGAGGTAGCATTTTCCTGCCATTGCTCCTATCTGCAAGAGTTCCATCTTGGTTTTTCCTTGCTACTGCCTACAGAGACCAGATCACCTCCAGCCATTTTACTGAGTGATTTATTTTTTGTTTGTTCTCACAGTAAATCCATTTCTTGGGTTCATGGAAGTCCCAACACTTTGGGTTTTTGATCTTACTCTAGGTACTGCTTTGTTACAAAACTGAGGCAGCCAAGGAGTAGGTGGGGTTATGCCATGCCGGTACCTGGTGTTTTTTGTTTGTTTGCCAGTGTCCAAGTCCTCCTGTAGGTGGCAGTATAACCTAAATGTCTCTTTGGAAGAGCTACTAAATGTCTCTTTGTGGGGCTACTTTGGAACCCATACCTTAGGTTGTTGACTTGTGGTTTAAGGTGAGGATCATGTTAAAGAACTACCAGTGCAGAAAAGTGATGTAATATTTAGATTAGTGTTTACCGTGTCTTCTTTTCTTTTGCTCCCATGTTAGCTGGGATCAGTGGCTACTTTACAACACACACGGAATACTAATGAATGAGGGGTGGGGAGCTTAGTTGTAATGTACACAGATTGCTTGCAAAACACAGAGGCAGCCATTTCCATGAGGAGATTATTATTATACAGAATTTATGTAGCGCCAACAGTTTGTGCAGCGCTTTACAATATAACGAAGACCTTACAATCACAATACAATTCAAGACAAGTTGGTAAGGAGGGCCCTGCCCGTGAGGGCTTACAATCTAAAAGGGAGGGGCAAGTGATACATGAGGAGGTAGCTGTGTGGGGATGAATTCTTTGAGAAAGCGATGAAGAGAAAAGCTAACAAAAACACAAGTTTCTGTGTTCATATACAACAACTGCATACGCCTGCTTCATGCCCACTCGGTGTACATTGCAGGCATAGGTTTTTTTTTAAATACCTCCGCAAAGGTGGAAATGGGCTTTAAGTCTGATTAACATTAGTAAGACAACAGGACATGACGGGTAGTATAAATTATTGTGTACAAAATGCCCTTTTCTTATTTCAGGTATGCTAAGCTAATCATAGGCTGATCAAGTCTCCACACCACTGTAAAAATATATAGTGATTACAAATTATGGTGAAATTGATCAGTCAGATTGTGACTCCATAGAATTTCTGTGTTTCTAGGTTCGCAATGTAATAAATGATGCTGTAGATTTGTTGGAGTTCCGTGACAGAGTCATTAAGGCAACTCTGAAATATGGACATCTAGTGGTTTCCACCTCTCTCCAGTGTTATGTTTTTAGGTAAGTAGGTTGTCTGTCTGTGAACGGTTTCCTCTGATTCATTGCTTTTCAATCATATGTCGGACAAAGGTCTTTTAAGCCGATGCCATACCAAACTCGCATCCTTTGTTGAAATACTGTCATAGGAAGCAGGTGGTACTGTTGTTGCTAATCCACTCTGCCTCTAAGAGAAGCAGAAGAATCAAAACATCTGGACTAACGCCAAGAAAAACCTTTCAAGTAATTGTTTTTGTAGCTCTCTGTTTTAAGTCTGGTCATCTAGCTTACAAAGTGAAAGGCTGGCCCCTAGCTCCATTGTTGTGAGTTCACGATCTAGGCCCCTATTAGATAGAAGGGAATTCCAGATTTGTGAACAGCTGCACAGAAGAAAAAAAAAGTTACTTTTTTTTTTTTTTTCATTAAGGCTGTATGGCCTGTAATAGTCAAACAAGTATCTTTGACAAGTTATGAAGTCTTCTGTATAAATTAGGCCACATGTATTGAAAATGGTCATTTTCATATTTACAATTTATAAACAATTTAACAATATTTTATGATTTTTTTAAATTAAAAGAAAATCACTTTTGACAGTTTTGCATATTTACAACTGATGTGGCCAATATTTCAAACATTTTTTGACCAGATATTGCAAGAGGTGACAATCTATTATTGCCAAAATCAGTTTTGTATTGCATTGTTTCATTGCAGTAGGTAAAGTACTTCCAGCTGCAGGTAATTAAATCACTTACACAATCTTAACTGTATACTAAGATACAGGAGGAGGAATATCCAACTTTGTTTCTGGAGCTTCACACTTTTTGAAGGCCAAGCAACGTCATCTGTACTTCGCTTGTATGCCATGAATATAAGTAGCTGGTGTAACATTTTCTATGAAAGGTGTTTTTAGTGGAAAGTGGATACTACTACCTGGTGTTCGCTATATAGCACAAAAATTACTCCACATCGCAGCCAGCATTTTACAACTTTGACAAGTCACATGACTGGGCTCTTTTCCCAGCTTTTATTTATTTTAGCAATGCACCGATACTGTTTTTTCGGTATCAAGTAAGAGTCCCTATTTTTTTTTATTTTTTATCGGTGGTACTCGCCAATACCGGAAGTCCCATTAAGGAATCCGGGCAGCGTGTAATGACTCGCCGCCTGGCTCCCTGATTAGCTGGGTGGCGTATAATGACTCACCGCCCAGCTTTCTGATTAGCCAGGAAGCCAACTCCATATTTACTATATTTTAATCTATGATGTAAAAGCACCATTTCTTTTAGACATGACAAATTACTGATGACAATATACCACAGTGAAATTCCGTGGCAAATCTTTAATATGGCAAAGAACAAAGTGCAGCATTTTTTCCTTAATATAGTAAAAAAATAAAAACCCCAGTGGTGAATAAATACCACCAAAAGAAAGCTCTATCTGTCCCCAAAAAAGGGTATAAAATTAATTTCAGTACAGCGCTGCATGACGGAATAAACGTCAGTCAAAGTACCATAGCGCTGAATACTGAAAAATGGCCTGGATGGGAAGGGGGTTTAAAACCGTGGATGTCAACTGGTTAAACGGATTAAAAGGTATCATATGATTAGCCGCCAAGCGTTACAATAAGGGATGCACCGATACCGGAAGTCCCATTAAGGAAGCCGGGCGGCGTGTAATGACTTGCTGCCCAGCTTCCCTATTAGCCAGGATGCCTCTCCATGCTCCCTCATCACTAGGTGACGAGGAAGCATGGAGCTGGCTTTCTGGCCAATCAGGAAGCTGGGGGTAGGTAAAGGCCCACCACCTGGCTTCCTGATTGGCTGGAAAGCTGGCTCCATGCATGGAGCCGGCTTCCCGGCCAATCAGGAAGCCAGGTGGTGTGTAATGACTTGCTGCCCGGCTTGCTGAGTACTCTCCCAAATATACTCAGTATCGGCACCTATACTAGTATCGGTACCTCCGTTATTTATTGTATTTTAATTGTGCTCCCCTTGCTTTGGAGTCCTGAACCAAGAAGAGTACAATTTATGTTTCTAAAGCACATGTTGATCTTGCTAGAAATACGGTGTCACTTCCTGTGAGATGAACTGAAAAAAAAAACAATGTTATCTTTTTTGCGTAAAACTAATTTCACCCCCCCCCTCCATTGTATAGAGATGAACAAAGGCAGACATGTGTGAAGTTCAGCCTAGGCGGCACACATGGCTCCCTCCATAGATACAGTGGAGTAGTGAGCGTAGCCACCCAGGGACAGGAAGCATGCTATTTACAGGATTACCAGGTAACAATAAAGGAAAAAAGCCTAAATATAGAAAAATAAGGCAGGCATCAAACAGGCATCTTGTGTAAGGGCTGTAGGCTGCAAAGCATTACCATTTTTAGGTTTAGATACGTTTTAAGTTACTTGTGTGACTATAAATGCTAGAGCATGTTCCTGATATTCATGCTTGGTAAATAGTGAAATGTCCAACATTACAGAACAAGTCCAGCTGAATGTGACTAACTATTAGCTTTGCCATGAGAACCTTCACAGACATATTTTCAAGGATAACATTTTGAGGACACCACTAGGTGTGCTCCACCATCTTCTCCATATTTACCAGGCTTATACCATGTCTGGCTTAAAGAGCTATTACAAACTTCGAACAAATGTGGAATCCTGATAAAACAGTAAAGCTGTAGGAGGAGACGGATTCAAAATCCTTTTAAAAATCAGCAATTAGGGTCCTCCCCTATCCATTTATGTAACATGTCCATTTATCTGTTATTTAGCAACCAATACAAGATATTTTATTTTCTTCCATAGCACAAAGAACTGGAATACACCATTGATATTTGACCTCAAAGAAGGAACTGTCAGCTTGATCTTGCAGTGTGAAAGGTTTGAAATATTTATCGTAGTAATTTTAAATGCTGATGCTGATCTAAGTGGTGCTGTAGTCATTTTATATGTTTTAATAATTGTATAACAAAACAAATATAAACCTATTTGTAGCCTGTACATAGCAATTCATTTGCAAATAATACAGTACAGCGAACAGAATCTAGCTACACTTTTGGAAACTTATTGTACCATTTTTTTGTATCTTCTACATGTAACACGTATGTGCGAACTAGCTACCTTCTGGAAACATTAATGCACAGTGTATGTACATCTAAAAACTGCTTCCATGAATGTAAGATTGATGGAGCAAAAAGAAGTATCTACAGAGTATAATTTCCACTCATCTCTGAGATGCAGTTGCTTGAGTCCATTGCTTGAATATACCAGTCTGTGCCAGATTGGGACTCTGACTTATGCCTCTGTCTCCCAACATATACACTTGTTCTGTAGAAGTATGGGGCATTGTAGTGTAACCTGTCAGACGCATCCTAACAGTGGCTCAGAACTAAGCGCAAAACAAGAAATAAAAGTCAATATTATAGGATTTTGAGACATAAGGGTTATATTGCTGCATACAGGAGAATTGGTAATAGGCGTTGTATGCTTACTGACTAACAACCTTTATTTGCCGTTCAGGATATAACCCCTATTACTCCTATTATGCTTCAGTTTTTTTGCTAGTGTCCATAAGAGAATGGATGTCTTCTCAAGATTCTGCATTAACCACAGAGCCAAGAGAGGTAATTTTGCAGTTTTCTGGATTGGTTGATCCTTGGCGCTGCCTTGGAGGCCATTCTCAGGCCCCACCATAATAAAGATGCAGAACTGGTCTGCAATGTGACCTTTGGGCACTGGGTCCTTCTTGTAGCATGCTCCAGACACTTGGTGTACTCTGTTAGTTAACTGTAGGACGCTTTATATGTCCAGGGCTGTGATTCACCCACTTGTGGCACCCTGTTGCCTTGGAATATGCCCACTTGAGGAGTGAAGACTGTCTGAACTGAGCAGCTGACCCCTACATTGGCACTTACCAGTATTCAGTATTAATTACTGTATCTGTCATCCACCTACTGTGGCGCTGTCCCAAGTTACAGCGGTACTGGAGGGATGTTATTTCTACCTTAAATGCTCTTTATGGTATAGCACTTAATATTGATGCATATTACCATAACCTGCATTTTCGGCTATATTGGTAAGTGGATCTCGATTCTCACCTTGCTATCACAACATGTTATGACCCATAGATTGATTGCAGTAAAGTGACAGTCTCCTTACCCTCCCACGGTTGAGTACTGGAAATCCAAAACTCGTTAACATGATAGCCTTCGAGAAACATACCTACTATCTGCGTAATATTATGACCCAATTTGATTCCATGTGGTCTAAATGGTTGGATATGATGTGTTCTTTACCTATGTAAGACTGTTACTAACCCTTGTATCACTGCACTTTAATGCTGTTGTATACTTGTATATGGCTGATTGTGGACTTAACGCGTTGACATCTCTCTTTCCTTCTGTTGGCTTATTTCCCTTGTTTTTCTTTTGTTCACTGCTGTCTTGTTCTGGTGTATTTTTATTATGTGTTGTACAGGCTAAAAAAACCTTTAAAATAAGATCCGATTAGAAATGTTTGCGGCTGGTCACTGTTTCAAACCGTGCAATAAATCTCAGGGGCTTTGCCTTTTATTGGAAGAAAAACTTCAGCTGAGTTTAGCTTTGCTGTCTTTTCAGCTTCCAACTTCTGAAGCTGAAAAGAGTTCCTTTCATTACTCTCAGCCCTCTAAGCCCAAGTTCAGGACTCCATTGCAAGTCCTGGACTCCTAAATCTTCCAAGCCTGTGAGCCACTCATCCTTTCAATGAGGGGATGTCCCCACTTCTAAAAAGTGGGGGACAGCTTTTGGCCGTGCGACAACCCTGACTGACAGTATCTCAGGTGCATGGTTAAAGGACATGGTGTCCAGGAGCTAGAAGCTAGAGTTACAATCTCTGCCCCAACCCGCTTCATGTTGTCAAATTTGCTGACATTCTGAAACTCCAAACAGATCTCCATGCTGCTCTGATGCAATGCCGGTCACAAGGAATCTTTAATCTTGTTCCAGAAACAGAATGATTTTAAGGCTTCTACTCAAACCTGTTTGCTGTCCCCAAACCAAACCAAAAGAGCGAATTTGGGCCATTCTGGATCTAAAGCCACTCAGGTGCAAACATTCTGCATGGAATCCATCAGGTCAATCATCGCTTTCCTCCTTCTGGAAGACTTTCTGGCCATCATGGATATCAGGGAGGTTTACTTGCATGTCCACATCTTTCCAGCACCTCAACACTACCTGCATTTTGCCGTGGGCACACAATACTACCAGTTTGTTGCTGTACCTTTTGGCCTGTCCACTGCATCTCGATCATTGTCCAAGGTGCTTGCCCCTGTGCTTGTCCTCCTGCTTTTTCAAGTCATTCCCATTGTGGTATATCTAAATGACCTCCTACTGAAAGAAGTCAGCTCAGGCCCTATCGGTCAATGTCCAATGGACTGTTCAGATACTTCAGAGGTTCAGTTGAATCCTGAACCTCCAGAAATCAGTGTTGGAGCTGACTCCAGATGGTTTCAACTCAACATTCTGGCTGAATAGGACATTAAGACTGACTGACTCACTCACTCTTCTTTATTCCAGAGGGTCCCCGTCAGGGACAGTCTGCCTCATTCCACAATTTTTAGGTGGATTAGGCAGCTAATCATTTCATTGATTTAAGGATAAGGTTCCACCTTTTCCTGTTAAGGTGCATTCTACAAGATCAGTGACCATGTCTTGGGATTTTCAGAATCAAGCATGCCACATAGCCAAGGCAGCCACATGGTCTTTTATCCACACTTTCTCCAAGTTTTACCAGTTGGATGTTCGGGCCTTATCTGATGCCAGCCTCAGATGTAAGGTCCTGACTCTTTTAGCTGCAGCTAGCCCACAGCTTACCTAATGTTTTTTGTGGGCCTGTTAGGGTTTTCTTTGCTACGTTGCCCGTTCCTCAGTTGGACTGCTTTTGGATGTTCCATACTTCCCAGAAATCCTTCCGACTCTGTGTCCTTTAATGAATGATTAAGGAAACAGGACTTATTAAGGTCTTTAGGAACACAGGGCCCACTCTTTCTACTGCTTTTACACAAACTGAAGCATTATTTCTTGGCTCAGTAACAGACTTTATTTCCCATTGTCCATTTCTCCTGAATGCAGCAATATAACCCCTACATTTCAGAATCCTTCTTAGCCTGTGTGCTTTAATTAACTCTAAGAAAAAGTTTTTGGGATGAGTGAAGAATCTTGATTTACAGATTAAACCCCTGGTGCCCAACTTGCATGTGGTCCTTTGGTACTTACTTTGCGGCCAAAGGCCCCAGCAGCCATTAGTCAGTGTTTAGCTTGCCTGCGTGATTACTCTTGCATAGTGAAGGAAAATATTAATTAAAATGGTTTCTACTAGCTAAATGATTTGGGTTATTTCTTTCATACATTTTTACTTTTTCGGCGCGGTCCATTCTTTTTTCTCAGTTTTTTTTCTTTTGCTTTAATTTGACCTTTTTATAATGAATATGGTGCCCGTCATTTTTTAAAGGGTTTAGGGGGGGTGCTGACTTGTAAGGGGACTGTAAAAGTAGTGATCCCTAGCAGTCTTTTTTTATTGTGTGCCCAATCTCTGACTGCCTCCTACAGCATGTCCCCAGTCTACAACCACACGTGTAGTCTGTTTCCAGTCTCTAGCTATCTACTGTAGTATTTCAAGTGTCTGGCTGCTTTCTGTAGTATTACATACACTAAACTTTGTGTGGCCCCCTATGTTGTTGTCTAGGGCTGTACTTTAGGCCCTCTATATCAAGTAAGTTGACCCGCCATTGCATTACACCATGTGCTGTCATAAGGTGCTTATTGGAGCTGCCCTTTAATGCTAAACCACATGAATTGGTCAACCTTAAATCAAATATGTGGACATATACAGCAATTAGCATTTATCTTAGTATTTGGTGTTTTTAGACTACTCCTAAATCGTAAAGTGTTTCAGTAAATCCCAAGCGGGGGGTGTTCATGAGCAATAAAAAATAAGATGCTATTGCCTTTTTTTTTTTTTTTAGTGGCTTTGCATATTTCCACAAGAGACAAGACACCTTTTGGTAATTAATGTGGTGTTGCACAAATTTCCCCAAGCCTTTTACGCCAATATTTGATGCCTTAGAATGTTTCGCCATCTTTTGCCAATTAAGTGGTTAAATAAGCCTAGCAAGTGTCAAATACTTTTCCATGCACGTGGCTAATTTAAATGAGAAACCCTATGTTATGGCACCCCTTTCCAATAAGCCATATGCTCTGTGTTTAGTAACAAATGAATGGCATTCCATTCTACATTTCTCCTCCTTGCTCTAGAGTGTATTAGAGGGTCGGATTAAATGCCTTGTTAAAGGCTGCAAAGTACGGTGTTAAAAAAGAAAAGGCGCTGCTACAGGCCTGTCACATTTTAATGTTAATTTAATCCAGCTCTCTACCTGCATGTAAAAAATTGAATTGATCACAATTCAACATCAATGTAAGCGCACAAACAGACTTCATTTGTGTCTACTCTGGAAAGAAGCTAAAATTTGCAGCTGGTAATACATCATTGAGTCAGTGGACTGTCAGCACAAAATCACAGCTTTGTTTGCTGAAGCGTATTTTGAATAAGTACAGTTTGTTGACTGTGTACCTGCTTTTTGGTCACTTCCTTACTTGATTTCTTGCAGGCATTTCCTCCTAGTGGATGGTGGTAATCTGTATTTATACTCCTATGAAGGCCGTCTCATCTCAACCCCCAAGATTCCTGCAATTAGGACAGATATTCTCAATTCACAGACGGTGTCTTTGAGCAATGACACAATTGCTATAAAGGACAAAACAGATGAAAAATGTAAGTTTTATTTGTCTTTTAATGGACAATACCCAGATCTAGATCTATCTGTGCAGAAAAATCTTCTTAAGCTTAATATCTAAAGACAAACTGTATTTACTGTGAACGTGTGATGATAGAAATATGGGAGCTACCATTTTGTTTTTAGGCTTGCAGGCTTTAGGGGCTGTCATCTTTATCTACACTTCACTATCTAGTGAGTTGAGGACCAAGAATGTACAAGCAGAATGGGAGTTCAGACTTTGGTGCCTGCATGCTTTTTTCATGTCTTTTGGCTAACTAGTTAGTAAAATTTGGATAATGATGACAATATTGAGCCTGCAACTTTAAAAGCAAGTTAGCAATGGCAGAACTCCTGTAAATTTATTCTGTTCAGGTAAGTTAACTGTAAATATTTGCCCCATATCCTTAAAGTACAGCTCAGTTGGTTGTCCCACTTGCAAACATTAAGGGCTAGTTCACACCAGCCACAGTGCGTCCCAGTCCGAATCTTGGCGGAGTGCACTTTATCGCATTGCGGCCCACTCACTTTGTTGTGGGGTGGCAGGGGGCAGAATATTTATGGCAGAATATTGTGATTTCTATATAAATTGCTGTTTTTTTTTTGTAGTAGTGAAATGTATACGTAAAATACCTTTTACATTGTATTTTAGGGGGAAAAAAATATTTTGCTTACCTCATCGCAATGAAACTGATGTGTAGTTTTTATTTAAAATGTTACTTTGGGCATTTACTGAATTATTAAAATGCCTCCTCCTTTCCCCAGCTGATAAAGGATTTATTGCTTATTTTTTTCTAGAAGATTTTCTAGCGCAAAGAGTTACTTACCTAAGTTACTGATCTTGCAGTCTTTTCCCCACCAATTCCAGCTGTGACAACCAGTCCCTGAAAGCTATTTTTCTTGCTGGCCTCCAAGTTGTCTTGGCACCGCCCTTGGTCTGACATTATCAGGTACATTGCAAGACCAGCGTCCACCATTGGTCCTGCATTGTACGTAATGACAGAGTGCTTGCCCATATTCCAGTGCCGGAGAGTAGAGGACTGGAGCGCTAGCTGCCGTAAGACCCTGGACTAAGGTTACTCTATTGTATCATTCCCTAGACAAAACAAGCATTAAGGTAGAATCTTGTTTTTATTAAGTTTTAAGGAAAGGAAAGGTTGACAATCATTCATTAGAATAGTCAATTAATAAACAATTAGTGTCAATGTAAGAAGAGCACAGTACAAAAACATGTGAAAAAGGAATACAGTCTCTGGGTGTGCAGTAATGCATCAATGTCACCTAATAACAGAACTGCTTGTGGATTTATTAATGGACGAAATTAGAGTCGAAGTTGCACCATTTCTAAATCCACAGGTGTATTGAGGTAGAAAAACTAAAGGTAAGCCCTCAATCGCAGGGCCCACTTTACCATCTTGTCTTGAATTGCATTGTAATGTGCTCCTTATATTGTAAAGCGCTGCGCAAACTGTTGGCGCTATATAAATCCTGTATAATAATAAAAGTAGAAATAGAATTATGAGACGCTAAAATATAGTACAGTAGTCGGAATGAGGGGTGGGGGCGGAACCTCTAACTTGGTGCAACCTGATTTCACTATAAGAGAGAACAGTCTGGAAGATGCATCAAACTTAGTTCCTTCATATAGAGCGATCTCATTGCAGTTTGAAAGCTACGATGTGGGACTTGGAAAAGTTCATCCATATCTACAGAGTTGTGAATGCCTTTCTCTGGTTGTGGTTGTTATCATCCTCATAATCTCATTGATGGTATCCACCCACAATTTCGTTTATGGGGTGACATCGGTTTAAAAAAAAACAAAAACGTATAAGCTGCCTAGCCACTGACAAAAAAATTGTTTGTCTAAAAATAGACTTGGGAAGAATGTATAAAAGAGCTATTTTGGAGTAGGAATAATATGAACAATCTATACAGTATATGGTTGTAGAGTTCAAATATCTTGTTCCAATATGTCTTTATAGGAGGGCAGGCCGACCCGATGTGCAAAGCAAGCATTAAATTCTGTATACATTGGGGGTGGGGAGTTGTTTTTATAATTTTACAAATGCCCGGGGTTCAACTTTTTTTCTAATAAGTTTTTCAACTTTTTATAATAATAATTTTGTTTTTAGTGTCAACAGTACATTTTACGTTTTGGACAACATGGACAAAAGCTCATTTATTTATAAGTGTATTTCAGTATTCTCTAACACACGTGTGACATTGTGTTTATTTTTATTTCTCAGTAATCTACTTGTTTGATGCATTATCGGGGAAGCCCCTAGGGGATGGCAAGCCGCTTGCTCATAAGGTAAAATAGCCCTTTTTGCTGTATTGGAGATTTACATGTATGTTTTTGTTTACTGTACTGTCCTTTTGGATGCACTGTATCTGGGAAAGAGGAGAAAAAAAGGAAAGTAAAATAAGACACTATTTGCAGAAGTAGAGGTTAACTACTGTATAACGAGCGCTTTGTCTCGGCATGGATTTTTTCCAGCTGGACCACACACAGTTGTGAATTAAATTCCTTGGATAGTAAGCAATATGATGCTGCCACATGCCTTCTTTCAGCCTTATCTGTATGGAGCGGAGTTTTCTGTGGGACATAATGAGACAGAGCCATGAAGTATGTTGCAATGTCACAAAGAGGGCATAATGATCTCAAAGTCATATTTTTCTTTCACCCTAACACAAAATATCAGTGCTGATTAAGGATATGTGTATATTTACAGTACCCAGCATATACTGTGTCTCAGTTTATTCCCGAATAATGCTAAATGGGAATTCACTTTAGTATCATTTCTTCTTCTTTTTTTTTTTTTAGTAAAATGTGTTTATTTAAAGTGCAATTCCAGGCAGAAGTAAAATTATTCTGAATGCTGTGTAATCCACTATTCAAAGAGCTCCTAGCATGTAGATTGGATGGACCTGCTTCCTGTATCTCAAACTTCCTCTCTCCCTGCTCCATGAATAATAAGTCAGATTTAACCTTCCAAGGCCGGTTTGAATCTGATAAGTAGCTGTGAAGGTCTTATTAGTGCTTAATATATTTACATGTCAGACTAAAGCCGGGTATACACACTTTGAATTTCGGCTGTTTCTTGAGGTGCCGCTGTCGGCACTTTTTAGACCGACATCCCACAATCGGCTGACCAAAGGAGCAGATCGGAAAATTGTTGGCTGAACAGAGCTAGCAACCAATGAGCTGGCAGCTCTGTTCGGGTATTCTGATGGCGGCTAGCGGCTGCTGTCAGCATACAAAGGAAACGGCAGGAGATTCCTCGATCAACACTTATAAGCTGATTCTGTTCTATTTTCTTTGTTCAGCCGCCAGGTTGAATGAAGAAAATAGAAGCGTATATGCCCGACTTGAGGTATGTAAAGTGGCACTGGACAATCTATTTATTTGGGTCATGTTGGGTGGTTTGACCCCAAGGTGGGGTGGTGTATTGCTCATTGATTTGTCCTAGGCTGCTTAACTCCTGGGGAATCCAGTCAGGTTGTGGTTTATCAAGAGCATAACTTCATTGTGTAGTGGGCAATGAATGCCTTGTATAAGGGTCATGTGACCTAATATTTAAGATCCAATATTTATTACTGCTGATGGTCAGAATACAATACAAATTGTTTTTGCCACCAAGTGGACCCAAACCAGGCTGGAAGGGCTCTAAAGAAGGGGGTACTTATATCCTTGATTGTATTAGCTGGATTTTTTTTTTCTGAACAGAAGCATTATTAAATACTGGAACGTTTAATGCCGTTTTATATGGCTCTTTTATGCAAGGCACTGACAACTTAGTCTATATCACTTAAAGTAGCACTTTGGCTTCCCATTAAAAAATATGTGCTGCAGCACTTTTTTATAGGTACAGTACATTTGCACTCCGTTTTCCTAGTCCCTCTAAAATGTCATAGAAATACCTGCTGATCCTGCTGGTGAAGACCTAATGCAGCTTCCTGTGATAGTCTGACAACAATGCTGCACTGCTCCTGAATTCAGAGCAGTGTTGCAACTTTTATGCAGGCTGTGCTTGCTTGCACTACAGTGGGATGGGAGGATGTTACAGGGGGCATGGCTATCAGAATTGTCACTGCTGATTCACAAGTCTGTAAGTTGTCAATCAGCACCTGGCCACCTTGTCCTGCCCACTGCTTTCTGTGAGCTGCAGTGTCTTTGGAGGGGTGGTGGTGGGATGGGGGTGGGGGGGTGTCATGTAAAACAGGAAGGACGATTTGACATACTCAGGGGAAAGTGAAGGCAGTGTTTTCCATACTTTGAGGCTTGTGCATTATATAGTACCCGGATTTTCATACAGGAGCCTTTAGTTGTACTTTGTACTTCTTCAGTAAAAAGCTGAGGCTTTCGGAAGCTACTACACGTCTCTGTATATTCCTCATCCCAACGAATATAAATCATCTAGTCCATAAATTGTCAGTGAAAGCCTGCTTGTCTATTGCTGCCATATCTTCTCGTTTTGAAGAGGTCATTCCACACTAGATGATGTCATGATAGAGGGTGAGTCTTTTTGGGCAGTTAAATCATCCCTAGTGGGTAAGTATTCAGGCCCCAAGGGAACCCCACTTCTTGACTACAAATCCTGTCAAGGCATGCCACAGTTTGCCAAATAAATCAACACACTAGCTGGAGATTAGACTATTTACTGTGCAACATAAATGCTTTTGTTGCAGGTATGCCCAAAGAGAGTAAGGGTCCTGGCAGCTTGTGCCAACACTATAGACAATCTCTGGAGGAACTGCTGCACTTCTTACTGGAACCCCTATGTATAAAGGAGGGTGCTGTAGTAACCACAGATGGCGCCATGCATCTTCAAATATATGATAAATGTTACCAGCACACCTATGTCTTGTGTCAATAATCCATCTTCTTTATTGATACAGACTGTCACAAAACAAGGTTTCAGGGCCACGCAGAGTCCCCTTCATCTGGTTTTAGTATGGCAACAGGATCCATATAACCTTCATCCTAAATACCCTAACCCCAAGTGCAAAATCCAATAGAAAGCATGCTGTGCCATGGGTTCCCCACCCTCCTGAAGTCATAGTGACGTCATATTCCCGCCAGAAGGCATTTTCAAAAAATGTAATGTCCAATACTGGACATCAGGAAAAAGCAACCAGACACCTGAGGAAGGGGACCCTGCGTGGCCCTGCAACACTATGGACAAATCTCATTAATAAACATAGATATATGTGTCAAGCTGTCCATACACATTAGAATGTAGTTGTCAAATCTCATTTAGAGCTACCAAAAAGAGTAGAAGGGACTTCCTGATTGGATACAAATGGAATGAACTGTTTGATTAGGCTCCCACATTACATCGTTTTGCTAAAGGTTAGAGCATTTGTACACAGATGGTACACATTGCACAGATTGTCACATGTATGACAAGGGTCATATGTTTGTGTTGATTGATCAGTAGTTTCTGCTTGACTTATGTAGCCTACCCCAAGCTGCCTATTTATAGATATGCATGTGCACAAATGAAATAATTTATTTTCTGTTTATTTATTTTAGATTGAAGTAATGGAAATTGCTCTTGATCAAGGAGGACTGGCAAATGAGAGAAAAATTGTATTTATTGATAAAAACCATGACCTTTATATAAGTCCAGTTAGGAAGTTTGGAAAAGAACAGAAATCTATCAAGATTGGTATGTTAGACTAACTCACTTTGTGTAATGACATTCATTCTAATGTCCTATTTTGCACTGATCTTTTTACTGACTAAATCACATTTAATCACTTTTCTGTCTTTTCTTGTTCTATTCTCTTTCTTTGTAGGTAGCATGGTACATACTTTAGCCTGGAATGATGTATCTAACATACTGTGTGGAATTCAGGATAATCGTTTCACAGTCTGGTATTATCCAAACGTAGCATTTGTAGATAAAGAACTGTTGCCAAAAACAGTGAGCGAAAAAGATGGAAGGTGAGTAGGTTAGATTTAATGAAAACATTATGATGAAGCCATTTTCATTTTCTCTTACCTTCTGGTATTAAAGAAAACATCTAGCTGTCAATAATTTCTAATGAAAGTGTGGCATATGATTGCCTTCCAATATGTTGGCATCTAATACATTGTTTAACCAGGACAATCAGTTCTGTGCTCCTATGGTAATGACCAGAAGCCAATGAATGTGACACTAAACTCAGGAGTTAAATCTTAGAAATACATTCAATTACCCTAACTATTAACAACAATGTATCTTATTTGTGTATCACTTACCTGTAGATCCTCAAATCATCTCAGAATTTGTGTTGACAATGTCCATACTTCTGGAGGGTGGCTACTTTTGTTCCCCATAGTCCCTGTATGTGCTGTGAAGTAGCCACCGTTCCAAGCTTGCTCCCGTGATAGCCTATAATTTCAATAGAAATTAGTCAACTAAACATGAGATTGTAGTCCATCATGGAAGTGAGCTTGCAGCGGTGGCTACTTTACAACACACACAGGGACCATGGGGAACAAAAGTAACCACCCTCCAGAAGGAAGGACAGTGTCAGCACCAATTCAGAGATGATTTGAGGATCCACAGCCGAGTGATACACAAATAAGATACATTTTTGTTAATATTTAAGGAACTTGAATGCATTTTTAAGATCTAACTACTGATTTTAGTGTCACTTTATGGTTGACCCTGACACTGTGGTCATCCAAAAAGTTAAAAGCCACTTTTTTTTTTTAGTTCTTGTTAGAGTAGGGACAGGTTAAAAAACCCAATCAAGTTATGTATTGGTGTCTCTGTCCAGGCGGAAAGATTCCTTTAACTTCCTATGCTGATGATAAAACATGAAATCTAACCAAAGTGAACAGAATTTTCATTACAGAGTGTTATCATAGGAACACGTGCCTCCATTGGAGGATTTCCATTACCTATTGCCCTGAAGGCACCTCAAAATGCTTAGATTTCCCATCACTTTCTTTCTCTGCAACAATAGTCACCAGGACAAATAGAGAGAGTAACTGTCCTTAGTAAGAACGAAAGACCACAATAAAAAATTGACAGCCTAACACTTCCTTGCTCTATCTATAACTAAAAAAAAAGGTACACCATATATTTTTTAATGCAGCTTTTCTCAACCTTGTTACCATGCAAGAACCCCTGAAAAAGTTTTGAGATCTCGGGGAACCCCTGAAATAATTTTCTGACTTGCAGCAGGACATTAGTGTGGTCAGTGAGTTGTAGATTTAACCACAAATATTTTTTTTTCTTAATGTATTATTACACAGGCCTGGTATCATAATTGACACTATTTTTTCAGTAAAGTGTATCTAAACCCCAAAGGTTTTTACTTTTTGAGTGTGGAAGGGTTAGAATTGCTGTCAGGTTTGTATTGCTGTCTGTACCCCTGCTGGGAGCTTGAGGCATCTCAGTCTAAAATGTAAAAACCCTCCAAAATCCATACCAGACCCTTATGATGGATAGGGGTATGGTATGAATTTTAAGGGGTTCCCCACAAAAAAGTGGGGTTCCTCCTTTTACATCAGAGTCTCCACAAATCAGAAGGCCGCCTTTACATTAGGATACCCCTACACAGCAGGGGCCCCCTACTTTCACATCAGAGTCCCCCCACTTACACTGTGAGCTCCCCCCTCACATCAGTGCCCCACCTTTACATCAGGAGCCCCCCTTTTCCTTTCAGAATCCTCCCTTTTTACATCAGGAGCCCCCTTCACACCAGAAGCCTGCTTTCACCATGGAAAAGCATGATGGTGTGCAAAACGTTCGAGGCACCCCAGGGTGCCATGGCACTCTGGTTGAGAAAGGCTGATTTAGGGTAAATTCAATATACCAAGTTGTCACCAAAACAGGAATATAAGGAAAATTTTCTAGTGGGGACACTTGTTCCTATAACAGCTGTCTAAGGGGATTTCCCTCTTAGCAGATTTTAACCATTCTCTACTCTATGAAAAACAAAAAAGAGTTTTGGCTTTAGACGCACTTTAACTTGTTATCTGTACTGTTTCCTGAAAAAAAGGTCTGTCCAGTAAAGTCAAGTTGGTTATATGAATAGAATTGTCTAAAATTTAGGAATGTCTATTGATATAGCCAACTGAAACCAGAGTAAGAATGTTACTGGACAGGAAACAGAACAGATAACATACTTGATGGACTAATGTCTTTATTCAACCTCAAATACTATGTAACTATGTAACAAGTTAATGAAAATAAAGTGTAAATTATGATGCCAGGCCTGTGGAATCGTGACACATTGACAGAGCTCAGGAAAAAAAACAGATACAGAATTACTTCAATGAATAATCATAATTTATGCACCGTTTTGCATTTGGGGCTTTTTATTCTTTTCACAAAGCTTACTTGACGTGTTGAGGTGCCTCACTGAGTACTGGTACTTGCTTAGTAAACAGGACTTGTCCTTTCATTCTGTGCTGCTAACCGTGTTTTTAACGCTCCTCTCTTCTTGGGTCCCTGTTATATGACATCAGGAGCCAGAATTTTAGCAGTGCACCCGGGCTGATATCAACCCACTGGGCAGTACTCATCTGGATACACGAACAGGGCATTAAGCCCACGTTCAGTGGATATAAATATGCCGCAATGGTGAATTGAGGTGGAACCCTAGGGTCCTCCGGAACCTCAGGTGAAAAAACATGCTTTGTTTATTTCCCATCTTTTTATTAATCAATATAAAAAATATTATTCATTAATGTGGGGTAAACCTTCTGATTTTTATTGATTTCATATAGCACCAACATGTAGGGAACACTGTACCCACTACAATATAGCAACCAATTAGCTTCCCTTTTCAATTTGTTTAATTAAGCTTTGCAAATGAAACAGAGAAGCTGATTGGTTAGTATGGGCAACTGCTCCTGATTCTGCATTCTACAGTTTTTATAAATTGCCCATCAAGGTGTCTAAATGTGAATGCCCCTTTCAGTAGGCACAAGTGTCCGTTGCGACTTAGCTGAGCACGTCTTTCACTGCAAAAAAAGTGTGCATGAGGACACTTGTGTTTAGTGTTTATATACGGACACTAAATATAGGATCACATCGTATGGATAGTGTTCAAGAATGGTGAGTCTCCTATATAAATCATTAAATGTAGCCAGGTCCCCAAATAAGGAGATTCCACCATCAATTCAAATATACAATAATGTAATTAAAATGTATATGTTTATTTATCTCATTTAAATTTAAAAGGTTATTTTGTTCAATATGAAAAATAACTACATTACATAAATATAGAAGGGCAAAATACAAAAATACAAATACACACATATAAAAATGCAAAAAAGCTGGATGGCACCCGATTTGCGTATATATGATATATTGGGATATCTTGATCGGTATAACTTTTTTAGAAGCTGTTAGAAGTCCACAAGTAGGACAAAGTGGATGAATAGGTAAATGAATATATCCCACCAGTAGTCTTTCTTCAAAAAATGATTGAATATTAGAATCGCTATATGCATATGACGGTAATCAAGTGGATCAACCTATGTTGGAAAAAGAGAGAAGACACTCACAGTTCTGCTGTTTCAGGCATCAAATCAGGTTTTTCGAATAACATTATCGCTGTAAATGAATGAATAGAAGTGTCTCCAAAACTGGACAATAGGAAGAAAAAGGTGCTTAACGTCAACTAGACTTTAAACAGCATGCTTGAGGAGTTGGGAGGGGAGTTTTAATATTTCCAATGATGATTGTTTTTGGTCAGGAAGATAAGTGGAAAGACCCCAACTCATAACTTTTAAAAATTGTAAGGGCATTAAAAGGAGAACTATGGGGTAATTTTTTTTCCCCCCAATAGGTCTCTTTAGGGTCATGGGAGGACATATACTGACGTCCTCCCAGTGACCCAAAACTCAGTATATAGCGGGCTATTGCCCACTATATGCTGAGAGCGCCGCAACCTGGATGAATCCCGATAATAATGTTGAGATCCACCCTGCTGGCTGATAGGCAGAGCCCGCTGTCAATCTAGAGGCTATGCCCTCCCCGTCCATCCCTCCAGTAAGCGCTGGAGGATTGGAGGGGGAATACCTGCGAGGGGCGGTGACTAACAGTCGCTGCTCTCTGCAGAGATGATCGGGAAGTGAGCGAGCAGCATTATGTTTTCGCTCACTTCTCAATCAATAGAGCCGACGTATGACAGTTTCAATGTCACATGTCGGCTCTAACTATGGGGATGAGTGTAATTCACTCCCGCATAGTTCTCCTTTAAAGAAGGAACAGCATCCTGCCATAGTTTGCTTGTAGCAGTAAAGAGGATAGGTATGAGTATCTTGGTACAATTTGCAGTCATACTGAAGTCCAAAAGAGTACTGAAGTTGACTAAAGAGTAAACGATGGGGTGCAATACCTCTTCCTTTGCCTATGTGACTAAATGCATATATTTGTGAAGCTCAATTCAGCAGTCTCTTTAAACTGACATTAAAGGCAAAAGGATTTTAACCAATTCAAATGTGAATTAAATCACTTACCTTGGCTTCTGCTCCTTGATAAGTGTTCGTTTCCTGCAGAATCAGCCTGTCTCCTGAGCAAGGGTCCTGATATCCTGTTTCAGGGTGGTTCCTTTCACTTGCAGGGCCCTATAGAGCCATGTGTGTGTTAGTAAGTTGTGTGCCTCCCCAACATGGCATGACTAGCCACTCCCCTGCTCACACTCTTTCCTGCTTCCTCCCTTCTCCAAGCTAGTAGATGGACATCTGCTGGAGACTGTTCTGTCCCTTGTGATCTTGTATTGGAGAGGAAGTTCAGGAAAGCTGAGCTGAGAGAGCTAGATCCAGCTGTTCAGAAATGTGATGGCTGTAAGTGCTTAGAGAAAAAGA
This sequence comes from Nanorana parkeri, assembly GCF_000935625.1. NCBI lineage: Eukaryota > Metazoa > Chordata > Amphibia > Anura > Dicroglossidae > Nanorana > Nanorana parkeri. The sequence continues at coordinate 754,870 of NW_017306404.1, read as the reverse complement.
ATACTTTGTTGGTCAATGTACGTATATTTGTCTGATCTGGGTTCATTACTGAAAACAAGTTTGAGAATGTAATATTACTTTAAAAAAGCCATTTTATTATTTTTTTAATTCTAGTAGCAGAGTGTACTGTGTTATGCATCTATCAGTACAGAAACGTTGGGGGTCAGGTGATATCCTTTAATGACAATAAAGAGTTCAGAGATATCCTTTAATGGCAATAAAGAGTTTTACTTGATCTCTGAACTTTGTACATTCATTTATTCCATCAAGACTGAAGCTAGCATTCGAGGCTAGGTCCTCGCCTACTATGGCCTTTTCTGGTTAGAGTAGACCTGGAAGAAATCCCCTCAGCACCCAGCTGCAAACCAGCAAACTTATCTAATTAAAACCTGCTTGTTCTATAATAGAAGCAGGAGTCTCCTGTGCATACATTTGCAAGTATATGTGGACGCCACCTGCCACTATCAAGAAGCTTCTGCTACGTTGATCCTAGCACTAAGCAGCGAGATTACCAACAGTAGATCATATATACAAATATACACATGAACTGAGAGCAAAACTTACCCAAAGGTCACCCCAGCTGTCCTAGGCTACTACAGCCCTTGAAAAACCCAGACCAGCTCTAAAGCAGCTGCAGGCCTCCCATGGGTGCATCCTTAAATTATAGCACAAAAAGAAAGAAAGAGAAAAAAGGGCAAGCTGCTCAATCAATGTATGAACAGAAAAAGGTGCTAGAAAAGGGGAGGGACAAATTGCCTAAATGCACACAAAAACAGGATTTCCCTGCAGTCAGCTGTCCGTCGGCAAATAAGATCTAATTAAAACCTGCTTCTTAATTCACAGTAAAAGCAGACAAATTGGACACAACACACAAGTTCTGAAAAGTCATGTTCATTGTGTGGAAGGTAATGACCAGAACAGACCTCACTCAACATGCAAATCAAAAGAAGCTGATTCATTAAGCATATGGAGGACTGCACCACCTGCTGGCTATACACTGACGTGTGCTTGCTCTTCAGTTCTGCAGCCCACTGACGCATTTACATTTTTACCACACGCTGTGCAGATGTGATCTACTGTATTCATATGTCATTTAGCCCGGGGTTTCATTCTTTGAATTATTTTTCACTTTATTCTTTTCTCTTTCTTTGTGCTCACTGTCCTTTTATAATGACTAGGGGTGTGGAGTGCTGCTAGAGTCAGCACGCTGGGTTTTTTTTTAGAACTGTATTCAGTCCACTTCTGTATTTGGAATGACAAGGAAAATCTTGCCAGTAGCATGTTGTGTGAATAAAATGAGATACAGCAAATAAAGTCCTGTAAATATTCCTGTGCTATTACTGGAGTTGTAGTTAGTAATGATAATGGATTAACTTTCATGAATAGCAACACCCTAACGATGGCCAGCAGAGGTCCTTTAAGGATCTTGGGCATTTGTTTTGTTAGGTTATCTATGCTGGGCATTTTACTTGTTCTTTTGAACCTTGTGAGAATCACATCTGCCCACTCACTGGTTGGCTTTGTTTAAAGCTAAAGTTAAATCAGACATGCTGTATTCAGTTTGCTTCAGCATCTGTCAAAGCCTCCTGTGAGCAAAGGCAGGTGTTGTCCTCACACAGTTCACCAGAATGATGTGTTGTAAGGTCACAGCAGAGGTATCTCAGCACACTAAGAGTACCTGTCGGTAAGAGCTGCTCTAGATACCAAAACTGAACAAAGTGGTAGCACTGCCCACTATCCCTAGAAATGTTTCTAATGTAGGTTATAATATGAATGGTTGTCATGGTCATAATGTCTTTTTTCTCTTTCTCTGGGGTTTGTAAATCTCCCATGTTGTATAAATTGTAAATACAGTCCCTTTTGTCCTTGAGTGCATCTTGTTATGCTCCTGTGCATACTGATTGCCCTGTGATTGTGTTTTAACTAAACAGCTCAGATTGTAGGGAAGCAAACAAATCAAAGAGTTTAGATCCTACATTTGTTAAGCTATTGCGTTGTCAGTGGGCTAGAAGTTGGTTAGGCTAGGAAAAGTGCTAGGATTCAAACTCGCACATGTTATTTTAAATGAAGAGTTTTCTATGCAGGCAGTGTTAGCAGTTTACTAATCATCTAATTCTCCCTTGTGTAGCTTCAGAGACTCCTGATAACAACAGCGCAGTAAACTCAGAGTTGCATTTGGTGTTGGATTTTCTGTATGCGATGTCAGAAGGTCCCACCTCATTCCATTAAGGCTATTTTCTGTGGGAAGAACTAATGCCTATGCTTTAAGAGGGAGGGACTGAGGGTAAAAGCCTTTGTGCCATTACAAGTTGGATAATTCAGGATGCGTTTTGCAACTTAAATTGTCTGAGTTGTAAATGCCACTTGTGAGGCTGTTCACGTTGAAAATACTTTTTCTCATATGTCCTAAAAAAAAAACGTGTATTTTCCATATTTCAGACCCCACATGAAGGCAGCATTTTTGCTTTGACACACCTCCTGCCATTCTACAGCCAACCAGAGCAGTGTAAAAGCCAGCAATGGCTCTCTCTTTCTTTAGCTTGCAGGACAAGTCAAGGCCTCAGTACAGGGTTCTCCTAAAAGCAGTGGCTACCTGGGCACAAAGAAGAGTAGTAGATAATTAATAGAGGTAACTATGAGTCCCTTGTGGCACCTGGGCTTATGGAGAGTTACATGCCCAACATGTTTGCTTTTGAGGTTATGGGTTAAAGGAATCCTGTGTGGAGACAATCAAGGGATCTGTCATTGCTGCCCTTCAAAACTTCAGTTGTCTGGCTTTAAAACTTTATTGACCCAGTACATGCAGCAAGTAAAGTAAGTACTCTTGATCTGTATAATTTGCTGGGTCAGGAACTTGAAAAGTATACTGTAAGGCAGAAATAAACAATCTGTCTTTTGGCCTTCTCATAGGGTTTCCCCACTGCTATGCAGGCACAGCAGAAAAGCCTCTTCTCTATGACCTCTTAGCTTGATCGTTGCTGGATGTTGAGCTCAGAGATCATAGGCTTTCCACACCTACCTCTTAGTTGTCATAATTGTTTTATCTGCATAATGGTCAGAGAACATCATTACACTTAACAATGTGGCTTCTCCCACTTCTGCCGTGTTCTCTTTTCTCATTTGATGGACAGCTGCATTTAGTAAAACAAGTTATAAGTAGCAAGGCTTCTTCTCTGTGACCTCTTAGCTTGACCTTTGCCGGCTGCACAGCTCAGAGATCATTGTCTTTCCACACTTCCCTCTTAGTTCTTGTTATGCTCTTATTTGCATAAGGTGCAGAGCACATAACTACACTTAACATTGTGGTACCTCCCAGTTCTGCTTTATGTTCTCTTTTCTCATTTGACAGACAGCTGCATTTAGGAAAACAGATAACAAGTGACTAATAAAAGAGCAGGCAAGAGGGATAATTAGTATGAGGGAAAACAGTGAACTTCTGTTTCAAAGCAGGTATACAATGCCCCAAGTCAGTGCATAGTGCAATGACTCATTGTAACTAGGGATGCACTGATACCGATAATAGTCAGATACCGAGTATATGGACGAGTACTAGCCTATCCCAATACTGGAACGTCTGGTATCAGGAAGCCGGGCAGTGAACCGTTACATGGCGCCCGGCATCTTGATTGGCCGGGAAGCCGTCTCCATGCTCCCTCGTCACCAGGGAGCATGGAGCTGACTTCCCGGGCCAATGAGGAAGCCGGGGGGTGGGTAATGACTTTCCCCCACGGCTTCTTGATTGGCCGGGAAGCCGACTCCTTGTTCCCTCGTCACTTGGTGATGAGGGAGCATGGAGCCAGCTTCCTGGCCAATCAGGAAGCCGGCTGCTGTGTAACGATTCTCTGCCCAGCTTCCTGATTGGTCAAGAAGCTGGCCAATCAGGAAGCCAGGTAGAGAGTCATTACCCACCCCTGGCTTCCTAATTGGCCAGAAAGCCCACTTCATGCTTCCTCGTCACCTAGTGATGAGGGAGCATGGAGACAGCTTCCTGGCTAATCGGGAAGCCAGGCGGCGAGTCATTACACGCTTCCCGGCTAATCAGGAAGCTGGGCAGCAAGTCATTACACGCCCCCTGGCTTCCTTAATGGGACTTCCAGTATCTGTATTCGGTATTGGTGAGTATCGAAAAAAAATATCGGTACACGATATCGAAAAACCGGTATCGGTGCATCCCTTATTGTAATGCTTTGGGGCTAATCATATGATACTTTTTAATCAGTTTAAAGCAGCCAGCAGAATGAAAGATGTTTTCATATTGGTTGCTGCGCTTTGTTCTTTGCCATATTAAAGATTTGACCACAGAATTTCACTGTGGTACATTGTCATCAGTAAATTGTCATGTCTAAAAGAAAAGCTGCTTTTACATCATAGATTAAAATATAGTAAATATTACCCAATTGTTTATTTTTTTCCCCAGTGACTATAGTAAAAGTCCCCAGATGATCAGTTTTGTTGGAAACAGAGTGACAATCCGGAAAAGTGATGGCTCCCTTGTCCACACTAACACTTCTTCATATGCTGCAATCCTTCATGACTACTCTGCTGCAGCTAAGTGGAATGATGCATTGAGGCTCTGCCGTTTTGTAAAGGTAATCTAATTTTGTTTGCCATTTTCAGTGTGTCCTATTGCATACAGTACATAAATTCACCAGGCACTATTTGTAGGGCCAGCCAATTCCCTGTTGCAGTTTTTCTTGTATATAGCTCTTCATTTGAAAGGAAAACTATCTTTTGATAAACGGGGAGACTGCCATTGTTGCTCTCTTTCTGAAAATGCTTATTGCATGGCTGTTTTGTCGACAGTCTTCAGTTTCAGTTCTTTGGGTTGCTAACCCTAAACAAGTATGCAGAGAGCACTTCTCACTTTCCAGATCTGCATACTTGTTCAGATAGTATAAATACCAGGAAAGGTTAGTAGCATTTTAGGTCAGCAATTGCTGTCCCTCCTATTCTTTCTTATTAATCTAACTTTAAAGTGTATTTCCACTTTTGCAGTTAAATTTGAGAAAACCTTACTATATGTTTTTACATGTTCCCATTCATACAGCATATCTAAAAAAAATATCTATATATCCTAACCTTTTTAGATGTTACATTGTAGCAGGCTTTAGTGCAAACGGCAAGCTATTCTGAACAATTTGAAAGGAAGTCTGTCCCCATAGAAAGACTAGGGGCACACTGGGTACTCATTAACATACAATGCTTCTAGATCTTGAAAGTGATACTAAACTCAGGAGTAAAATCTTAAAAATGCATTTAAGTACCTTTACTATTAACAAAAATGTAGCTTATTTGTGTATCACTTGGCTGTAGATCCTCAAATCATCTCTGAATTGGTGCTGACACTGTCCTTCCTTCTGGAGGGTGGCTACTTTTGTTCCCCATGGTCCCTGTGTGTGTTGTAAAGTAGCCACCACTCCAAGCTCACTCCCATGATGGACTACAATCTCTATACAAATTAGTAAACTAAACATGAGATTGTAGTCCTTCACGGGAACAAGATTGGGAGTGATGGCTACTTTACAACACACACAGGGACCATGGGGAACAGTAGTCACCCTCCAGAAGGAAGGACAGTGTCCGCATGAATTCAGAGATGATTTGAGGCTCTACAGTTGAGTGATACACAGATAGAATACAGGTTTGTTAATAGTTAAGGTACCTGAATGCATTTTTAAGATTTAACATGTAAATTTAGTCTCATTTTAATCCCGTGTTGGGACAGGCTGTGTTCAAATCTAAATTACAACTGATAAGGAAAATGACAGCACAGTACAGACGAAGTTAATTATGGTTAACATTAATTCCACACCACCCCTCTAACATTACATAGGGGGAAGCTAGGTAGGATTTTTAAGCAAGCAAAACGCACTTAAAATGTAAGCAAATGTTAAATATTTTTTTAAGTTATGCTATGTGAATGGGAACATGTAACAAATATAAGGTGTTAACCCAATGTGGCTGCAAAAGTGGAAATACACATTCAAGCCATATAGTGGCCTTTTTACAAATGGGAAAGAGCCTAATGTTCCCATTTAAGAGATTTCCCTTCACCTCCCACACCAAATACATTTAGGTCTTTGCTGCATGGCTTTCTGTTTATCCACTCTGGAGTGCATTTTTAAACATCCCTATTTTTAACAAATTTGCTAGGTAGCCAGTATCATTGTCACCGTTGCCAAGAAAAGTTTTGTCTGAACTTTTGCGTTAATTTTTTTTCTGCCTGATGGAATATTGTTTGCAGCTAAAATGACTAGGATGAAATTCAGCAATAGTTACAAGACTATGGGCTCAATGGTAAATGTGGTTATTAAGAACCACGTTCTCATCTATACTTTTTACTCTTCTCCTGCTGTGCTTTGTGTAAAGATCCAGACAAATGTTTACTTTGTAGTTATTCATGAATTAAGCTAGCCATACACCTGTACAAAAGTTACTGGGGATCTAATCAACATTTGTTTTTAACCGCAATGATAAGGAAAATCAAAGGAGCGCTAACAACATTTTAACCGGGAATGTGAATTTTGTTCATGATAAATTGTACATGTTGTAATGCGCATGTGCCAGGCACCAAATAAACCTGATTAATATGTCTGGGAGTACATTCAAGTAGCAGTGTGGACAGCATTTTTTAAATGCTTTCAAACTAAATTAGTTGACTCGATGGCAAAAACGAGTGCTCTCATGAACTATTTCAAATGAGCGGTCAAAGGAAATTCTAACCGTGTATGGCCAGGGGAAGTTACCCCAATCATTTACAGAGCTCTCTATTCCCCAGAGAAGTCTACTTGTTATTGGACCTGTGTTCACCATTATTGCATATAGGTCACTATCATTACACTTACATCGTTCCCAGATATTGCAGAGATCCCTTTTGATGTATATAAGGGATTTCATTCCCACAGGCCACATTTATCACTTTCTTTTTCATGATGGTTCAATGAACCCATATTTACTGGAACATCCAGGTCTCTGGCCTATGCTTACATAGTCATTACAAAGATGCTAACAGCATAAGCTGGCACCTTTTACAGTCGCTGGCAGCAGATGGATTCACAAAAGGTCACAACCCAGAACCCCTTTTCACCTGGAGCCCATTATACTTTTGACCTTGGTGACCCCTCTAGCTGCATCACTGGGGAGAGTTGATGGGCGGCAATGTGACATCTTGAGGAAAGGCAGAACGTGAGTGGCCTGAAAACAAGTGACGACCACCTGGGCCACCTTTTTTTATAAAAAATCAATTCCAATCTCCTATGTCCTTATTGCTTTTTAACCAAGCATCTGCTTACTTTCCACTGGGACAGTGTGTAACCATATAAACCAAAAATTAGCATACATTTATGAGCATTTTTATCTGACAAGTATTCCTATAATGTTGGTTAACATGCTATTACTTTTACTATTCATTATACGATATCTGAAACAGAATAATATTGCATATCAGATCCCCTAACTTCTTTGCTTGACATTTATTAAACGAACACATAACTACATAGGTCAGGTATGCGGTATTCTTATGTAAACCAGCTTCGTATTAACACCTTTGTTACTTGTATTGTCAGGGACCCAATTAGTCATGTAGTAAAGACCACCAAGAGACATGAGCTTGGAACTTTGATGTCATATTGTGACTTTGTGCTTAATTGTGCTTAAACCTACTAATGGTGTAGTCCTGGACAAGTATACCTTGCAAGGGTTATGTGCTAATGTACTGTTGTTTCATTCAATTAGATATGTGGATTATAATGGGGAATGTTACACTGTATTGTTCCCTATTATAATCTATTTCTCTGATTAAATGATTACATACAGGGCTTCTGTTCTATCAAAGTTTGTGACTACGTTAGAATATGTGACTTGTCGCACATTTTAACGTAATCCAGCCCATTTTTTTGCCGGTGGAATGTGTGACTGCCATTGCGTTCTGCCCTGGAACAGCTGAGAAAGCGTTGGAATGCTTCCCCTATTGGCGGTCACACATTCCACTGCCAAAAAACTAGGCGGGATTACATTAAAACCCACGTCACCGGTGACACATTCTAACGTAGTCACAAACTTTGATAGAACACCGCCATCACAAGGATCCCAACCTGAAGAAAGCAATTTCAGCGAGGTGCCCTTCTCAATTCAGGGATGAGGAGAGCACCGCCCTGAAATGATGGCAGATAGCACAGGAAGCAATATCTTCTTTGCTATCTGGAGGGTTTTTTTTTTTTTTTTATATTCTGCTGCTGTCAATCACTAGAAGATGACCTGATGTAAAACTTCAGGGCCCCCTCTGCTGATTGACAGCAGCAGTGAGTGGGTGCAATAGCTAGTTTGCTATTGGCTATTGCAAAGTGAAATAGCCAATAGGAATCTAGCTATGCATTCCTATGCTGTTTTTTTTTTTCTGACTGATTACCAATCTGTCTACATACCCATACCTTTTTATTGTAATATATATAATCATTGCATACCGCATTACTCTCATATTTGTAATCTTATTTATATATACTTTATTAGGTTTTTTTCAGTGGTATGATTTAGTGGTGAAAATTATTAGTGCCCCCCCAGTTTTGACTGTGGTATCTTATGTGCCCCCCCCTATATATTGTTCCTAGAGTCGCCACTGCCTGGGAGACAGGCCTGTTCCCTGTGGTGAGCTTTATGACCCTTTTTTCTGTGCCACTGTAATACAGAGAATATTGCAGCATACTTAATGACAATTTTTACATATAGATACATTGGTGAAAATGTGTTCGAGAAATTTGTTGGATACTGTTTGCTGCTTTGATTGCTGGCAATTTTTCACAATCTGAGAGCATGGTTCTGCTGAATGTTATTAAAAGAGCATTTGTAAGCATTTTATTTCACTAACATATACATCAGAGGACACAGGACGTTAAATATTTAATGAATGGGTGGACACTGGCAAATGAAAGCTGTTAGGACAGCCCTGTATAATCCTTCCCACTCCCAGCGTGCCTGAGTTTTTTTTCAGTTACAGAGCCACCCAACCAAGATTTAGACTGGCAATACCACAGCCGTGATTTACTTTAGCCATTAGAAAGGCACCAGAAGTCGCACAGCTCAAAGAGAAGCAAACTTGATCCTGACTTGGGTGGAACTTTACATGCCGGCCCTGTCCTCTGTCCACATTCCAGGCATGGAAAATTGCCAGGCAGACTTCTTCAGTTGCCAAGGTCTAGATCACAGAGGTGTTTTGACACTTTGTCTCAAGTGGGGGATGCCAGACATGGAGCTACTGGTGTCTAAGTTCAACAACTGGCTGGACAGGTTTGTGCCCTTGCCCTGAATAAATTGGAGGCCTCATGGGATCAGTTCAACCTGATCTACCCTTTTCCCGTCTCTAAAACCTTTGCCTCGCCTCCTTGGCAATATCAGAGGGCATTGTGGTGAACCTCATTGCTCCTAACTGGTCCAGTAAACCATGGTATACAGACATAGTCGGACTTCTAACAGATTCGCAATGGGCACTTCAGGATCATCTAGACTTGCTGTCCCAAGGACCAGTATTCCACCCTGCTTTTCAGTCACTGGGATTAATGGGCCAGCTGTCGAATCCCAGGTCTTGAAGGCAGGGACCTCTCAGCTTTCATAAGTGTAGGGTGACAACTTCTTTTTTTTTGCTTTGTATGAGGTGAGGAAATTCCATCCCACAAAGTACTCAATTGGATGCATCTTAACTTTCCTCTAGTCTGGTTTACACAAGCCCCTAGCCTTGAGTACCATCAAGAGACAATTTCTGCCATGTTGATTCTTTTCCACTCTCTAGTGAGAGCCTTAGTGCAGGGGGTCGGTCATGTGGTCCTCCTATATATACTTTGGTAACTCTGTGGGCCCAGAAGCTGCACTTTGAACCTCTCAGAGATATTTCTGTCAAACTTCAGCTCTATTGATCGGGAATTGAGTGATCACATACCGCTGATCGCTCAGTTCCCAATCTTCTACCAGCAGAGAGCGGTGACTGTCAGTGCGGACTGGAGGAACGGACAGTGGAGAGGGTGGGCACAGCAGGCAGTGGGGTGGATCCTGACAATATTGTCAGGATTTGTCCTGGCTGCAGTGCGGCTCTGTGCTGTCAGCATATAGGATAAGGTAGTACTGAGACCTAAGGCCTCCTTTCATGCTAAGGTGGTCTCTGCCTTTTATTCAACCTTAATCCTTATGTTCTATACTAAAACATCCTAAAGAAGTTTCTCCCCACTGTTTGGATGTGGTTCAGCCTGTTCAAGTTTACTTTTCTGCTAGAGCTTCCCTCTTCATCATTCCTGAGCTTCCCTATATGGGACAGCCAGCTTTTTTCTTCTCCATTTTTGCCAGATGATTTTGGCATGCTATCACTCCTTTTTTGGCCTGCAAATCAAACGGTAAAGGTACCCCTTTCAAGTAATGACTCATTCTATCAGGAGATTTCTTTCTGGCCTTTTGTAGCGGAGGGGTTTAATCACTGGGTCAGGTCCGGTGACCACAGAGGCGCTGACAGGTAAGAGATCTCAGACCCTGCAGAGCCCACTATAGAGAGAGGTTTCAGTACTTTCAGTCACTGTTTGCAGACTTTCCTGTTCTGCACACTTATACCAGGTCAGTGATTCAAAATTTTTGTGGAATGCCATTGTAGATCATACTTGTGAGTAGATCTTACAAACCTATTTTTCATTTATTTTTCTCCAAAACCCTCCTCTATTTTACCTTTATGCCTTTCTTTCTTTTTTCTGTTCTTCTTTCCCTGTCCACAACCCCTCCCTTTTCTCTTTTATACTTACTGCTTGTACTGCTATTAATACTTTCAGCACTAGTTATATCCACACAGATGCTGTATTCTGTTCATTATATTTTTATTCTCTCTATGAACTGAAAATCAATAAAAAGAGATTGTACAAAGAATAATGCGCGCCACTGCATTATAGCACCAGAAGTTGTTGACATCATTATTGTTCCCTTAGCTTACTACAGTAAAATGCTGTAGCTCCTCTGAATATCTTTTGCGCTGGAGGGAGCTGTGTTTGTTGTCTGTGGAACCGCAGGAACTTGTTTTGAAATACAGACAGATAAGTCCTTTTCTCTCAGATTGGTCTTTTGAGGGCAGTCGGCTTTGTAATGCAATCCAGCTTAAAGGTAGGGCAAGAAAAGAAAGACATCGCTATTTTTAAAATAAAAGTTTTTTTATTTTTATTTGCAGAAATTGCTTGCAGTTTATTTTCAGAACCCTTCTCTATTCACCATCTGGTGTTTGATGTAATATTAAAAGCTCAACTCCACCTTTTTTCTGCAACAAAAAAAAAAAATCAAATCCCCTGGGCTACCTAAAATTAAAACGTAGCTCTTGCTGCAATGCTGAGGGGGTTCCTAGAGTTGGGCTTCGAAAGTCCACTCTAGTCAGAATTCGAAAATAAATGCTTGAGATGCATACAAGGAGCAGTACTTTTATTCAGAGATAGGCATACTGCATCAGGCCAATCCTTTTGTTGCCAATCTGATGATCTTGAAATGTGCCTTTACAACATGCTGGGAAGCCCCCTGCAGGCTCCCTGCTGCCTATCACATACAGGATCTTGTAATAACATTTCCTCTGTAAAATTGTTTAATGCAATCAACCAGGTAATGCCAGAAGAGGCTAAATGCAGTATGTTTCAGTTGGGTTATCTCAGCAGGAAGTTAACTGTGTGTGGCCTAGTATTGGCCCATAATAAAACTGATGGAAAACTGCAATAGCATCACATAAACATAACTATCTAATTATTATCTTTCATTCTATGTGAAACATATATAAGGGCTCATGCAGGCGTATTGCAGAACAAATACAGGTACATTTTCATACAGCATACAATACACGTGTATTTGCAGTGCCAGGGAGACGGAGCTGCTGCTGTTGTTTTTTGTCCATAGCAATATCGTATTGACTGAAAACCCTGCTCCCAGGTGTACACCTGCGAACATTGGCACTGGAATTTGCTCTGCACTACACCCATGTGCATGAGCCCTGACAGTATAACTTTCTTCAGGGGCTTAGCCAACAATGCAAACTGTGTTTCTTAATAGTCTTATTAAATGAATATCAAGTCTGGTTATAGATACACCAACACTTCATCAAACATCTCCCCTGGAGGAATCATGATGATTTAAGCAATCCAGCCTCTAGTGACTATGAGGAGCAAATGGACATATGAGCAATAGCCAAACTGTGGCCATTTCAAGCACAGAAGGGAATGTATACAGAGGTAAAGCATAGTGCAGTGGTGGCTAACCTATGGCACGCGTGCCACAGAGGACATGCAGAGGCCCCTCTGGTGGCACACGAGCCTAGGCAGGGGCGTCAAAATCATATCGCCCGCTCAGGATATGTAGTTCCGGGCGACAGGCGGCTAGTTTTTTTTTCTACATTTAGCCTTACTTCAGGGAAACAAGGCTAAATGTAGAACGGGGAAGCTGGCGCTCATTTAGTACAAGTGATCACAGTGATGTTTAAATGTCTAAATATGTGTTTCCCTATTTTGCCTAAGGCAGTGATACTAAATGTTTTTTAAACCCCAGTGCCCAAACTAAAACACAATACCAAACTTGTTTTAAATGTTGGCACTTTGAGATAAATTAATTGATTTTGCATCGCAGTTTGGGCACTCTGGCTCAAAAACGTCAGCCATCACTGGCATAGTGTAACCAGCATATATAGTACAGTGCATGCAGGGGGCCAAAGAGATAAAGAGGATATAGTATACAACAGTTTTTCTGAAGTTTAATAAAATAAACCTACTTTTATGAAAGCCATCGTTTTCAGAGTACTCTAACATTAAGCACTCCTTGAGTACATTTACTTAAAAATTTGGGCCCCTCTAACTGCACAAAAATCTATTTATAAGCAATGCTTAGTAAAATACTGATATCTGCTTTTTATTGTTCATTATTGACTAAAACTGTACATTTGTATGATGAACTTGTGTAATACACATAAGTTCCCTCTGACCCATCACAAGTAACCCCTTATGTATGTGTGGAGTGTATAATGTATAGTACAGTGAATAAAGTGGGCCATTGTGGTGTGTGTATAATAATTCATGCATACTAAATGTTGAGGTTTTCTTAAACCTTAAATGTACAATGAATATTAATCACACAGCAAATGATTCATGTATTGAGAAGTGGTTGAAAAGATGTTAATGAACAATGCAAGGAATAGTATATGGAGTTAAAGAAGACTTGAACTGTGGAAGCTGTGCCCACATAAGGCAAGCAACGGGCAAAGCACTACTCGCCAATTTTGAACCGTAAGCTGCATGCACCTGATCTTTTTCCACGTTACTGAATTACCAGCCCTTGTTCTGCACTGTGTGGAGGAAACCATCTTGTTGGAGGCAGAGCTTTGCTTCCTTATGTCAGAGCTATACCCCAAGGACTGGTTATTTATTGACTGGTAAATTGTTTCAGGAGAGATGCAGCAGGAGAGATAGAGGAAGCACAGATCCACAGAGAGAGGAGAACTGTGAGCGGCACAATACCAACAGTACTTCACCAAATCTTACTCAAGATGTTCCCTATAACGTTAAAGCTAAAATATTTATATGCAAGATTTCCTTATTAAAAATGAAAATTTTTGATCCTGAACATAACACATATCTACAAAATCACTATACGTTCCCTTTAATTTATTGTGACTTATACACAGCAACTGTGGTTTGCAAATGTAAGGTTAAAGTGGTAATGTGCAGTGACTGTGGATAAACAGGAAATTTGCATTGACTGGAGTTTGCACAGAAAAGGGTTAATGTACATTTAATGGAAGGAGTGCAGTAAAGGGTTAATGTACAGTGGTATTGCAGCTATGGGAATGGTGTGTGAGGTATATGAGATGTATTTCTGCCTTCACCCACCCTTGATGCAGAAGTAGTGGAATTGTTTGGGCAGTGGAGTCCAAGTTGGTACCGTATTATTGTTGCTGTGCTAAAGTAGGAGCAAAGTTGGTGGTGTTGGAGGAAGGGGGTCACACGGAAGAGTAAAGCTGCTCATATTTATGAAGTGGCATTCATGAAATCAGGCTCTTTTTCTTCCAAAATAGGCAAATGTCTCATGTTCACAAGCTGTCCCAGAAATTTCCAGCCAACAGAACTGATGTGATATAGAGATCATTCCTCTAGGAAGAACTGCTATTGTCTCCTTCTTAAAAAGCCAGTTCCAGAAGTGCGTGACAGCACCTCAATCTCATCTCTATAGCATGAACATTGTATGTTCAGTCATTCAGAGCCAAGCTTTCATGTTCCTAGAGCTGCAGAGAGACCAGCCTGAGGGCAGTGGTATTACTACACATCTTATCCTTTTTGTACCCATCATCCCTTCATTTGTTAGATACGTTTTTGCTAGTTACAAGTAGATTGAGAGATTGCAGGTTTTAAAACAAACTGCTGTTGTGAAGACATATTATGCCACGTCACACTCAAGAAAAAAATGTTTTTAACAGATGACTTGCAGAGCCACTGTAGACTTAGCAATACCAAGAAAAAGAGTAAAATTAAACCCAAACTTCTTTACCAGTTAAGTTCTGCCCCCTAAATCCAGCTTTGACCCCTTTCTCACACATTATTCAACAATTCCGGCACACGTATGACCATTTGGTACATTTATAACCCATCGGGTTTCTATGGCCTTTGTGAAAATAAAAAGTCTGATAGTGTCATAAACTGGCAAGGTGAGCTGGAGCTTTATTACTTTTCTTCACCCTTTTCCTATCTCCTTCCTCCTTCTTTCTTCCTACTTTTAATCTTTCAATTTCTGTCACACTGTAGGCTTGTACCAAATTAGCTTATCAAGTTCTCTAGATCTCTGACCTCTACCACCTCCCTTCTCTATTTAAATGACCATTTAAACATCTTCTCTTTCTCTTCCATTGAAGATGAGGAATTTTGATGATACATTCGAGAGTCGTCATCTTTTTAGACCTGCTGTTGACACTGTCATTAGCAATGTCACAGGTGGCCAGAGTGTGCTTCTGTCTCAGCATAAGAGGTTCTGCTTCGGCAGTAGTTACTGCAAGGGTTAACTGCTTGTTAATATCTGGGTATCATAGGGTATCTGGAAAAGCAGTTTTACCTAACTGATCCCGCCCACTCCCCCGGGGGGTGGGGGGGGGGGGGGGGGGGCTGCATTGTACGTGATTAAGTCGGTGGGCCTCCAACCACCAGAGTGTAGGGGAAACACACTGTGTGGGAGTAAGTGAGCACTCAGGAGTCACTATATTGCCTGTGAGCACATATTTTGATGCATCTATAGGGCCCGTGCAAAGAATTGTATTAATCTGCAGAAATTGTATGTTTACTAAACTGCCACATATTTTGTTATACATAGGAGCAGACCATGTGGGCTTGTCTAGCAGCTATGGCTATTGCAAACAAGGAGATGTCAACAGCTGAAGTTGCATATGCAGCAATTGGCAAAGTAAGGAAGTATACATAATTACTCCTTAAATACCAGCATTATCTGATCTATGTTAGTGTTCTGCAATCGCTTTTATTTTTCTTGCAGATTGACAAAGTTCAGTACATAAATTCAATTAACGATCTACCATCAAAAGAGTCCAGATTGGCTCACATCCAGCTCTTCAGTGGGAATTTTCAAGATGCTGAAGCCATTATCCTGCAAGCTGGCCTGATTTACCAAGCCATACAGCTCAACATTGACTCCTACAACTGGGAGAGGTAATATACATAGAGGGAATACATGCGTAGCACACTTGGGAATGTCACTGGGTATAACTACTACTAGGATATATTTAAAAAACATTTTTTAGTGCATTAGTATCACCGTGTGTGTGTATGTATGTGTATATATATATATATA